>NC_141879.1:439575571-439878602 GCF_056163025.1 Triticum urartu | reverse complement strand
TGCCCCGGCCTGAACCACAGCTTCACGGTGATGGGGCACGCCCACTTCTGCCAGCGGCTTTTTTAGCTCGACGTGAACCCTGATGGCAGGGCTGAGAGGACTGGCAAGTTCACGAAGGCCGGCAAGGTCACCAAGGGGCCCCTGTTCGGGTTGCCGGCGGGGGCGGTCCCGTTGAGAAACAACTCCCGCCAAACCGACATCATCGCCATGATGCCGGACTGCAATGCGCACGGCCTTGACCCAAATTGGGTCGAACCAGAGGTGGACCAGATGCAGGAGTTCTTCGACACCCTATCGAAGAAGTACGTCCACGAAGAGCTGCTTCTCATCCAGGACACCACCCCAGCGGAGCTGGACTATATCGCCGCCAGGGCGGCGAAGGCGGCGCTCGCCAAGGAGGCCAGCAGCGCTGGTGGCATGGAGGACAAGGCCGCAGAGGAGAAAGAGCTCGCCCAGTGGGCGGAATCTACTGGGGAGGCCAACAGCACCAGCACCGGGGCCCTCTCATTGAAGGTGAGGTTGATGAGTCATCCGGGGAGGAGGTCGAGGCTGTCGAGCCCCCAGCCATGGGGAGAGGGCGTGTCCTGTGGCAGGCCATCTCTGTTGAGCCGGCCCGGTAGGGCCACACAACTACAACAACCTCAGGAGGCGTCCATGCACCAGACGAGGGCCGCGGCGGCGACGGGGAAGGCGGTGAAGGCTACAGTGGCGAAGAAGAAAGCGACTGCCTCTTGTTCGTCCAAGAATCCTCGGACTCGACCCGCTTCCCCTCCTCCCGCAGATGACACAGAAGTCATCTTCGACCTTGGGTCCCTTAGCCCGAGGAGGAAGAGGAAGGCAGCGGAAGAGGAGGCGGAGAATGAGTAAGTATCTGGTCTTTTGTCATCTCCGTCCCCTCAGACCGTGCCGCTTTTCTTGACTTGTCTTCATCTTTGCAGGGATATGGAGACGCTAGCCCAGAGGGTGGCGAAGAGGGCCAGGGCCTCGACGGGCGGCCAGCCCCCGGTGGGCACCTCAAGTATGCCGCTGGTGGTGGAGAGCAGCCCAGATAGCAGCCCCTGGCACAGCCCCCGGCGTGCGTTCATCACTCACTCCCTGTCGATGTGTGATGGGACATGATTTCTTGGTGCTGACCTGGCCATGGTTGTAGGAGGAGGAGGACAGTAGGAGGAGCCACTAAGGGCCACCCCCAACACACCGCCCCCATCAACCACGCTGCCCCGAGGGGCGTCCCCGGCAAGGGCGCCAAGCACCGAGCCCATGCACACGAAGGAGGAGGAGGAGGAGGCGAACCCGGGTGCCGGCGGCTCCGTCCCGGCACCAGATGTTGGTGTGGAGGGGGCCACTTCGTCCAAGCTTGGCGCGGGTGAGTTGTTGGCCTCCTGTTCTAGCTCGTTTTTCTTCTTTCAAATTTTGATCTTGACTTCGCCTTCATTCTCCTTCTCGGTACCCAGATCCTTCCTCGGCGGACTGGGAGGACGTGGACACTGTCATCGAGGAGGTCGCCAGGGAGGCCGCGGCCGAGGCCGATGATATCGCCGCTGAGGAGATCACCAAGGATGTTGTTGACGTCGCCGCCGAGGGGCCTACCGGGGAGGCCGGCGAGGCCGCTGCCGAGGAGGCCTGCAAGGGGCGTGCCCGGGAGGCCAGCAAGGCCGCTACCGAGGAGGAGATTGTTGACGACCAACCATCCTCCTCCGTGGCCTCTGGCTCGGGCAAGTATCTGAAGGTGAGCGACGACCTATTCGTCCACCTCCCATGGACGGCGAGCACCAGGGCGCCCGCCGAGGGGGAGGTTTTCGATGATAAGGTGCTTGCCGTCTCCGGGCTCGAGGTCGTTCACGAACCAAGCGTCAGTGGCGGTGGTTCCCAGGAAGAGCGGTGCTACGTCTTGAGCTTGCATTGGTTTTCCTCGAAGAGGAAGGGATGATGCAGCAGAGTAGTGTAAGTATTTCCCTCAGTTTTTGAGAACCAAGGTATCAATCCAGTAGGAGCCCACGCTCAAGTCCCTCGTACCTGCACAAAGTGATAGCTACTCGCAACCAACGCGATTAGGGGTTGTCAATCCCATCATGGTCACTTACGAGAGTGAGATCTGATAGATATAATATTTTTGGTATTTTTGGTATAAAGATGCAAAGTAAAAAGTAAAGGCAAAGTAAAAAAGCAAAGTAAGACTAAAGTGATGGAGATTGATATGATGAGAATAGACCCGGGGGCCATAGGTTTCACTAGTGGCTTCTCTCAAGAGCATAAGTATTCTACGGTGGGTGAACAAATTACTATTGAGCAATTGACAGAATTGAGCATAGTTATGAGAATATCTAGGCATGATCATGTATATAGGCATCACGTCCGTGACAAGTAGATCGAAATGATTCTGCATCTACTACTATTACTCCACTCATCGACCGCTATCCAGGATGCATCTAGAGTATTAAGTTAAAAACAGAGTAACGCCTTAAGCAAGATGACATGATGTAGAGAGATAAATTCATGCAATATGAAATAAACCCCATCTTGTTATCCTCGATGGCAACGATAGCAATACGTGCCTTGCTGCCCCTTCTGTCACTGGGTAAGGACACCGCAAGATCGAACCCAAAGCTAAGCACTTCTCCCATGGCAAGAACTACCAATCAAGTTGGCCAAACCAAACGGATAATTCTAAGAGACTTACAAAGATAACCAATCATACATAAAAGAATTCAGAGAAGATTCAAAAATTATTCATAGATAGACTTGATCATAAACCCACAATTCATCGGTCTCAACAAACACACCGCAGAAAGAAGATTACATCGAATAGATCTCCACAAGAGAGGGGGAGAACTTTGTATTGAGATTCAAAGAGAGAGAAGAAGACATCTAGCTACTAACTATGGATCCGAAGGTCTGAGGTAAACTACTCACACTTCATTGGAGGGGCTAGGATGATGTAGAAGCCCTCCATGGTGACGGCCCTCTTCCGGCGGAGCTCCGGAATGGGCCCCAAGATGGGATCTCGTGGATACAGAAAGTTGTGGCGGTGGAATTAGGTTTTTGGCTCCTGCTCTGATCATTTGGGGGTACGTGTGTATATATAGGAGGAAGAAGTACGCCGAAGGAGCAACGAGGGGCCCATGAGGCAGGGGGCGCGCCCTAGGGGGGGGGGCGCCCCCCACCCTCGTGACCGCCTCTTTTGTTCCTCGGAGCAGGGTCCAAGTCTCCTGGATCACGTTCGGTGAGAAAATCACGTTCCCGAAGATTTTATTCCCTTCGGACTCCGTTTGATATTTCGTTTCTTCGAAACACTGAAATAGGCAAAAAAACATCAATTCTGGGCTGGACCTCCAGTTAATAGGTTAGTCCCAAAAATAATATAAAATTGGAAAATAAAGTCCAATATAGTCCAAAACAGTAGATAATATAGCATGGAGCAATCAAAAATTATAGATACGTTGGAGACGTATCAGGCATCCCCAAGCTTAATTCCTGCTCGTCGTCGAGTAGGTAAATGATAAAAAGAGAATTTTTGATGCGGAGTGCTACTTGGCATAATTTCAATGCAAATCTTCTTAATTGTGGTATGAATATTCAGATTAGAAGATTCAAGACAAAAGTTTTGTGACACTCCAAAATTTTAATTTGGTTTTCATGAAAAACTTTGTTGGATTTTAAAAGAGGGCATTTAAAATTTCCTTTCCAGAAATCCTTCCTCTTAAAAACTTCCTTTCCTTTGGCAAGGATTTTCTTTTCCCTTTCAAATTTGGTGTTGAATTTTTGGAAGCTTTTCCTTCTGGTTATTACCCTCTCAAACTTAGTTATTTTCAAAAAAGAAAATAAAGAAACCCTAGGAGTTTTGGGACTTCTTTCTTTTTGAAACCACCCATGGTTTTACCATGTCTCCTATAGTAAATCTTCTCAAAACCCCTCTCTCCACCTTTGAGCAATTTAAATCCTCTGTCTCAACAAGCCCAAACAAGTTTTTGGATTTTATTTCAATTATTTTATCTCCCAAAACATTTCTGCCAATTATTTTGAGCCTATGTGATTTTCAAAGCAAGTGCCATTTTGCCTTTGAGTTTTTGTCCCAAACCAACTTCCCTGGATTGTCTTTAGTACCCACAACCTACAACCATCTTGATCCACTCTTCTTCTTTTCAAAAATTTCAAATTTCACTCATTGCAAGTTTGGACCAGATTTGCCAAATTTGGTGAAATTCATATCTACACTCCTCCAAAAATTCCACCAAAAATCATGCAGCCTACTAGAGCAATGAGAAGCCACTCCACCAAATTTTAGCTCAAGGAAAAATCCCTAGATGCCAAAAGCATTCTGTCGAACACCTGAGCTGCACTGTTCTTTGCATTTTCAGTAAAGTTCAGTAAAATTCAGTTTTACAGTGTCGTTTTCTTCAGAGTTCAGTCACAAGCTCACAGTGCGCTTGGCTCGATGCTCGCAGCCCCTCCCTCTTGTCCGGAGCTTCACACGCGTGCGTGGAGCCTTCCTGGCGTCGGTGGCGAGCTGGCCCGCCCTCGCTGGCGTCTTCTGCGGCGTCGGGACCCCCCGTGGCGGCCGACAGAAGGCACACCACGGCAGAACGCCGTTCAGCGCCGCCCAAGCCATCTGGTAGCTCCGCGTGGCCGTCTCCCTTGCCAGCGCACGCGTGCAGCACCGCCGCCGTGGCCTGGCACGCGCAAGGCGCGCTCCCTGCCGCCGACGTGCCGCACGGCCGTTCCGTTGGGACAGGCCGTAAAACCCCCTCCCGTGCTGAGCTGGACCCTGGGATGGCACCACTACTCCACCTAGGTGATGCCCAAGCTCCTAATTCCACTGCCCAACCGCAGCGCCACCGTAATCGCTCGCCAGACTTATCCCGTTCACGGCAACCGCCTCGGGCCGGCTATATATAACGCCCCCAAGCTCCCTCTCGCCCCCGCACACCTCCAACACCTCACTGGACCCCGACCAGCAACTAGAAGAGCCTCGAGGGGCCCTTCTTCCTCGACTCCGGCCGCCTTGCTCCGCCTCGGCCTTCAGCTCAATTCACTCCGGTGAGGCCACCTCTGGCGCCCAAACCTCGTCCGTAGCCTTCTCTCACACCCAGTACTCTAACCCCCTCATCAATTTGGCCTTTGCAGTCCTCTCCGACGAGCTCCATCCACGCCCGAACCACCGTCCGTCGGAGTTGAGACCGCCGTCGACGTGGTGCTCCCCGGCGACCAACACCACCACCCACCGTTGCGAAAGGACACGGTGAGCACGTTGATAACCTCCGATCCCCTTACCTCGCCGTGGATCGCCGTCGGCGACCACCGCAGCCCTCGGGCGCCGACGAGCCTCGTCCCTCCCATTTGAAAGTTTAAACATGACAAGTGGGACCCGTTGTCAGCCTCTCTGTCCTTTCTAAACGAAGCGTTTTCTGAAAACGCCTTCTGCCAAATGCGCTTCCCCTTTGGGCTGGCGTAGTTTCTGCCAAAGCGTTTTCTGTTTTTATAAACTAGCCCCTGGAAACTTTCTATTTCATTACAGATGAGTCCCTAGATTAAAACCCTTATAACTTTTTAACAGAAAGGAATTTTTGAGTGATTCTTTTTCTGTGCTCTTCAGAATTTTGTCTAGTTTTTTATCATATTTATTTGAAAAATATTTGGTATAACTTTCTGTGCACCTCTTGGTATTTACGATAGCGCATGTATTTCTTTATACCGTAGATACCGAAGGAGGTAACGGAGCCGCGAACTTCACCGAGCTAGGCTCCGACTACTCCGAACCAGGCAAGCATGTTTGAACTTTTGATATGATGAGTGTCTTGGCATGTTTTGCATTTTAGTTAGTCTCATGGCATGTTGATGAGCATACCGATGAACGTTATTTCCATGCATTGTTGAGGTAAGTGAGTTCGATGATCCATAAGTGGATGGATGCGAATATGAATGGCCATGTGTTGGCATGAGGATGGGTAAGATGGCAGTGTTGTAGCATGCCAGTCTTATGCCAGGCTAAGTGACTGCAGTGTCAAGCCGTATCGGTCCAGTTCCTCCCATTTCCTTCCCTGTACTACCACATGTTTTCCGCAAGGAATATGGTTTAGTAAGTTGCAAACCGCTTTCCTGGTACACACCAAAAGGAGAGGCCGGGATGATGGTTCCATGGCCCTGGATTAAAGCCAGTCATCCGGTCAGGGGGCATGGGTTTTTCCGGTTGGGACCGAGAGGGGGGCACCCCTTAGAGCGCGTGTATATAAATTTCATCCCATGCTATTCGAGATTGTGATCTCCCCGTCTCAAAAGTTTTTCTTGGACGATGTCTAGGGTGATTCCTAGCATCGAGAGGTAGGATGGGTGTGTACTGGTTAGCTGTGTTTCTTCCGAAATACCGTAAACGGAACTAGTCCTTCGTGACTACGGAAATCCGTTGGCTATGGGAAATTTTTGTACAAACTCTGCAGAGTCATATATTCCTTGAATCATCTATTCTATGTCCAAGATCAGTATCATCTTATCCTGACAAGTGCCAGTTTTGATGACTCCGGTGAATCGTATGAGTGCTAATCCGGCTAAATGATTATTCCTGTGGATGGACTAACCCGTTTATTTTCATGAATTGAATGTTGATTATGAGTATTATTTACTTGTGAATAAAAGCCCTTTCTGTGATGTCGCTCAGACGTCCGACTATGGAATTTCTTTTAAAGCCCTTTCCGTGATGTCGCTTAGACGTCCGACTGTGGCATTTCTTTTAAAGCCCTTTATGTGATGTCGCTCAGACGTCCGACTGTGGCATTTCTTTTAAAGCCCTTTCTGCGATGTCGCTCAGATGTCCGACTATGGCATCATTTCCTTCTATTTATTTGTTCACCTTTCGAGGCGTCGCTTCAGACACCCGATCGGTTTTCATTTATGTTTTGTTGGGATTTCAGGCGGACTACCGCCGTTTCCCTTTTTACTTACTTCGTTATGCCAATTTTTGAATATACATTGGTGAATTAATCGTGACGCATTCATGCATGCATTTGTTATATCTTATGTCCGAACTGTCTTGCGAGTACTTTCAAAGTACTCACTAGCTTGTTGATTTGGCCAGATGCTGACGAAGGTGATCTCATGGATGAAGAGTTCGATAGCGAGTCCGACGCCTAGAGGAATCCCAGTCAGTCTCGTGCGACCCTGGATTTGGTCACTATATTATATCCGCTTCCGCTACCAAATAAATTCATTGAGCCTCACCTTGACGCTCGATGAGATGCCAGTTTTAGAGTCATGTATCTCACTCCCCGCTGTATTTTTCCACCACCGCCCTATCCTCGAGTCAGTAGTATGCCTCCACACCACTGTGTCATGTCCGCCTTTATGTATAATTATTGGCGTGCTTGTAATAATTTGGTTGAGCAACCGTAGCTCGACCCTGTAATATATTTTATGCTACTGGCTTATTGTATCAAGAAATTGTCCACCGGTAAGGAGAATTTTTTCCATACTGGACACAAAAGATTGGTTTCTCAATAAATATTTTTATTGGAAAACCAGTCGTGACAGGCTTGGTACCAGAGCTAGGCTGACTGTAGGAAGCCACTAGGTGCGATCGCTAATTGGTTATTAGCATGATAGAGCTAATTTATATTTTTGCTATTGTAGTCATTTTCTGACTGTCAGCATAAATTTATGATCTGACCATTCAGAATTTTTTCTTACCTTTGTAGATGGCCGACAACAGCTGCGAGTCTCAGACCTTCGCCAACGTGACCGATGGGTTCGTCAAGCTTCTCTCCTTCATCGTTCAGGTCGCGATGGGGCCGTCTGTGCGCCCAGTCTTCACACTCTACCAGCACAAGGTCAACCACAGTCTGACCATGCACCAGGCCACGGTGCAGTTCAGGGGAGGGCGTGGTGAGTTACGCCGCTTCCGGTTCGTGGGAAGAGCCATGCCTACGGAGAGGCATGCTATGCAGATGGCAGCCCGTGAGGCGATAGCTCGCCTCAGGGATGTCCTTCCCGCGATGAAGACTCGTCGCTACCGCTATCTTCCATGCCATGTGCCTTATACTTGTCACTACGCATTCTCCTGCCCCAGAGGAGAACGAGATGAGGCTTTTGAGATGCTTATTGAGTATCTCCGAGCTCTGGAGGCAGCCTTCGACAACCTGGTGGACGACTTCGTAGCTGCCCGCATGGACTCAGTCCATGGCTGTGCCGCCAACAGGAGGGAGCTCCTGCCCGCCGCACCGCCACTGACTTTTGTCTCGTCATCAGCATCTTATGCACCTACTCGTCGCCTGCCTACCACCGAAGAGTTCAACCAGGCCATTGCGCCCACTCCAGCGCGCACTGCACCACCCGTTGTGCCTACTCCTATTCGTGTTGCTCCGCCCCTGGCACCCGCTCCATCTACCCGACGCAGCTCTTCACGTCTGGAGCCTATTAGTGAGGAGGAGGTCGAGTCCCCAGCCTCACTACGCCTCACCCTTGGCAGGGCCAAGGAGATCGTCAACATTTCCGGCTGAGTGCGTTTGCCCGTCATGCGATGTACCGCTTGTAAGATATGTACATAGGTTGTGAGGAGTAGCTTGTTTGCGCATCATGTAGGAACTGGAGAAGTGCACTAGCCTAAATAACATGTCAGGATTATGTACGCATATCCTGAGTGATGTATTGTATAATTATCGCCCGCATGTAAGATATGTAATGAGTAGTCCTTCTCCGTGCGCAAATCAATTTGTTTTCTTAAGCGACCTTGGTCATTTAAATTATTTGCCATCCTTGTGCGATTTTCTTGGATTTGTTTTACGACCATTTTCGCTTTTCTTATGAGTTTTGCAAAATATATCCCCACAGTGAAAAATGTCTCGTCCTTGGACTCGCTCCATGCCTACTCCGCCAGAGGGAGATTATGACACTCAACCAGGCAACAATTTCACACAAGGGCAGTCAAGTCAGCAGAACAGTGAAACGGCACTCTCCCAAATGTGCCGCCTTTATGAACAGAGTCAGCAACAACATCGTGAAATGATGAACCAAGTCATCAACATGGGGAGTCACCATGGACAGTATCAGCAGCAATCCAAGTTATCTGAGCTTCAGAAGACACGCCCCCAAACATTTTCTCATACAGACAAACCTCTTGAAGCCGAGGACTGGCTTCGAGATATGGAGAGAAAATTAATTATTGCAAAATGTTCAGACCCCGAAAAGGTGTTGTATGCTCCGCACTATCTCACAGGAACAGCCGCATCATGGTGGGAGAATTTTCTGCACATGCATCCCAACGAAAATGACATAACCTGGGATGATTTCAAGGAAGGTGTCCGTGGTGCACACATTCCTAAGAGTATTATGAAAATCAAGAAGAGAGAGTTCGATGACCTCAAGCAAAGGAACATAACAGTGTCAGATTACAACAGTCAATTTACTCTATTGTCCCGCTACGCCAATGAAGAGCGTATGACTGAAAGCAAGAAGATGGAGAAATTCCTTGACGGTCTAGCACCCGCGCTTAAATGCCAACTGGTCGTGCACACTTTTCCTGATTTTAAAACACTGGTGGACAAAGCCATCACTCTAGAAAATGAGAGACGCAGCCTGGAGGATATCCGCAAGCGGAAAAGGGACCAGACTAACCATGCTCGCAACCACCGAAGCAGGACAGATTTTCAGAAAGGTGGGACACACAAGCCTACGACAAACATCTCACGCTCAACCAAGAATTTCCATGCAAGGGACAAAGAGTTCACGTATCGCCCAGGCGTTACTTGCTACGCTTGTGGAGAAGAAGGGCACTACGCCAAACAGTGCCCCAAGCCAAGGAACTCGACCCCGAAGCTAAACAATGGTGGAAATAATTCAGCGCCCAAGCGCAACAATTTCAACCCCAACAACAACCACAGGAAGGGTCATCTAAACCACGTGACCAAAGAAGAAGCACAAAATGCTCCGGATATCATACTCGGTACGTTTCCTGTCAACACAATACCTGCAACGGTTTTGTTTGATTCTGGAGCTTCTCACTCTTTCATTTCGAAAAGTTTTGCTTTGCAAAATAATTTTTCGATGCTTCCCTTGGAGAAATCCATGATCATCAAGTCCCCTGGGATTCAGCAAGTTACTCAGAATTACTGTCAGAATGTGGTCATTGAGTTCGAAGGATTGGAGTTTCACGCAAATCTTATTGTGTTGGAAAATAAAGGACTGGATGTCATCCTAGGGATGGACTGGCTAACCACCAACAAGGGTTTTATCGACTGTTTCAACAGGACCGTAATTCTCACACACCACCAAGGGAAGACAATAAGAGTATCAGCCAAGGAAGGAAAAATACCCCGGCAACCAAGATTGAATAAGGTGGACATTTCTGAGCTGAACAAGGTTCCAGTAGTGTGTGAATTTCCAGACGTATTCCCTGAAGAGCTACCCGGCATGCCACCAGACCGAGAAATAGAATTCAGCATTGAGCTAGCACCAGGAACCACCCCCATATACAAGAAACCATACAGAATGGCACCATCCGAGTTGATTGAATTGAAGAAACAAATAAAGGAATTACTGGACAAGGGATATATTCGAGCCAACTCCTCACCTTGGGGATCACCAATTTTATTTGCCAAAAAGAAAGATGGAACACTGAGATTGTGCATAGACTACCGAGCACTTAACATGGTCACAGTCAAGAACAAATACCCGATGCCACGAATAAATGATTTATTTGATCAGCTCGCTTAGGCCAAGGTATTCTCAAAGATTGACTTAAGGTCAGGATACCATCAATTAAAAGTACGAACAGAAGATATCCCCAAAACTGCCTTCACCTCCAGATATGGGCTATATGAGTTCACAGTTATGCCTTTTGGACTAACTAATGCCCCTGCATATTTTGTTCACCTCATGAACAAAGTATTTATGAAGTTTATGGACAAGTTCATTGTGGTATTCATCGACGATATTCTAGTATACTCCAAGACACCAGAAGAGCACGCGGAACATCTCAGGATTGTGCTAGGAGAACTCAGAAAACACCAATTGTATGCCAAGTTCAGCAAGTGCGAATTTTGGCTAAGACAAGTAGGCTTTCTGGGCCACGTGCTGACCCAAGACGGTATCGCAGTGGACCCGGAAAAAGTCAGGGCCATACTTGACTGGAAGGCACCAGCCAGCGTAACTGACGTACGAAGTTTCTTGGGAATGGTAGGGTATTACCGCAGATTTATTGAAGGATTCTCCACCCTAGCCAAGCCAATGACGCAGTTACTCAAGAAAGACAAGAAGTTTGAATGGACAGAAGCCTGCGAGAAAAGTTTCCAGGAGTTAAAACGGAAATTAACTACAGCACCGGTATTAATTGTACCCGACATACACAAGAATTTTGAAGTGTATTGTGACGCGTCCAGAAAGGGTCTCGGATGCGTGTTGATGCAAGAAGGCAAGGTTGTCGCATACGCTTCACGGCAACTTTGCAAGCATGAGGAAAATTACCCCACTCATGACTTAGAAATGGCAGCAGTTATTCATGCACTCAAGGAATGGAGGCATTTCTTACTTGGGAATCGATGTGAAATATATACGGATCACAAAAGTCTCAAATATATTTTCACACAGCCAAAACTAAACTTACGGCAACGACGTTGGTTGTAATTGGTAAAGGATTATGATGTTGGTATCCATTACCATCCAGGGAAGGCAAATGTAGTGGCCGATGCTCTTAGTCGGAATCCCAACTCCGACGAAAACAATCTGCACAGCTTGAGGCCTGAATTCCAATAAGAATTTGCCAAGCTCAACTTGATGATGGTAGCAGAAGGCACCATATCAAACTTGGAAATAAAGCCCGACCTTGTGGAGAGGATTAAAGAAGCTCAGCCTGGTCACCCCAGTATTGAAGGAATTAAAAGAAAGGTGAGTATGGGCAAGGCCTCGGAGTTCATCATAGGCGATGATGGAATATTACGGTACGAAAACAGACTCTGTGTGCCAAACATAGAAGACCTCAAACAGCAAATCCTAGCTGAAGCACACACCACTCCATATTCAATCCACCCTGGAGGAACCAAAATGTATAAGGATATTCAGGAAAGATTTTGGTGGCACGGTATGAAGAGGGACATAGCCACATTCGTTGCATGTTGCGATTCCTGTCAACGCATAAAAGCTGAGCATCAGAGACCAGCCGGACTACTGCAACCAAACAAAATACCTGAGTGGAAATGGGATGAAGTAGGGATGGATTTTATTGTCGGACTACCTCGGTCATGACACGGGAATGATGCCATATGGGTCATCACCAATAGATTAACCAAGGTGGCACATTTTATTCCAGTGAAGACAACCTACAACACTCAGAAGCTTTCCAGGATTTATCTTTCCCGTATAGTTTGTCTGCATGGAGTCCCAAAGACTATAATATCTGACCGAGGCACTCAATTTGTCTCGAAATTCTAGGATCATTTACAATAGGCTCTGGGAACTCAATTGGCCTTCAGTACCGCCTACCATCCTCAGACTGATGGACAGACTGAACGCGTAAACCAAATTTGAGAAGACATGCTGAGAGCATGTGTCCTCACCTATGGAACCAGTTGGGAGGAAAGTCTGCCATATGCCGAGTTTGCATACAACAAAAGCTACCAGGCCAGCCTGCGAATGGCACCTTTTGAAGCCCTATACGGACGGAGGTGTCGTACCCCGCTAAATTGGTCAGAGACCGGAGACAGCCATATCTTCGGCCCGGACATGCTCAAAGAAGCCGAGGAAAAAGTCAAGCTAATCAGGGACCGACTCAAGACCGCTCAAAGCCGACAGAAGAGTTATTACGATCAGAAACATCGTGGGGTCAATTTTGAACCCGGTGAATTTGTGTACCTACGAGTATCACCCATGAGGGGACTGCAATGGTTTAAGATTAAAGGAAAGTTAGCACCAAGATTCACTGGACCATTCTGCATAGTGGCACGAAGAGGCACTGTAGCCTACCAGCTAGACTTACCCGAAGACTTGTCCGACATTCACGACGTGTTCCACGTCTCCCAATTAAGGAAGTGCGTAAGCAACCCAGAGAAACAAGTATCCCATGAAAACATTGACGTGCAGCCAGACCTCACTTATCGGGAACGTCCCGTAAGAATATTAGAGGAGTCTGAAAGGAGGACCCGACAGAAGACCATCAAGTTTTTCAAAGTCCAGTGGAGTAATCACACCGACAGTGAAGCAACTTGGGAGAGAGAGGATTTTCTTCGGACAGAGCATCCACACTTATTTAAGGATCAGCTGAAATCTCGGGGATGAGATTTTTCCTAAGGGGGTAGGTGTTGTGACACTCCAAAATTTTAATTTGGTTTTGATCAAAAACTTTGTTGGATTTTAAAAGAGGGAATTTAAAATTTCCTTTCCAGAAATCCTTCCTCTTAAAAACTTCCTTTCCTTTGGCAAGGATTTTCTTTTCCCTTTCAAATTTGGTGTTGAATTTTTGGAAGCTTTTCCTTCTGGTTATTACCCTCTCAAACTTAGTTATTTTCAAAAAAGAAAATAAAGAAACCCTAGGAGTTTTGGGACTTCTTTCTTTTTGAAACCACCCATGGTTTTACCATGTCTCCTATAGTAAATCTTCTCAAAACCCCTCTCTCCACCTTTGAGCAATTTAAATCCTCTGTCTCAACAAGTCCAAACAAGTTTTTGGATTTTATTTCAATTATTTTATCTCCCAAAACATTTCTGCCAATTATTTTGAGCCTAAGTGATTTTCAAAGCAAGTGCCATTTTGCCTTTGAGTTTTTGTCCCAAACCAACTTCCCTGGATTGTCTTTAGTACCCACAACCTAGAACCATCTTGATCCACTCTTCTTCTTTTCAAAAATTTCAAATTTCACTCACTGCAAGTTTGGACCAGATTTGCCAAATTTGGTGAAATTCATATCTACACTCCTCCAAAAATTCCACCAAAAATCATGCAGCCTACTAGAGCAATGAGAAGCCACTCCACCAAATTTTAGCTCAAGGAAAAATCCCTAGATGCCAAAAGCATTCTGTCGAACACCTGAGCTACACAGTTCTTTGCATTTTCAGTAAAGTTTAGTAAAATTCAGTTTTACAGTGTCGTTTTCTTCAGAGTTCAGTCACAAGCTCACAGTGCGCTTGGCTTGATGCTCGCAGCCCCTCCCTCTTGTCCGGAGCTTCACACGCGTGCGTGGAGCCTTCCTGGCGTCGGTGGCGCGCTGGCCCGCCCTCGCCGGCGTCTTCTGCGGCGTCGGGACCCCCCGTGGCGGCCGACAGAAGGCACACCACGGCAGAACGCCGTTCAGCGCCGCCCAAGCCATCTGGTAGCTCCGCGTGGCCGTCTCCCTTGCCAGCGCACGCGTGCAGCACCGCCGCCGTGGCCTGGCACGCGCAAGGCGCGCTCCCTGCCGCCGACGTGCCGCACGGCCGTTCCGTTGGGACAGGCCGTAAAACCCCCTCCCGTGCTGAGCTGGACCCTGGAATGGCACCACTACTCCACCTAGGCGATGCCCAAGCTCCTAATTCCACTGCCCAACCGCAGCGCCACCGTAATCGCTCGCCGGACTTATCCCGTTCACGGCAACCGCCTCGGGCCGGCTATATATAACGCCCCCAAGCTCCCTCTCGCCCCCGCACACCTCCAGCACCTCACTGGACCCCGACCAGCAACTAGAAGAGCCTCGAGGGGCCCTTCTTCCTCGACTCCGGCCGCCTCGCTCCGCCTCGGCCTTCAGCTCAATTCACTCCGGTGAGGCCACCTCCGGCGCCCAAACCTCGTCCGTAGCCTTCTCTCACACCCAGTACTCTAACCCCCTCATCAATTTGGCCTTTGCAGTCCTCTCCGACGAGCTCCATCCACGCCCGAACCACCGTCCGCCGGAGTTGAGACCGCCGTCGACGTGGTGCTCCCCGGCGACCAACACCACCACCCACCGTTGCGGAAGGACACGGTGAGCACGTTGATAACCTCCGATCCCCTTACCTCGCCGTGGATCGCCGCCGGCGACCACCGCAGCCCTCGGGCGCCGACGAGCCTCGTCCCTCCCATTTGAAAGTTTAAACATGACAAGTGGGACCCGCTGTCAGCCTCTCTGTCCTTTCTAAACAAAGCGTTTTCTGAAAACGCCTTCTGCCAAATGCGCTTCCCCTTTGGGCTGGCGTAGTTTCTGCCGAAGCATTTTCTATTTTTATAAACTAGCCCCTGGAAACTTTTTGTTTCATTACAGATGAGTCCCTGGATTAAAACCCTTATAACTTTTTAACAGAAAGGAATTTTTGAGTGATTCTTTTTCTGTCCTCTTCAGAATTTTGTCTAGTTTTTTATCATATTTATTTGAAAAATATTTGGTATAACTTTCTGTGCACCTCTTGGTATTTACGATAGCGCATGTATTTCTTTATACCGTAGATACCGAAGGAGGTAACGGAGCCGCGAACTTCACCGAGCTAGGCTCCGACTACTCCGAACCAGGAAAGCATGTTTGAACTTTTGATATGATGAGTGTCTTGGCATGTTTTGCATTTTAGTTAGTCTCATGGCATGTTGATGAGCATACCGATGAACGTTATTTCCATGCATTGTTGAGGTAAGTGAGTTCGATGATCCATAAGTGGATGGATGCGAATATGAATGGCCATGTGTTGGCATGAGGATGGGTAAGATGGCAGTGTTGTAGCATGCCAGTCTTATGCCAGGCTAAGTGACTGTAGTGTCAAGCCGTATCGGTCCATTTCCTTCCCTGTACTACCACATGTTTTCCGCAAGGAATATGGTTTAGTAAGTTGCAAACCGCTTTCCTGGTACACACCAAAAGGAGAGGCCGGGATGATGGTTCCATGGCCCTGGATTAAAGCCAGTCATCCGGTCAGGGGGCATGGGTTTTTCCGGTTGGGACCGAGAGGGGGGCACCCCTTAGAGCGCGTGTATATAAATTTGATCCCATGCTATTCGAGATTGTGATCTCCCCGTCTCAAAAGTTTTTCTTGGACGATGTCTAGGGTGATTCCTAGCATCGAGAGGTAGGATGGGTGTGTACTGGTTAGCTGTGTTTCTTCCGAAATACCGTAAACGGAACTAGTCCTTCGTGACTACGGAAATCCGTTGGCTGTGGGAAATTTTTGTACAAACTCTGCAGAGTCATATATTCCTTGAATCATCTATTCTATGTCCAAGATCAGTATCATCTTATCCTGACAAGTGCCAGTTTTGATGACTCCGGTGAATCGTATGAGTGCTAATTTCGGCTAAATGATTATTCCTGTGGATGGACTAACCCGTTTATTTTCATGAATTGAATGTTGATTATGAGTATTATTTACTTGTGAATAAAAGCCCTTTCTGTGATGTCGCTCAGACGTCCGACTATGGCATTTCTTTTAAAGCCCTTTCCGTGATGTCGCTTAGACGTCCGACTGTGGCATTTCTTTTAAAGCCCTTTATGTGATGTCACTCAGACGTCTGACTGTGGCATTTCTTTTAAAGCCCTTTTTGCGATGTTGCTCAGACGTCCGACTGTGGCATCATTTCCTTCTATTTATTTGTTCACCTTTCGAGGCGTCGCTTCAGACACCCGATCGGTTTTCATTTATGTTTTGTTGGGATTTCAGGCGGACTACCGCCGTTTCCCTTTTTACTTACTTCGTTATGCCAATTTTTGAATATACGTTGGTGAAGTAATCGTGACGCATTCATGCATGCATTTGTTATATCTTACGTCCGAATTGTCTTGCGAGTACTTTCAAAGTACTCACTGGCTTGTTGATTTGGCCAGATGCTGACGAAGGCGATCTCTTGGATGAAGAGTTCGATAGCGAGTCCGACGCCTAGAGGAATCCCAGTCAGTCTCGTGCGACCCTGGATTTGGTCACTATATTATATCCGCTTCTGCTACCAAATAAATTCATTGAGCCTCACCTTGACGCTCGATGAGATGCCAGTTTTAGAGTCATGTATCTCACTCCCCGCTGTATTTTTCCACCACCGCCCTATCCTCGAGTCAGTAGTATGCCTCCACACCACTGTGTCATGTCCGCCTTTATGTATAATTATTGGCGTGCTTGTAATAATTTCGTTGAGCAACCGTAGCTCGACCCTGTAATATATTTTATGCTACTGGCTTATTGTATCAAGAAATTGTCCACCGGTAAGGAGAATTTTTTCCATACTGGACACAAAAGATTGGTTTCTCAATAAATATTTTTATTGGAAAACCGATCGTGACAAGTTTATACTGACAAAAAAATTAATAATACTTCAAGCATACTAACAAAGCAATTATGTCTTCTCAAAATAACATGGCCAAAGAAAGTTATCCCTACAAAATCATATAGTCTGGCTATGCTCCATCTTCACCACACAAAGTATTTAAATCATGCACACCCCCGATGACAAGCCAAGCAATCGTTTCATACTCTAACTTTTTCAATCTTCACGCAATACATGAGCGTGAGCCATGGATATAGCACTATAGGTGGAATAGAATGGTGGTTGTGGAGAAGACAAAAAGGAGGGGAAGATAGTCTCACATCAACTAGGCGTATCAACGGGCTATGGAGATGCCCATCAATAGATATCAATGTGAGTGAGTAGGGATTGCCATGCCACGGATGCACTAGAGCTATAAATGTATGAAAGCTCAACAAAAGAAACTAGTGGGTGTGCATCCAACTTGCTTGCTCACGAAGACCTAGGGCAATTTGAGGAAGCCCGTCATTGGAATATACAAGCCAAGTTCTATAATGTAAAATTCCCACTAGTATATGAAAGTGACAACATATGAGACTCTCTATATGAAGAACATGGTGCTACTTTGAAGCACAATATATGAGACTCGCTATATCATGGTGCTACTTTGAAGCACAAGTGTGGAAAAAAGGATAGTAGCATTGCCCCTTTTTATTTATTTTATTTTTTTATTTTCGGGCCTTCTTTTTTTTCTTTGGCCTTTCTCTTTTTTTATTGGGACAATGCTCTATTGAATGATGATCATCACACTTTCAATTATTTACAACTCAATGATTACAACTTGATTCTAAAACAAAGTATGACTCTATATGGATGCCTCCGGTGGTGTACCGGGATATGCAATGAATCAAGAGTGACAAGTATGAAGAAATTATGAACGGTGGCTTTGCCACAAATACTATGTCAACTACATGATCATGCTAAGCAATATGACAATGATGAATGTGTCATGATGAACTAGATGGTGGAAAGTTGCATGGCAATATATCTCGGAATGGCTATGGAAATGCCATAGTAGGTAGGTATGGTGGTTGTTTTGAGGAAGGTATATGGTAGGTGTATGATACTGGCGAAAGGTGCATGGTATTAGAGAGGCTAGCAAAGGTGGAAGGGTGAGAGTGTGTATAATCCATGGACTCAACATTAGTCATAAACAACTCATATACTTGTTGCAAAAATCTAGAAGTTATCAAAGCAAATTATTACGTGCATGCTCCTAGGGGGATAGATTGGTAGGAAAAGACCATCGCTCGTCCCCGACCGCCACTCATAAGGAAGATAATCAATAAATAAATCATGCTCTGACTTCGTTACATAACGGTTCACCATACGTGCATGCTACGGGAATCACAAACCTTAACACAAGTATTCTTTAAATTCACAACTACTCAACTAGCATGACTTTGATATTATCACCTCCATATCTCAAAACAATTATCATGCTTCAATCTTTTCTTAGTATTCAACACACTCAAAAGAAAGTTTCAGAAATCTTGAATACCAAGCATATTATTATTAAGCAAATTACCATGCTATTACGAGACTCTCAAAATAATTTAATTGAAGCATGAGAGATCAATAGTTTCTTCAAAACAAATCCACCACCGTGCTCTAAAAGATCTAAGTGAAGCACATAGAGAAAAATTATAACACTCCAAAGATATAAGTGAAGCACATAGAGCAAAACTACTTAGCTCAAAAGATATAAGTGAAGCACATAGAGTATTCTATCAAATTTTAATTCATGTATGGCTCTCTCAAAAGGTGTGTACAGCAAGGATGATTTTGGCATACTAAGACACAAAGACACAAATAATACAAGACGCTCCAAGCAAAACACATATCATGTTGGTGAATAAAAATATAGCTCCAACTAAATTACCGATGGAAGTGGACGAAATAGGGGATGCCTTCCGGGGCATCCCCAAGCTTTGAATTTTTGGTGTCCTTGGATTATCTTGGGGGTGCCATGGGCATCCCCAAGCTTAGGCTCTTGCCACTCCTTGTTCCATGATCCATCAAAAGAATTCACCCAAAACTTGAAAACTTCACAACACAAAACTCAAAATAGAAAACTCGTGAGCTCCGTTAGTGAAAGAAAACAAAAGACCACTTCAAGTTACTTTAATGAACTCACTATTTATTTATATTGGTGTTAAACCTACTGTATTCCAACTTCTCTGTGGATTATAAACTATTTTACTAGCCATAGATTCATCAAAATAAGCAAACAACACAAGAAAAACAGAATCTGTCAAAAACAGAACAGTCTGTAGTAATCAGTAGCTAGCGCAAGATCTGGAACCTCAAAAATTCTAAAATAAATTGATGGACGTGAGGAATTTATCTATTAATCATCTTCAAAAAGAATTAACTAAATATCACTCTTCAAATAAAAATTACAGCAGTTCTCGTGAGCGCTAAAGTTTCTGTTTTTTACAGCAAGTTCAACAAGACTTTCCCCAAGTCTTCCCAACGGTTCTACTTGGCACAAAAACTAATTAAACACAAAAAACACAACCAAAACAGAGGCTAAGTAATTTATTTATTACTAAGCAGGATCAAAAGTCAAGGAATAAAAATAAAATTGGGTTGTCTCCCAACAAGCGCTATCGTTTAACGCCCCTAGCTAGGCATAAAAGCGAGGATAGATCTAGGTATTGCCATCTTGATTCTTAATTCTTTTAGTGATGTTATGCTCGAATCCGGAAGGTTCCTTACGTTTCCCTTCATATTCAGAGATCTTGAGATCTAAAGAATCCAACCGCTTATTGCAAAGAGTAATTAACATATTCATGCGGTGAAGATTTCCGCTAACGCTCTTAAGAGGTTCAAGAGATTTTTGTAAAATCTTAGTTACTTCGCAAATTTTCTCAAAAACTCGCATTTCCGCTTGGGTATGATGGGGCCCCTTTTGTTGAGGTAAAGTTCCTACTATACCTTCCATAATTTCATGCGCGATACTGGGATAAATTTCAATAAAATTGCCTTTGGCAACACAATCCAAAAGTTTTCTATGAGATATATTAAGCCCAACATAAAAATTCCGAAGCAAAATTCTAAAATTTACTTCTAGGGTGCATTTATGATAAGATTCCATTATTCTAAACCAAGCATCCTTTAAGTTTTCTCCTTGCTTTTGTTTGAAGTGAAGGACTTCAAACTCGGGAGACATAGGAGCAGAAAGAGGACTAGCCATGACGACAAGCAAACAAACTAGAACGCGAGCAAACAAGAGGCAAATAGAGAAGGAGGATAGAGAGAGAGGGCAAATAAAACGGCAAGGGTGAATTGGGGGGAGAGGAAAATGAGAGGCAAATGGAAAATAATGTAATGCGAGAGATAGGGATTGTGATGGGTACTTGGTATGTTGACTTTTTGCGTAGACTCCCCGGCAACGGCGCCAGAAATCCTTCTTGCTACGTCTTGAGATTTCGTTGGTTTTCCCCGAAGAGGAAGGGATGATGCAGCAGAGTAGCATAAGTATTTCCCTCAGTTTTTTAGAACCAAGGTATCAATCCAGTAGGAGCCCACGCTCAAGTCCCTCGTACGTGCACAAAGCGATAGCTACTCGCAACCTATGCGATTAGGGGTTGTCAATCCCTTCATGGTCACTTACGAGAGTGAGATCTGATAGATATAATATTTTTGGTATTTTTGGTATAAAGATGCAAAGTAAAAAGTAAAGGCAAAGTAAAAAGCAATGCAAGATTAAAGTGATGGAGATTGATATGATGAGAATAGACCCGGGGGCCATAGGTTTCACTAGTGGCTTCTCTAAAGAGCATAAATATTCGACGGTGGGTGAACAAATTACTGTTTAGCAATTGACAGAATTGAGCATAGTTATGAGAATATCTAGGCATGATCATGTATATAGGCATCACGTCCGTGACAAGTAGATCGAAACGATTTTGCATCTACTACTATTACTCCACTCATCGACCGCTATCTAGCATGCATCTAGAGTATTAAGTTAAAAACAGAGTAACGCCTTAAGCAAGATGACAGGATGTAGAGAGATAAATTCCTGAAATATGAAATAAACCCCATCTTGTTATCCTCGATGGCAACGATAGCAATATGTGCCTTGCTGCCCCTTCTGTCACTGGGTAAGGACACCGCAAGATCGAACCCAAAGCTAAGCACTTCTCCCATGGAAAGAACTACCAATCTAGTTGGCCAAACCAAACGGATAATTCGAAGAGACTTGCAAATATAACCAATCAAACATAAAAGAATTCAGAGAAGATTCAAATATTATTCGTAGATAGACTTGATCATAAACCCACAATTCATCGGTCTCAACAAACACACTGCAAAAAGAAGATTACATCGAATAGATCTCCACGAGAGAGGGGGAGAACTTTGTATTGATTCAAAGAGAGAGAAGAAGCCATCTAGCTACTAACTATGGACCCGAAGGTCTGAGGTAAACTACTCGCACTTCATCGGAGGGGCTAGGATGGTGTAGAAGCCCTCCGTGATGACGTCCCTCTTCCGGCGGAGCTTCGGAACAGGCCCCAAGATGGGATCTCATGGATACAAAAAGTTGCGGCAGTGGAATTAGGTTTCTGGCTCCTGTTCTGATTGTTTGCGGGTACATGTGTATATATATAGGAGGAAGAAGTACGCCGGAGGAGCAACGAGGGGCCCATGAGGCAGGGGGCGCGCACTAGGGGGGGCGCCCCCCACCCTCGTGACCACCTCTTTTGTTCCTTGGAGCAGGGTCCGAGTCTCCTGGATCACGTTCGGTGAGAAAATCACGTTCCCGAAGATTTTATTCCGTTTGATATTCCGTTTCTTCGAAACACTGAAATAGGCAAAAAAAGCAATTCTGGGCTGGGCCTCCGGTTAATAGGTTAGTCCCAAAAATAATATAAAAGTGGAAAATAATGCCCAATATAGTCCAAAACATTAGTTAATATAGCATGGAGCAATCAAAAATTATAGATACGTTGGAGACGTATCAAGCGGCTCCACCAGAGCATGAGCGCCAGCTTCCACAAGCTTCAGGCGCTTCACTGTGCCTGCCTAGACAAGGCCAAGTCCAGGATGGCAGCAGTGGACAAGGCGGAGGCGGACCTCGAAGGGCACGTCACCGAAACGCAGGCTTGGTCCCGCCAGGCCTGTGAGGAACTGAAGACCACCCAGGATCAGTTGGCCGAGCACAAGCTGGAGCTTGTCATGAAGCAGGCCGATGTCGAGAAGGCCCAGGAGGTGGCGAGTCAACAGGCCACCAAGGAGGAGGCCGCCGGCGTCAGCACCAGGCCGAGCTGAACTCCAAAGAGGAGGACCTTGCCACTCGCGAGGAGAAACTCGCCGCGACACTCAGCGGAAAGGACGAGGAGGTCAAGGAGCTTGTTGTGCAGCGGACCCAGGAACTGGAGCAGAGGCATGAGGAGGCCCTCAATGCTCAGGCCTAGGTCCATGCCGGCAAGGTGAACGAGCTGGAGGTGGAGCGGGACGGGTTGAAGAAGTAGATCCAGGAGCTGACGGGGGAGAGGGACGCAGCCAAGGGCGCCTTGGCTGACGCGCAGGTCGTAGTCCTCGACAAGGTAGAGCTACTCTCAATGGCCAACAAGTCCATCAAGGACCTGAAGACGAAGCTGGAGGGTCTTGAGGGGACGCTCTCGGAGGTCGGGGCCCGAGAGGAGATCCTGACCAAGAATCTAGAGGAGGAGAGGCAGCTGCGGAAGAACGACGCTGTCAGCCACACGGATTTCATGACGGGCAAGAAACTCTGGGTCAACCGCCTCGCTGATGTCGCCGGCAGGATCACCACGCAGCTGGCTACCATGGGGATGCCAAACGTGAGGTACGTCCCGGAGCCAAATGTGAGTCCTAATGCCAGGCTGACACTGTTCTTTGAGGGTGTGCTCGAGGCCCTGGAGCGGTTCCGCTCCAACAGGGCGGCCTCTCTGGCTGATGAGGCCCGGAGGCTTTGCCGGGGTGCCATGACCAAGGTCCTTACCAAGATGGCGTACTGGAACCCTGACCTCGACTTTGAAGCTTCGCTGGATAGCTTGCCGGACGAAGTGGACCTCGCGCCGCTCGAGGAGCGCATCAAGCCCGTCATCAGCCGCATCGAAGGAGTTCGGAGAATAGAAGGCCAGTGCCGGGACTAGGAACCCCATTTCTTATCGTCGTTGTAGGTTCATGACCAAGACAATTTTTATGACCAAATGATGTAATATAACTCTGTAGTGCTTTTTAAACGATGCATGTTATTTTCCCGTTTGATCTCCCTTTGTATGTCCACCCTACGTTAATCGGGTAGGCTTGCCGGCATGGAACCCAGCCGCGGCGCCTTGAGGAAGGATCCTTAATGACCTGTCGGGTATGCTTGCGACCGAGCAAACCACCTCACTGCTCTTAACGCGGCCGCCCGAGCTGTTGAGCGGACTCGAGGCAGAACAAGAGGGTTGCCAATCATACAAGGTCACCCTGTCATTCTCGGCGCAGCCGCCCGAACTGTTGAGCGGACTCGAAACAGAATGAGGGCATTGCCAATAGTGGCAGGGCCCCATTGCGTGCAGGTTTTCCATACACAGGGAAAGATCGTCGAGGACGATAACCATATATATAAAAAAGGAATTACTCAAAGTTTTGCATGACTTAGCTTTTCTGCCGCTGCTTGAGCGTTCACTTTGTCCACCGAGGATGCCACTTGTTCGGCCATCTTCTTCTTTGAAGTGACGACCATGATAAAGCTGCTGCTTCAACTAGACCAGATTTCCACAACTGTGTCCCCCTACCTGGCGCGCCAGAGATGTCGGTGGGAAACGACACCTATGGGGTCACTGGGATCCCTTCTACGGTTGGTGGGCGCGGGGTTGTGCAAAGAGCGGGTCTGGCGGTCAGCACACAAATCGTTTACCCAGCTTCGGGCCGCAGAGACGCGTAAAACCCTAGTCCTACTTTGATGTATATTTGAGTGTTCTTGTGTTCTTGAACTAGCTGTGGTGTCCGTCTAGTCCAAAAGATCCGACCCCTTCTCTAGTACGCCTCGGGCCTCCTTTTATAGACAAAAGGGGTCGCCACAGTGGCACATAGGAGGTGGAAAGGTGTACAGTGGCTGAGTCTATCCTCTAGCATCGTCGGACAAACACATTTAATGCGCTACCAACGTGCCCCTCTTGCTTTATCGTGGTCGACGAGGAAGCTCGTTCCAGCTGTTGTCGCCTCGCCTGGCTCCGACGCACGTCCAAGCTGACGAGGCGTTGTAGCGCCACGTTGGCTGGCTGCTAGGCTGGCACGGTGGTGCAGCCTTCACGAAGATCTGCATGCCACCACGCAGGTGCTTACTGAGTTTGTGTGGAGGCCGCGCGCTGCCACACAGATGCCTGCCCAGCTGGTCGAGCTGGCAGCTGCATGGGAGCGGCGGTGGAGTCTTGGCAGGCGTGGGCCTGGCTGCGGCCCCGCAGGTGTCTTCGTCAAGGGCCTTGCCGGGGCCCGGAAAGGGTCTTGCCGCGGCATCACGGTCATCCCCGGCAAGGATCTTGCCAGGGGTCTCGTGGACTTCCTTGGCAAGGATCTCGCCAAGGATCATCATCTTCTGGTTCTCATGTGATCTTGTGTATTTATGATGTCTATAAAGATCTGCATGCCACCACGGAGGTGCCTCCCGAGCCTTGGCGCAAGGGTGGCGCACTTTGCTGGCGTCAGGAAAGTTGCCCCGGCAAGGATCTTGTCGGGGCTGCGGAAGCCAACCCGGCAAGAGTCTTGCCGGGAGTCCACCTCTCCCTCTTGCTCTCTTTGCGCCTGTGGTCTTGGCGTTGCTCTGGCTGTCTTGCGCTCCGGCATCCCTCCTCTGCCCTGCTCAGTGCGGCCGTGGGCGCGGCTCTGACTGCCCGTGCACAAGTAAAGGGGTTAAAAAGGAGAGCCCCTACTTTTGTACAACGACACCTATCTAGCCCCCCAACCTCTCGTGCGCACGCATGCACGTTGTCTATCTACGTCACTCCCTCGAGACTGTCTCACTCTTTCTTCCACACAGCGGGCCACACTCGCTCAATCTTGCTCTCTTTATCTGAGTCTCAATTAACCTCGTTTTCTGTCACACACAAATGATATATCTCCCTGTTCGGGCCTCGATCGACACACTCTATACTCTCTCATGCAGATTGTCTATCTAGGTCAGTCCATCCAAGCCGGCCCCACTCTTTTGACCTCATGGCTGGCTACGCTCGCTCAATCTCTCTCTCTCCCCCTCTCTCTCTCTATGTGTGTGTGTATGTCTCGATTGACCTTGTTCTTTCTCGGACACAAACAATATATCTCCATGTTTGAACCCAATTCAACATATTCATATTGTATACTCTCTCATGCACATTGTCTATCTAGGTCACTCTCTCCAACCCATCTCACTCTTTCGTCGCATGACGACCCACACTCGCTCAATCTCTCTCCCTTTATATATGTAATCGATTGACCTTGCTTCCTCCCATGCACAAAATATATCTACATGTCTGTGACTCGATCATCTCTCAAGCTCTATCCTACCACCCTCACCCTTCCGAAAAGCTCAATCTGATAATATCTCTCTAGAGCATATATATCGTTTCAATGAATGTCGGACCACACTCACTTTGTCTCTCTATCTATATGTATCTCGATTGACCTCGCTTTCTCACGCCGTATCTTCCACACATTGAAGCTACCTCTCAATCCCTCGCAATGCCGGAGCTATTTACATTGCGAGTGGGACTCCAACCTTGGATTAATTTGTGTAGGCATTTATTCCGGTGGGTTTAGATTATATTTTCGTTGCATTCGGCCCACAACTACTCTGAACACCATTGCAACCCCCGCACCTCCCCTAATTGATTTCCCTCTGGCTCGTTCATCGCTCTCTCGCACGTCCTTTCTCGCCTTCAACGTCGCACCATGGTATTATTGCAAAAAACTTTGTTGTTCTCTTTAATATTACAAATAAGCTACAAAACTACACACTGATAGTCCACCTGGAATGGAACAAATTTTGACCCACAAATTAAAGTGCTACAAACTACACACCGAGGGGCCCACCTGTCATGAAACAAATTTGGACCCATATACAAATTAAAAAATAAAGGACAAGGATCGAACATGCGACCAGGGCCTTCAAGACGCACGTCAATAGGTAACATACATAGAACAACAATGTTTGTTGTACCCCCCTTTGTTCATATAATGTTTTTATATTACCACAGCCTATTTAATGGATAACATGTAATATTATTTTTAGTACATTAGTGGGACCGGCTCGTTAGCACATACTACTCGCCTTCACTTACTGGTGGGTTCCTTGTGTGCTCTCTCTCTCCTCCCCTTCTGTGTTTAGACGCACGGGCAAACATGAAGAACTCGCGGGCGATGCTGCCGTTGACCATATATGGACGCGTTCAGAAGTTACGGCACCAGTTTCACGTACTAGTAGTACTAGTGATGTAGGGTAGGAACCCTAGGGGCCGATCTTTCATGATAAGGAGCGGATCCCGCGATGAACACGAAGAACACGAGGGGGAAAGAGGGAAAAATACAAGGGAAACACAAGAGAATCACTAAACCAACAAAAGAAAGTCACACATGTGCTAGATCCTCGAATATATAGAGATCACACGGTACACGATCAACTAAGGACGATACAAGGGTAACGGTCTTCTCGGTGAGGAGGTCTTGATGTTCTTCTCTGCAAGGAGGTCTTGAATCCAAAGGGATCTTCTCCGAAGAGGTCGCGGTCTCTCACGAGGACTAGATCCGATGTGGATGAGCGTAGCTCCATCTCTCAAAATGAGCTAAACCAACGCTAACCCTAGAAAGTTGGACGAGGTGGAGTATATATAGTCTTAGTGCAAAAGAGGGGGCGAAGGGGTACATGGTCTGCAGCCGAACACGAAACAGTGCACAGGCGTCGGATGTCCGGGAGTCACCGGTCGTCCGGAGGCTCGCGAGGGTCTGGACGTCCGATGTCTGTCGGACGTCCATAGATTCGGCTCGGGTGTTCTTCGCTCGGACGTCCAGTCGTGGTCGGTCGTCCGAGGTGCATCAGTCGTCCGTGGAGCGTCGGAAGTCCGTCATTTTGGCTCAGGTGTGGAAGGGTCGGACGTCCGGTCTGGGTCGGACGTCCGGAGCCTGGACGTCGTCGGATGTCCAGTCCTGGCCAGTCGTCCAGAGCCTGTAGCTTCTTCTTCATCACTTCTTCCTCTTCTCCTTGCTCCTTAGCTTCTCCATGATACCTGAGCATGCACAAAGTGTCCGTATGAGGTAGTAGCCATGTCTCATGTGCATCAAAGTGGAAATGTGAGAGGAGAGATGTCACCTTGGTTTCAAGAGCTTTTGCACGTGCTCGTGCCATGGGTCCAAGAGGTGTCGTAGGAGATGTAGTTGGGTCCATGGGGATGGCCTTGGGATGCTCCGCATCATCTCCCCTCCCTTGGGGAAGATCCTTCCTAGGATCAAATTCTCAATCACCATGGAAGGGAGAGAGATCTTTGACGTTGAAGATGTCGCTCACGTTGTACTTGTCGCGTGGGAGGTCGATCTTGTAAGCGTTGTCGTTGTATTGTGCGAGCACCTTGAAGGGTCCATCCGCTCGTGGTCGAAGCTTGGACTCGCGTTCTTGTGGAAAGCGATCCTTGCGAAGGTGTAGCCACACAAGATCACCAATGTTGAAGACCATAGGGCGTTTCTGGTAGTTGAGCTTGGACGCAAGGCGTTGAACTGGGCGCTTGATGGTGTTCCTTGTGTCTTCATGCACCTTCTTGAGATGTGTCGCTCTTGCGCTAGCGTCCAAATTGATGCGCTCTTGGAGTGGTAGAGGGATAACGTCCAATGGTGACAAAGGGTTGAAGCCGTAGACGACCTCAAATGGGGACTTGCCGGTTGTTGAGTGTCTTGCTCGGTTGTAGGCAAACTCGGTGATAGGTAGGCACTCCTCCCACTCCTTGATGTTCTTCTTGATGAGTACTCGAAGTAGAGCGGAGAGTGTGCGGTTAGTAACTTATGTTTGGCCATCGGTTTGTGGATGATACGCCATGGAGAAAAGTAGCTTGATTCCGAGCTTGGCGCATAGGGTCTTCCAAAAGTAGCTAAGGAACTTGCCGTCGCGGTCCGAGACGATCGTCTTTGGCACTCCGTGTGGACGCAATATTTCCCTACAAAAGAGAGTAGCAACATGTGAAGCATCATCTATCTTGTTGCAAGGAATGAAATGTGCCATTTTGGAGAAACGGTCAACAATGACAAATATCGAATCCTTCCCATTTCGAGTCCTAGGCAAACCAAGTACAAAGTCCATGCTAATGTCTTCCCATGGTTGATATGGAATGGGTAGAGGCATATAAAAGCCATGAGATTGAGCTTTGGACTTAGCTTTGCAACATGTAGAGCATCGATTGGTGAAGCGGTTGACGTCGCGAAACATCTTGGTCCAAAAGTAGTTCTTCGAGAGCATGGCGAACGTCTTGTCTCGTCCAAAATGTCCCATTAAGCCTCCTCCATGAGATTCCTGCAAAAGCAACAAACGAAGAGAAGACTCGGGGATGCAAAGTTTGTTAGCTTTCATAAGATATCCATCCTTGATGTAATAGCATTCCCAAGAGGTGCACGACAAACACTTGGCATAAGGAGTAGCAAAAGTAGGATCATGCTCATACAAGTCTTTGATATGCTCAAATCCAATGACATCCAATTCAAGTTGAGTAACAAGCATGCATATGCGAGAAAGGGCATCCGCCACAATGTTTTATTTACCTTTAATGTACTTGATGACATAAGGAAAAGATTCAATAAATTCACTCCATTTAGTAGGACGCTTGTTCAACTTGGTTTGGCCCTTAAGATACTTGAGCGTTTCATGATCGGTATGAATGATAAACTCATGAGGGCGAAGATAGTGTTCCCATTCATGCAAAACGTGGACTAAAGCATATAGCTCTTTGTCATAGATGGGGTAATTGAGTTGCGCTCCAGAGAGTTTCTCACTAAAGTAAGCAATGGGGTGCTTCTCTTGCGTTAACACACCTCATATGCCATTACCACTAGCATCACAATGAATCTCAAAGAGTTTGTCAAAGTTGGGTAATGCAAGCACGGGAGCATGAGTAAGCAAATTCTTAAGCTCATTGAATGCGGTATCTTGGGATGGTCCCCAAACAAAAGGCGCATTCCTCTTTCTCAAAGCATGCAAAGGTGAAGCAATGGTGCTAAAATCTTTCAGAAAGCGACGATAGAAACCCGCAAGGCCAACAAAGCTACGCACTTGATGTAAATTGGTTGGTTGTGTCCAAGTCTTAATAGCATTGATCTTGGAATCATCAACATGAACACCCTTATAAGAAACAACAAAACCCAAGAAAACAAGCTTGTCAACGCCAAAAAGGCATTTCTCCATATTAGCATAGAATTGCTCTTTTCGAAGAGTTTACAAAACGGTTCTAACATGGGTGACATGATCTCTAAGAGATTTGCTATAAACAAGGATATCATCAAAGTAGGCCACAACAAATATACCAATGTAAGGGCGAAAGACATGATTCATAAGACGCATAAAAGGGCCCGATGCTTCCGAGAGACCCATAGGCATGACTAACCACTCATACAAGCCAAACTTGGTTTTAAAAGAGGTTTTCCATTCATCACCCTCTTGTATGCGGATTTGATAGTAACCACTCTTAAGATCAATTTTGGAAAAGATAGTGGCACCGCTAAGCTCATCGAGCATATCATCTAGGCGTGGAATGGGATACCTGTAGCGAACGGTGATAGCATTGATAGGTCTACAATCAGAGCACATGCGAAAGCTACCGTCTCGTTTTGGCACAAGAATGACCGGGACGGCACAAGGGCTCAAACTTTCATGCACATGTCCATGGTCTATGAGATGCTTTACTTGCCTTTGTATTTCTTTGGTTTCTTCGGGGTTGACGCGGTAGGGAGCTTTGTTCGGAAGCAGTGCTCCGGGGATGAGGTCGATGCGGTGCTCAATGCCTCATAGTGGAGGTAGTCCCGGAGGTAGCTCGTCGGGGAAAACATCGTGAAACTCCTGCAAAAGAGAAGACAACACTAGAGGAAGAGTGTGAGAAGTGTTAGTTTCTGGTGTGTTGTCCTTGCACACAATGACGTAGTGTAGGACACTAGATGGGTTCTCACACACTCCTCCTATCTCACTTTTGGTGGCAAATAGGACTAAGTTCTTCTTTTCGCTCATCGTGGAGGTGTTCGATTTGGGCTTGTGGCACTCACTCTCTTTTTGGTGGCTCGCTTTCTCACTATGATCTACACGATGGGTGGCTTGCTTGTTGGTGATCACTTGGCTTGGCGACATTGGACAAAGGACGTACTCCTTGCCCTTCATCTTGAAGACGTAGTGGTTCGTTTGGCCATTGTGGATGACTCCTCTATCAAATTGCCATGGGCGTCCAAGGAGAAGATGGCAAACGGTCATGGGAACGACGTCGCACTCCAAGGTGTCTTAGTAGACGCCAATTTTGAAGGAGACTTGTACTTGATGCTCGACTTCGATAGTGCCAGAGTCGCTAAGCCATTGCACTTTCTAAGGATGAGGGTGCTTCATTTTTGGCAATTGGAGCTTGGAGCAAAGTTCTTCACTTGCGAGATTATGACAACTCCCTCCATCGATGATGACCTTGACGGATCGTCCATTGATGCCGGCCTTGGTGTGGAATATGTGGCATCTTTGGTCTTCTTCTTGGTGATGTTGGAGAGTCAAGACTTTGGAGACGACAAAAGCGGGACTTTTGTCTTCATCGCAAAAGACTTGTTCCTCTTCATCGTTCACTTGCCGGTGCATGGCGACTTGCTCAAGAGCGTCCATTTCTCCTTCACTCATCGAATCGTAGGTGCCGTCGTTGTTGAGGATCATGGTCCTCTTGTTGGTGCACTCATAGGACTTGTGGCCTCGGCCTCCGCATATGAAGCATTTGAAGGAACTTGTCTTGACGGTCTCATCGGTTGGAGTGGATGATGATGAAGCTCTCGGCTTGAAGTTGCTCGTAGTAGGAGGATGACTTGGAGTTGACGAAGCTTTCTTGGAACTCGACTTGTCGATGTTGCTTGTAGAAGGCTTGATAGATGGTGTTGGAGTCGTTAAAGCTTGGTTCTTGGAGAAGCCATATGACTTGGATGAGAACTTGGCATACTTGAAATCGTCTTGCACTTGACATTCCGCCTTGGTAGCTTGATGCACTAACTCGATGAGGTTCGAGTATGGTTGGAAGTCGGCGATCTTCTTGATAGGATGGTTGAGTCCATTTAAGAAATGTGCCATAGTTTGATCATCATCTTCCGTGACATTGGCTCTTATCATGGCAATCTCCATCTCCTTGTAGTACTTTTCAATGCTCTTGGTTCCTTGCTTGAGTAGTTGGAGTTTCTTGAAGAGGTCGCGGTTGTAGTAGGTTGGCACAAAGCATGCTCTCATGACATCCTTCATTTGCGCCCAAGTAGTGATTGGTGGTTCACCTCTTGCCTCTCGACGCTCTATGACTTGTTCCCACCAAATGAGGACATAGTCTTGGAACTCAAGGGATGCCATTGCGATCTTCTTCTCTTCGTCGTAGTTGTGCGAACGGAAGATCTTGTCAACTTTCAATGCCCATGATAGGTACTCTTCGGGATCGTTGCTTCCATTGAACTTGGGCATGGTGAACTTGAGCTTGCCATAGCATTGCTCTTCATTGTGTTGGGGTCGGGGATGATGACGCCCGTGTTGTAGATGATTGTCAAGCTCGTGTCGCTCTTGGTGAGGGGGATTGTCAACCTCATGATGGACTTGTCGTGGAGGATGTCCATTCTCTTCATGCTCTTGATGAACTTGATGTTCTTGGCGAGCTTGTGGGGGAGCTTGTCAAGCTCGAGGAGGAACTTGAGGAACGTGACGGTGCACACGAGCTTGATGTCCTCGTTCATGAAGTTCTTCGCGAGGTGCTTCCTGTTGTTCATGTGCTTGTCGGTCTCGATTGGCTACGGCTCGACTTGAATCTTGGAGGGCTTGTTGCACCTCAAGTGCTTGAGCTTCACGAAGTTGTTGTTCTTGGCGTTGTGCTTCGGCATCTTGTGCTACTTGGTGTAGACGCGCTCGCTCTTCCTCTTCATGTTGGCATTGCCGTTTCCGTTGTCGTGCTAGCGCAAAGGCCTCTTGAGTTTGATGTTGTCAGTGCTCTTGAGAGTCGGTATCGCGTAGAGGATTGAGGCTTGCTTGACAATCATTACGCGTGGCACGGCGAAGAGTGTTCGATGTCGGTGTACTTGAGCCGGAGAGGGTGAAGTCGGAGTGTCGACTTGAGCGAGTCCTTCTTGATGAAGACGAAGTGGAAGAAGAGCGGTTGAGCAACAAAGCGCGAATCTCGTCCATCCTTGCGTCATTCTCTTGCTTGTGATCGTCAATCTTGTGGTCGAAGTAGTCCCTTGTACGTTTCTCGGAGAGTCGCAAGTCGGCGGCGAGGTTGTCGATGCGTTCACTCATGGCTGGTTGCTCTTGATGCAAAGCACGTTGTGCACCAAAGAGGTGACAATTGGTGACGTAGGAGTTCATGTCGTCGTCGTGCTCAATGAAGAGTGGGTTGGTAGAAGTACATGGCCTATCCATCATTCCAAGACAAATGTGAGTGGTAGAAAGAGAAGAACGAATACCAAATGTACCTTGATCGACGTTGAAAGTGGATCGATGATCACTCCAATGTAGGATAAGGAAATAGCACAATTGGTACTAGCTCTTGTCGGTTTCTCACGCCTACACAAGTAAAAGCTTATGGTGGAGCTTGGTTAGGATAGTGGCACAAAATTTGAGGCAATCGTAAGTGAGCTTCAATAATGTTGGAAAAGATTCTCAAGATGCAATTTAACAAGTAGACCAAGCATATAAGGAACATGGAAACACACACGCAAAAAGATAAGTGGGGTCATGCAACCAAGGGTGAGCCAAAATGTGGAGTCCACAAAAATGCTCTTTTTGCACAACACTAGAGAGACGCTAGCATGATTTCACAATAGGCGGATACAAAGAACTTGTGCACAACCTACTTAGCAAAAATGCAAGGACTTCTATCCCAAGTATGCTCTATGCAAGGTGTTTCTATGATATGATCCATGATGATCTAGTATGACAATCTTATTATTGTTTGATGCTATGGTTCTTGCTTAAAAGCTCTTTGCTTATCTTTCCTCTTTGCTTAAAAGCTTGTTTGGCTCTTTGATGTTGGAGCTCTTTTCTCATGCAATGCTCGACGAACCAAGATAGCAATTGTGTATGCGATGACAACTTTGTGACACAAGAGATGATACCAATATATGCAACAATGATGTATGTATGCTATGGGAAGTATGATCACTAACGTGCACAAGTCTCGTTGCTGGCAATACTCAATGGCTAGTCTCGATGGGTAAGCAACGCAAAGGAGTAAGGCTATGATGTCTATCAATGTAATGGAAAGAGTGATATGTCCAATACCAAGACGAGGTTACCGGTCTCGCTTCCGGTATGGTGTCAAAATGGTGGACCTAATACCAAGATGTAGTCGAGGTGGTCGTTGTTGATGACGCATCCGTGGCGAAGATGAGAGGCGGTGATGTTGATGTCGAACCGTACCTAGATAGCCGACACACAAAAGGATACGGAACCGCAACTCAAATTCTCAAAGCTCGAAGTGACAACACGTGTCGGAGAGCGAAACGGTCCAAATGGAGGTGGTATGTGGAAGTGGTGATGGTGTATTGGTGGTAGGAGTGCGTATGCGGAAATGTGGGTCGGTGGTGGTGACTACACTGAAAAAATTTCAGTTTCGTCAGGGTCGGTCGGACGTCCGGGCTGGGCCGGTCGTCCGGTCATCGGACGTCCGGGCTGGGTCGAACGTCCGGTGCCTGGGCGAATTTCGGGCATGGGATGAACTTCACGTGTTCGTGATGGGAATGACGAAAATGGTCAAATCCGGAGGATTTTATGGATGTAAAGGGTGGGGAAAGGGGGGAAAGCTAGATCCACTTAAAACAAAGAAAATCCATGGATCCAAACCAACAAAATCTCAACACACTAACAAATCACAAAAAAAAATTGGGGCTATTTTTGTGGGGAATTTTCGAATTAGGACGAAAAACAACAAACCAAGGCTAGAAACACAACGGGGAGGCTCCGCAATCGTGATCAACGTGGCTCATGATACAAGATGATGTAGGGTAGGAACCCTAGGGGCCAATCTTTCACGATAAGGAGCGGATCCCGCGATGAACACGAAGAACACGAGGGGGAAAAGATGGAAAAACACAAGGGAAACACAAGAGAATCACTAAACCAACACAAGAAAGTCACACATGTGCTAGATCATCAAATACATAGAGTTCACACGGTACACGATCAACTAAGGACGATACAAGGGTAACGGTCTTCTCCGTGAGGAGGTCTTGATGTTCTTCTCCGCAAGGAGGTCTTGAATCCAAAGGGATCTTCTCCGAAGAGGCCGCGGTCTCTCACGAGGAGTAGATCCGATGTGGATGAGCGTAGCTCTATCTCTCAAAATGAGCTAAACCAACGCTAACCCTAGAAAGTTGGACGAGGTGGAGTATATATAGTCTTAGTGCAAAAGAGGGGCCGAACGGGTACATGGGATGCGGCCCAACACGAAACAATGCACAGGCGTCGGACGTCCGGGAGTCACAGGTCGTCCGGAGGCTCGCGAGGGTCCGGACGTCCGGTGTTTGTCGGACGTCCGTAGATTCGGCTCGGGTGGTCTTCGGTCGGACGTCCGGTCAGGGTCGGTCATCCGAGGTGCATCGGTTGTTCGTGGAGCATCGGAAGTCCGTCATTTTGGCTCGGGTGTGGAAGGGTCGGACGTATGGTCTGGGTCGGACGTGCGGAGCCTGGAGGTCGTCGGACGTCCGGTCCTGGCCGGTCGTCCGGAGCCTATAGCTTCTTCTTCATCACTTCTTCCTCTTCTCCTTGCTCCTTAGCTTCTCCATGATACCTGAGCATGCACAAAGTGTCTGTATGAGGTAGTAGCCATGTCTCATGTGCATCAAAGTGGAAATGTGAGAGGAGAGTTGTCACCATGGTTTCAAGAGCTCTTGCACGTGCTCGTGTCATGGGTCCAAGAGGTGTCGTAGGAGATGTAGTTGAGTCCATGGGGATGGCCTTGGGATGCTCCGCATCAACTAGTCAATGTGTACGTGCAATGCACGTTAATTTTTAAGTATATTAAGTGCATGCGGATATTAAGTAGGATATTATTTTCTTGTTATTATGTGATTAGCACTATTTTTGGCATGAAATTAACTACACGCTAAACGTGTTGAGCGCTCGACATTGAACTAGTCTAGGTCATTGGATGAGAAGGAATACATGTGGCTTGATGATGTTTTATATTTAATTTGATACAGCTCTAGCAGAACATTCAATTGATCAAACCATAGATTTCATTCAGTTTGACTCCGACTTTACATTCATACGATGATCGATCTAAAATAAACAGAAATGATAAACATTAGGATTTTAAGATGGAAATCCGAACGTTTTTCATGGCAAATTTAGATTACGCGGCGGCAGCGGCGGCGTCTTGCGGTGGGAAGCGGCTCCTCTGCCGTGCTCTGTGTGTCTCGGGCCACTGACCGACGGCGACTGCGGTGTCTTGCGCCATTGTTGGCGTACTCCTAGACATTGGCCCTAGCTTTAAGGAAGTCCACAATGTTCTGGACTTCGGTCTCCAGGAGCGAGTCAACTGGCGGGAGGAGGCGACTGGCGTTGGTGCAAGGAAGCGGTCGACGGCGGCCATCCATGCCGCTGAGGGGGGCACTAGCACCCGCGCGGGGACAGGCGCTGGCAACAGTGCAGCGGAGACATTCGTGTGCACAGGCATCAGCACGGGCGCGCACGTCAGTGCACACGCAGGCGCTTACGCTGGCAGGTGCACGGGTGTGCGCGTTAGTGCATGCGCAGGCGGGTACACGGGCGCGTGAAAGTTGGGAGGGACCTCATGGAACCCCGTGGCATCAAGCTCGGCGACAATGTGCGGCTCCCAGCCCATCAATGCCACGGGGATGGGCGCTGGCATAGTCGGGGCGACGGGAGCCGAAACGGGAGCGGGGATAGGCGCGACGTCTTCCCGCAAGGCCGGTTCAAGCTCATCACAAAGCTCCTTATGATCTTGAGACTCTAGATAGGTGTCTTCCTCAGGAAACTGGAAGATTAAGGGCAGACCATCGTGATGCGGCATGGCGTGCGGTTAGGTCAGGCTGGTTGGAGGTAGACGACTGGAGAATCGGAGAGGAAGACAGAAGATTGTAGTGATACCGGGTAGTGCAGGATTGAATTTAAACTGCAGCGCCGGAGACATTAAAAGTGGGAGCAGTTGGGACGAAGGTGGGCTGCGGAGCCTGGTCAAAGGGCTCGCCTCCCGGTGAGCCTGCGCAGCAGTCTTCTTGCACGCCTCCTTGTCAGTCGGCGTAGTGGTCTGCTCGCACGCCTCCTGTCGACTCACACGCTTGCTCGGACGGCACCTGCCGATTAGAAGCGGGACTCGTGGCGGCACGTAAACGCCCACAGTTTCAAAAATGAAAGCGTTCGCCTTAACGTGAAATGTCTTTGTTCCAAAATACCTTGGATCTTCATTTGTGCAACTTTTCATAAGCAGCTTGTCTCAAATTGAAGAAAAAGTCATGTAGGAATATTTGTGCCATATCACGTGACCATGCTCAGTTTCATGAATTTCTGGTCACTTTTGGATTTTTTGAAATTTAAAATCCAGGATTTGAAACAATATCATAACCTGCATCATGCAATAAATTTTGAAGCGATACATCTTTCGTGTTGTATTTCTTAAGAAAGGATTTACTCAAACATTTTGCTTAGTTAGACTTCAGACAAGTTATATATGCGGAGTAAAAGGATAATCCCTCTGTACCAGTGCATTGCCTGATATATTAACTAAGTACTAGGCATGAACAAACATGCTCAATTATGTGCTCATCCTGGTGTAGTACTCCTATTAGTACTAGGCAATGCAGCTGACGGGTGACCTTGGGTAGCGGCGACCTAGGGAATTGAACCATGCTCAGCACGGTAGGTAATGTTGTCTAGTTACTAATGCATCCCTCCATTGTTCATCGGTAGTCATTATGGACTGGGGACATGAGGGGAATTTCCTAGGGATGGAATTTTGACAGCCAGATTTTTGACTGAAAACGCGGAGGCTCGACTGGTTGGGTTTGGCTATTGTGCGTACCACGCACGCCACTAGAAGGACACGAACCCGTTTCTTCTTTTTTTGAGGATCAACACGAGCCAAGGTCTGGCTGGTACGCCGTTGGGTCCTGTCATTCAAGAATACGAAAGGAATCTTTTAAATTGCTGAACGAATCTATGTGTATTACAATGCTCGTATTTTCCTTGCAAATAGTAATCTCAACGTGGTAATTGATATATGACAAGTTCTTGAATTGTCTCTCTTGAATTAGAGTGAGTTTGTGATATAGTGATCTCAACGTGGATTTCACATTTCATGGTATCCCTAGTAAGTTTTTCGTTGCAAATTCAAATTTAAAAGATGAATGGTGGTGATAAAACTTTGTATGTATCAACCATATGACCACACACGCAGGCACACACACACACACACACGAACACGGACACACACACGAACACAACAACAATCCAATAAGTATAGTGCATCTATTTTTCCAAACCATGCATGTATGACACGAATTCAAAAATACTCCTTCTGTTCCTGAATATTAGTATTTTAGAGATTTCAACAAGTGACTACATATGGAGCAAAATGAGTGAATCCACACTCTAAAATATTTCTATATACATCCGTATGTGGCAGTCCATTTGAAATCTCTAAAAGGACTATCCTTTGGTTTAGAGGAATCTTGTAGGAATTTCATAGGATAGGATTTCTATAGTAAAAATTTCTTTAGAGCCCTTTGGCTTGTAGGAATAGAATCCTATTCCTGTGAAGGAATTCTTCCTATCCTCCACATTTCATGGGAAAATAAACATTAGCCTAGACTTAATGCCAAAAATCCTTTGATGTGAATCAAAGGGCATCTCCTTTCCTATTCCTACTCATAGGATTTGAGATACATGTCATCTCATTTCCTATGACTTACCTATTCCTACGGTTTTCCTACCCTATGAACCAAAGAAGGCCTAATATTTAGGAACGAAGGGAGTAAAATGTAAAACATGCATGGTACTCAATAGAATATTTAAAATGAACAGGAAACTGAAACATGAATATTAAGTCTAGTACTATAGTACATGCAAATGTTGTGTTTAGGCGGAGCTATGTAGATTTTTTTGACTGACTAACTGTAAGGGAACCCCCTAAAGTATAATTGGTGCAACAAACCCAAATTGCAAGTACCATGCCTTGAACCTGGGTGGGTGGGAAGGCATCAGCCCCTTCCCACCACTAGGCTATGCCTTGAACCTGGGTTGGAGCTATGTAGATTGTTGGGGGTTAACCCCTCGACCTTAGATAAAATTGTGAAGCCGTGTTTAGGCTTGTTTAGATTATATTTGTCCCCACCCTCCCAAACACCAATTGGTTCTGCATCCCCCTCCTCCCTGGGAGAATATCATGTGCCCCCACACCTTAGATGCTATATGCTGATACGAGTTGCTTGGAGCTTGTAGATCTGAGATATAGCAGCTCACAGGATGTCTTAATATTTTTACAGGAAACCTTACTGAGTTTGAGAATTGCACACAATTTGTACAAAAACTACTCAGATGCCCTTGGATCCCATATCCAACGACTTCGAAGCTCGTATCACCGTAGCATCTAAGATGAAGGAGGACATCATATTCTCCTGTATGTAAGAATATCATGTGCTACCACACCTTAGATGCTTTGGTGATACAAGCTCTTCGGAGTCGTTGGATTTGTGACCCAACAACTCCTGGGTGGTTTGATTTTTTTGCAGAAAAGTCCCCAAAGAGTTCATCCACTCCTTGCAAGCATAAAGACTGCTCAGATGCCATTGGATCTCAGATCAAAGCTCGTATCACCGTAGCATCCAAGCTGCGAGAGCACCTGATGTTTTCTCGCACGGGAGAATATGAGGTGACCCCCACCGTAGATTCTATGGTGATACGAGTTCACGGAGATCTAACGGCTCATGGTAGGAGGTTTGAATGTTTTTGCAATATACGCCTAAGAGAGTTTGGGAATTGCACATAAAGTACAAGTACTACGCATGTGGCATCTGATCACAGATCATACGACCTAGATGCTCATATCATCGTAGCGGCTAATTAAGCTATGGGGAGCACCTAATATGAGTAACGGGGAGCCGTTGGATCCAAGATGCAGCGGTACACACGAGGCCTGAATGTTTTATTTGCAAAAAAAACTTGGAGAGTTTGGAAATTGCGCATAATTACAAAGACTACTCCCAAGCCATTGGATCTCAATTCCACTGATGAAAAACTCGTATCACCATAGCATCTAAGCTGCGGGGTGGATGCGATATTCTATGCTGCTATCATTTGTGTTCGTAAACTTGCAAAATACATGTAAGTCATGTCGTTACTTGTCTAACTGTGCAAAGTGTTTGTTCAAAAAGACCATCCTACACTGAAATATCGGAACAACACACGGGGGTCCCACTTTTCATTGATCAAATTTGGACCTAAAACTAACAAATATGAAAGACGAGATTCAAACTGGCAACCTGGACTACAAAGCTTAGGTCGATAGCCTAAAACAACAACAGTTGTTGGATTTGTCCCATAACTTGATTTTATACAGTATTACGTTGAGTAGAGTAGAGGGAGTGGCTCGTCAACACGTGCATGACCGTTGACCCACTTACTGGTGGGTCCCAGGTCTGCGATCTCTCTCTCTCCTCTCCTTTAGATGCACGGGCACACACGAAGAGCGGCGCTAGCTTGTCGTGGTGTTATTATAACTAAAAAAGCTTGGAAAATAGAAGAATCGCCTAGAACAAGAGACGTGGTGGCTGGTTGAGACGGAGCTAACCACACCTATCCTCCGTGCCACGTTAGCATGATGAAGTTGTGTGGCTAGTGGGGTGTTTTCGACCGACTGGCTGGGTCCCGAGGTCGAACCATAGGTACTACATCTGATACAATATATTTTTACATACACATTTTTCCTCTGTGCCGAGACATGACATACCCTACCGCGGTGCTTCGGGGTCCTCCCAGGTGGTGCATGCATATATTCTTCCTTGTCGAGAGGCAGGACACCCTACCGTCCGTTTTCTGGGTCCTCCTCGGTCGTAGTGCCGAAGCAAGTAAATGAGTTGTCAAATCACGAAAGACCACCTTTCTCGCCGAGTACATCAGCGAAGCACCGTGGCTAGCTAGTTGGGCTAGTGCTACCGATTAGCTAGGCCGCCACCACATTTTTTTTTCCACCCATTTTTTATCTCCTTGCCAGCAGGTAAATTTAAATATCCACCGCGGTGTTGCTCTAGTGTTTGGGTGCGGCAGGCGCGGCGGGATTTTTAATTTTTTGATTAACGCGAGTAGGCGCGCCAGCAATTTAGTCACGATGACTCCGCCTGTAAAACCCACTGCTCGTTGATGTGAAAAGTCGTTGACTGGTGTTTTTCCATGGTGAAACCAAAAGATTCACCCCGCTCCTCGGCTGGCTCCCTCAACCTTCCCGTAGATTGCACTGCCTTTCAGCCGTTTCGCCCCCTTTGCTTCCTCTCCCCATTACTTCTACCTGGTTCCATGGCGGCGCAGCCGATCACAGAGTCTGAGGTGAGGAGCCTAACACAGGAGCTCTAGGCCAAGGATGCGAAGCTCAGGGCCAAGGACGTGGAGCTCCGTGAGCTCAAGGAGAAGAGGAGTGCCATGCTCCTCCGTTATGTGCGGGAGTTCACGGAGCTTCAAAAGCGGTAGGCGTCCACCACAAAGATGCTCGAGGTGTCGGCGGCGTTGCTGCAGAACGTGAGAGATACGATAGGCCATCAGGGGAGCCGGCTGGAGCGCGAGCGGGCCGATCATGACGAGGTCCATGATCGCCTCAGCCACTTGGTGGACCAAGTTGCCACGCACGTGTTGTGGCTGCGCGATGCTTACAGTCATGCCAGCGCGACCATGCCGGCCGTCCGGCTAAACCTATTCAACCACCCCGTCGACTTCAATGAGCTATGGCTTCCTGACCTGGTCTCCTTCTTCACCTATACCTCCGAGCAGCTGAGCCGTCTCCGTGCGATAGTGGGGGCGGAGCTGGACAAGGAGGGGTTGCGGGCTGCCGTCATCGCTGCCGGGCGAATCCTCTCAGGGCTCCATCACCGGAATCCATTCCTGCCATTGGACGCCAACTTTGACGAGCTGGCTCCCATCGACCGGGAGCGGGCTCTGCGGGCGGTTGCACCCTGCATCACCAACGTCACGTGCCTCGAGAAGCAGAGGGACTTCGGTGGTGTTTAGGCGTCCTCTACATGGGCATGTCCATGTCTCGGCGTAACATGACCGTTGGATCAAACTCAGGTGGTGCAGATCGGTCACTGTAGCACAAAGTGTGTGGGTGTGTCTGGTTGCATTCTCATCTCAATATAGGTGTTCCCTCTTCGTGTATTTGTGTTAACCTACTAGTGTGGCTCATGCACCCCTCAAGCACTCTGCCAAACACCCAAAAGTGGGTCGAGAAGGGAACTTTTGCTCCCATCTCATGCACCCTTCATACACCCTGCCTAACACTGATTCGTGCTTCATATGGTTCATGTTTCATGGAGTACTGTAGCACCGTACTCTCCATGCGCTGTATACCTAGTTTTGTTAACATCGATCTCACCGTTCATTCTCGACCGGACAGTCAAAAAAGTGGTACTATGTTACATTACTATTCATATAGTTGACATGCGCACAACATCATTTGTTATCGTCATATCTTACTACACTAGCAACAAGATTATGTAGTACTGACGTATGAACCACTGCACATGCTTAGTAGTAGGAGCACTATGTATGTTCAAGTGGTTGCCGTGTTTCGTACTCCTCCATCGTAAGAGTGGAAACGCTTGCTGTAGTCATTTTTTTCTTCAGAAAAATAGTGGACACGCTCTACCATGCGGATCCTCCTTGATGGTCGTCGGGAACCTTGCTACTCACGTTCGCCAACGTGTGGGACAGCCAGCATCGGGGTCCACTAGTCATGCACTAAATTACTCCATAGTAGAGTGCCCAATTGCATGGTAGACTACCCCGATCGAAGCACCATAGTATGCCCAATGAGCCGTCAAATCAAAAAACCCCCTCCTTTCTAGCAGTAAGTTGGACGGACGAAGCAACCATCATCTCACTCTTCTCTCTCAACTTCCTCTCTTGAAGAAAACCCCCATTCGCTTCTCCCTCATCTTGTTCCTCATTTCTTCAAGAAACACCCCGACCTGCTTCTGCCATTATTCTTCTCTCCCAAAGAAGGAAAGGTGAGCACATCAATGGTGTTGATTCTGTCCAAGGCCCAGTCTTGCAACCCCGAGACCGATCATATAACTCCCTCTATGTTCTTCTTTTGGGTTTGTGATTATGGTTTCTTTTCATTTATTTCTATTTGACAGTTTCTTGATGGACACTGGAGCACCGGCCGAAGTGATGTCTGTGGCTCTGGCCAAAACCATCGAGGCTCATGGTACGAAGAAGCGCAAGCACCCCGCTGAGACTATCGCAGACAAGCTCAAAGCCATCACCCTATCCAAGCCCCCCTCTCCGGGATCCCTCATTATGCAAGTCCAGGTAATATCTCTTCTTGACGATCTTTTTCTCGATCTTGGTCATGTTTTTTCATCTAACACACAGTACTAGTACTAGTAGTATAACTTTCTGGGTGATCTTGCATGTGATTTTTGTGTGCCAAATGACGGTTCTAAATTCCTCTTTTGACCAAAACATGCAAGAGGTTGACACCGATTTCTTATAGATTACTTTCAACTACTTTATGAACATCAATGCTACCTTTGAAGAGGGTATATTTGCCTCGGTAACTTGTGTTACAGATATTGCAAGTAATCCCTCTGCTCTCATGCCTTTGGAGACATGTTCTAGTGCCTTTGTTCACTCATTTCTGTGTGTATATGTAATCATATATGGAGTAAAATATTGAGAATCATCTTATATTTCTGAACGGAGGTAGTAATAAAATATCCGGTTTCTCTTTGAATTAGAACCAGGTCCGCGGTGGAGATGAAGTTCTCAAAGTCATGCCATGTGAACTCGAAGACCTGAGGATGTGTTCTACTGCTAAACTATCCAGCCGATGTGTCCTTGTCGCCACGTGTCTGATGTCTACCACACAACCTTCCTCTTGTAGACGTTGTTGGGCCTCCAAGTGCAGAGGTTTGTAGGAAAGTAGCAAATTTCCCTCAAGTGTATGACCTAAGGTTTATCAATCCGTGGGAGGCATAGGATGAATATGGTCTATCTCAAACAACCCTGCAACCAAATAACAAAGAGTCTCTTGTGTCCCCAACACACCCAATACAATGGTAAATTGTATAGGTGCACTAGTTCGGCGAAGAGATGGTGATACAGGTGTAATATGGATGGTAGATATAGGTTTTTGTAATCTGAAAATATAAAAACAGCAAGGTATCAAGTGGTAAAAGTGAGCGTAAACGGTATTGCAATGCTAGGAAACATGGCCTAGGGTTCATACTTTCACTAGTGCAAGTTTTCTCAACAATAATAACATAATTGGATCATATAACTATCCCTCAACATGTAACAAAGAATCACTCCAATGTCACTAATAGCATAGAACAAACGAAGAGATTATTGTAGGGTACGAAACCACCTCAAAGTTATCCTTCCTCATCGATCTATTCAAGAGTCCATAGTAAAATAACACGAAGCTATTATTTCCGTTTGATCTATCCTAGAGTTCTTACTAGAATAACACCTTAAGACACGAATCAACCAAAACCCTAATGTCACCTAGATACTCCAATGTCACCTCAAGTATCCGTGGGTATGGTTATACAATATGCATCACACAATCTCAGATTCATCTATTCAACGAACCCAAAGAACTTCAAAAAGTGCCCCAAAGTTTCTACCGGAGAGTCAAGATGAAAACGTGTGCCAACCCCTATGCATAAGTTCACAAGGTCACTGAACTCACAAGTTAATCACCAAAACATACATCAAGTGGATCACATGAATATACCATTGTCACCACAGGTAAGCACATGCAAGACATACATCAAGTGTTCTCAAATACTTAAAGATTCAATCCGATAAGATAAGTTCAAAGGGAAAACTCAAACCATTACAAGAGAGTAGAGGGGGAGAAACATCATAAGATCCAAGTATAATAGCAAAGCTCGCTATACATCAAGATCGTGCAGAATCAAGAACACGAGAGAGAGAGAGATCAAACACATAGCTACTGGTAAATACCCTCAGCCCCGAGGGTGAACTAGTCCCTCCTTGTCATGGAGAGCGTCGGGATGATGAAGATGGCCACCGGTGATGGATCCCCCCTCCGGCAGGGTGCCGGAATAGGGTCCTGATTGGTTTTTGGTGGCTACAGAGGCTTGCGGCGGCGGAAATCCCGATCTAGGTTTCTTTTCAGGGGTTTCTGTATTTATAGGAATTTTTGGCGTCGGTCTCACGTCAGCGGGGGTCTCCGAGTCATCCACAATATAGGGGGGCAAGCCCAGGGGGTAGGGCAGGCCCTCCACCCTCGTGGATGGATCGGGACTCTTCTGGCCCTACTCTTTTACTTCAGGGGCTTCTTTTGGTCCATAATAATACACTAAAATTGGAAGGTCAATTGGACTCCGTTTGGTATTCCTTTTCTGTAAAACTCAAAAACAAGGAAAAAACAGAAACTGGCACTAGGCTCTAGGTTAATATATTAGTCCAAAAAATCATATAAAATAGCATACAAAACATCCAAGATTGATAATATAATAGCATGGAACAATCAAAAATTATAGATACTTGGAAACGTATTAGTGTCCTGAACTAGTGTTTTCATGTAGCATTGTTGTCAGGCGTGTTTTTGAGGTTGTACTTGACCACAACAATTTCCTGGCTATGCCTTCAATTACGAAGGGTGTGGTTCTTGTAAAGCTTCCCAACAAATATGATGCGGCCTATCTTCATCGTCATGTTTATGAGTGGAAAGACCACTCTATTAGGTTCTCCAAGGTTGAAGAGATGGTGATGGTGCAGGTAGACATCTCTCATGAAGTCCATGGCCTAGTCAGTTATGCAGGGTTCATCCCGTAGGTCGGTGGCAAAAAATAGTCTGTAGTTTAATTAGTGCAACTTCGCTTGTCTATAGTAAGTACTATTGTTTAATACTTGATTTGTGTTTGTGAACCCTGTATTGTTTAGTACTGCCACTTTTGGTGTGTGGTGAGTCCTGAGAACAGTCTATGTTAATGTCTGTCCACTCGATTCAGTCTGTATATTTTGAAGTATCCAGATCATCTTTTTTGTGAGGGATGTTTATCAATTATGGTTACACTCCAATATCTGTATGCATTTCAGGGTTTATTGCACCCACCAGGATTTCCAGTCCCGTGGATGTTCGGTCCATACGATTTGTCACGACCTTTGGACTGTCCTGCTTGTGGGAGTAGGCGGGGGCCCTGCATGCCACGCGTAGTTGGACGATCAATCTTCTGTTTAGTACTTCGATAAAGTGATTTCCTGGTAAGGATTCACTCATGTCACATCAAGTAAATCTTATTGATTTACTATCTAAATCATATTGATTTAATGTCATGTTTTCTTTATTTTGCTGCAATTTTACGATGCAGGTTTTGCCATGTGACATTCATCATAGAATAAACCGTTTGGTTTGCTCTACAATGGATATTTTTGCAGGTTTCACTTCTTATGTTGTGTTAGTAACGAAGGCACTGTCCATCAGCTATATTACTAGAAAAAATTGCATTAGTCTGTTGTTTGAGTACAAGATGAATCCCTATGATGAACTGCAGTTTGGTTTAGCAAACACGCCACAATTAGTCCTTGCGTTTAAAAGAAATGAAGAAAAAGACTAGATCACAGTCACAGAGCCTAGTCAAGTTAGAAAGTTGATCATAGCAGACCAGACACGATCGTCGCTATCTCGCACATCGGTACCACCTTTAGCAATGGATCGAGCACCGACAGTTTCTCTAACACTAACAGCGGTAGAAACTCAGTCTGATCCAGCTGAGGATTGGGCACCGACCATGTCAGCCTATCAGGCTGATCTATCGGAGGATCGGGCATCGACACCGGCACCTGCTCCGACACCGGCACCTGCTCTACAAGGAGCACCATCTCCGGCAGCAGCAGCGACACTACCAGTCGCACCAGACGGGCACCAGCAATGGCTTCGGCACCTACGCCAACACTTGCACTTGCATCTACTCCGGCCCGTGTAGCGGCAACGGAACCGGCATCGACACCGGCACCTGCTCCAACACCGGCACCAGCTCTACAAGGAGCACCATCTCCGGCAGCAGCAGCGACACTACCAGTCGCACCGGACGGGCACCAGCAATGGCTTCGGCACCTGCACCAACACTTGCACTTGCATCTGCTCTGGCCCGTGCAGCGGCAACAGAACCAACAGTTGCACAGGCAACATACTAGGCTGCAGTTCGCACTTCATATACCAAAGTCCTTACAAAAATCGACATGTCCACCTTCTTGGTAAGCATTGGCCGCCTAAGTGCTTCATTCTTTTTTCTTTCTATGTTGTTTCACATGATTCACTATGTTGATCTAACTTTTTGTGTATGTCTTCTTGTTTGCAAACAAAGAATTCCTAGAGCAACGAGGGAGTCGTTCAACAATCCGGGCGACCGTGGCCAAGTTTCTCTTACCATGCGCAACCTTGGTGTGAATGAACCTGCTCAATATGCCATAAGTACAAAGGATGGTCGCATGATGATTGATGCTAAAGGATGGTCAAGGTTCAAATCTAAATCATATCTTGCAGTAGGGGATGATGTCAAAATCAAACTTTCTCGGCAAGGAGAGTTGGTCCAAATCAACTTTGAAATTCTTTAGTAGCAGCACGCAACTGCCGAACTGAACTATCCTCCGAGAGATTTTGATGTACTAATCTGGCATGGTGAAACAAGCATCCTGTGTGTATAAGTAGTACAACAGTATTATTTATCACATGGTATATCATTCATGGAGTTGCAACTCTGATTGCTGGTTAGGAACTGTCATTCGATTTCATTCTAATAGCTGACGTGCTTTATTCAATTTTGTGTATTTGCCTTGCGACAGCATCTAAAACCAGCATCGTACCGATCGCTTGCAATATGAAAAGCACTAAGGCAGAACACATGGGCCCCCAAACATGCAGGCCCACCGGCCTATGGCCCAAAGTCCAGAACCGTGAGCCTGTCTGATTATTCTATTCTTAGCTAAACCCCCATAATGCACGTGCGTTGCACGTAACATCAAGATGCATTTGTATGAGTATTTTATCTTGTGAGAGAAAAGGATGAACGAGGGAAGGCCTTATATGCAAATGTGGAGAGGTGTGTGGGTGCCTTTTTGTAAAATTGCCATAGTTTCCTTCCTATGGGTCAAGTATAAATTGGACGGCCTATATTGCAGGATGGCAGGCGCACCATCATCACCAACTCGTCTATACTCTGTTCAAAAAAACTCTGTTTTTTATAATTATATATGTTATATATATCCCCCTTGATTTATCTTATGTATAAAGTTGTGATATAAAAGATTTTTATATTTCTTTACAGAGGGAGTATCTCTCTATCAAAAATATATTTATGTGTAACTAGTTACTCATGTCTTTCTACTTCCTTTCGCTGATATGTGGGGCATCAGACAACAGGGTCCACATGCCATATGCACCAAATTAGAGTGCAAAACTGCACGATAGACACACCCCGGTCGTAGCGCCGCAGTAATGCCCAATGAGCCATCAAATTATAAACCCCCCACCTTTCTAGCTTTAGCAGTAAGCTGGACGGACGAAGCGGAAATATTTCGCTGGGCCTGAATCCCCTTCTCCCTCGTCTGATTGTTCAGAGAAAACCCCCGCTCGGCGATTGCATAGGGTTTTTTCATGGAGAACCTGGTATGAATTCTTCATGCATCCCCGATAAATCCAAGTCCGCTGCCGCCGTTGATGCATTTTTCGTCCTACTGAATCTAGTGTGTTTCATTTACAGTGCCCAAAGTGCGAGGACCCTACAGGTTTCTGCGCCCTCGGTGAGACGCCACACTTGTTCCTTCTCATCCTAACACAAGATTTTAAAATGCGCACATTATGTTCCTAGAATCCTCTTTTCTATTCGAGAGGGTGGGGGTTTTTGAACATGCCGTCGACTAATTTGGAAATTTGGATTGCTATATTTGGATAAAAGGTACTAATACCATGGTCAACACTGACATGAAGGAGGAAATTATTTCTAGATTTGGACATGTTATACAATGTGTTCTCATATTATTTTTCCTGCAGTGCATTCCTTGCTCTGCCAGAACACCTGTACTCAAGATTCTCGGCCTTGCCCTAACTGAATACACCAGTTTAATGGTCACAGCGAAGACAAGCCATGGATATAAGTTCCGAGTTGGGTTCATGAACCAAGAAGACCACTGCTTTTTTATGGCCGAACTTGGATAAACTTTCTCAAGTGTTACGGACTGAAAGTTGGCGCACGAATGTTGATGGAAGTAGCAGAACCTGGTCTCATCTTCACTGCGATCTTCCACCCCGAAGTTGTTCCAATTGTTCATCCATGTTAGTTTTGTATCTGGTTCTTGCTTGTTTCCTCCATTACTTCTTAATCCACCTATTCTGTCTAACTAATCACAATTTAACTTTAGAAGTAGCAATGAATCTCTCACGAAGATGCTACTTCTAACTAATATTTTCTTATAATTGGTGGCACATGTAGGTTTTTCAGAGTTAAGCAGGCTACTCATTTGTTATTCTGTAAGAACTCGGTTGTTACTGATGGCACTGAAGTTGACTGGGACGACATCCACAAGTTCCTACACTTTATTGATCGTCTTGAGGTCCTTGTGGGGCGTTTCAATGGTGGAAGGCCACGTGGGATATGTGTGCCACTGCTACACTTGTTGAACAAGAACTACTGCAGGATGCTGCTAACGCGACACTACAATCAGAGACCCTTTGAGAAACTGTGTGCAATGCCATAATCGCAAACGGTGCTGTATGAAATCCGTCAGAAATGTATAAAATGTTTGCGATGACGGATGCGTCAAACATGGTTCATGTTTTAGTTGCGTGTGCGATGAAGGGCATACGGTTCAGTTCAATTATCTATTAGCGACGAGGAGGAATAAAAGAAACGGGAAGCCAGATGAAGGCGTGTGCGATACACAACATATGGTTCACTCGGATGAACTGTTTGTGATTAGGCAACACAAAAGAAATGGGCAGCCAGATGAAGGTGTGTGCGATTTACAGCATACGGTTCACTCGGATGAACTGTTTGTGATTAGGCAACACAAAAAAAACGGTCAGCCAGATCAAGGTGTGTGGGATATATGGCATGCGGTTCACTCAGATGAATTATTTGCGTTGACACAAGAGTATAGAAACGGTTCAACTTAACAAGACGTGTGTGTTGTGCGATGGGATTGCATGCGGTTCACTTGGCCCTTGTCGTCAGTGTGTGACCTCTGTGGCAACCGTTCGCTCCCCAGGCGCCTTTTCGTGTACCGTGGCAACCGTCCACCGACTTTTCGCCTTTCCCTCTCGATTTGGAACTGCCGTTGCCCTCCTCTATTTGCGTTCACCCTTCCTTCTGCCATTGTTTGATTGTCTTCTCCATGGAGGGAACAAGCCAGAAACGACCCCGTTATTCTTGCCCCGATCTGAATGATGTCGCGATGGAGGAACTCATTGATCGGTGTGACGTCGTCACCTTGGCTAGCATGGCAGGTTCATTCAAGACCACTCTCAACTCAACTAGTAACATCATTACAAGGAACCCAAGGGTTCAGGAGCGGTTTGATCTCCCCTATCTTCTTCACCGTGACCCTGCTGACTGGCGCAGGGACGAGGGAAGCCTCACCTTGTGTAAGTTGATGCCGCTTGATAATGATACGTATGATGTTAAGATGCCATCGCTTGAGGGCAAGGCTTGGGCAGGCGCAAATGGAGATTGGGTTGTTTATATTGGGTACAACTGCGAGTGGGAACTTGTGAATGTGTACACTCGTCACCGGGTTCCACTTCGAAAAATCTCAGACGACTGCCCAGAGGTTGAGTACACCGGTATTCTACATGAGTTCTAATACGATCATGCTGACTGTCGTCTACGAAAGATAGCAATTTGTCGAGTTCCCAACCGCTCTTGGGGTTATAGGAATGCTTATGTTGTCACTCTATTCGACAAGCTTGTTACCGTCCTTCATGGTTCGACTCGATGGATATTGCTCAAAAAATTAGTTTCTATACACGGATGAGTACTGTGATGCAATTCAATACGAGGGTCTTGTGTTTGCTGCCACCACTCGTGGCACTGCTTTTGCATGGAATCCTCATGATTTCGATACGTTTGTCTTCCATCGTAATTATAATTGTTTCATCCACATGCATGCCGGTTAGCTAGTTTCCCTTTACTAATTAAACTTTTTATGTTTCCAAGGTCTTGTGAACATTCCACCACCTATACTTGAAAATTTTATTCACGAGCATGAGGACAAGCAGGACCCATATACTCAGTGGCGCCTGGCAACTTATTCCGATGGATCACCTCTTCTTGTCTGTATACGGGGCACTGCTGATGTTACTAAGGAAGCAGGTGTTGTCTCGTATGGTCGCACTCTCCGGACCTATTCCAACATCCGTTGCAGGGTATTCGGGATGGATACTGGTGTACTAGCGCCAACACCTTCTCCCTGGTTCAGTATTGAAAGTCTTGGAGGAAACTCGCTCTTCCTTGGACAAAACTATCCAATGATGGTGGAACGCGATCCAGATGCTGTTGACACAACGTTACTACCATTTATGAGAAGCAACTGTGTCTATACCTCGGACATTACTGCTTCCCTACCATCTCAATATGGGTATTGAAATAGGTCGCTTCAGCCTGGATGATCAGTCCTGCGTTGGTCTCGAGAGTGACAGTAGCTGGCCCTTCCCAGAGAATCACTTCTGGTTCATAGCAAGCGTTTCCAACGCTGACGAGTGGTTGAGCTGAAGTTCATTTCATCTCTTTGTTATTTGTTGTGTGAGAAAAAATTTACTAGAATGTTTTGTTGGAAATGATCTATAATCCAACATGTATCCTCGTTGTCGTTGTGGGTTGATGCCTTGTTGTATGTAATCAATGGTACATTTGCATATGCGTCCATGAACTCACGCTTGCTAGTGGTGTCCATATGAACAGTGCTAGTGATTTTAGTTGCAAAAATTGGATAGTGCTAGTGATTTGTAGGTGCATATTTTGACAAATCGCAGTGTTACAAGGTTGACAAATGGCAATGTTGCTAGATAAACAAATGTCAATCTTTCCAGTTTGAGAAATGGCAACATACCCAAAATGGCAGATATGCAAATCTTAACCAATTGTTTGTACGTGGTTGCCCACGAGTCATGCAAAACAACCGTTTGCGTTGAAGGGATGCAGAAATCCTGCTCGGCACATTTTCCCTTGGCTTCATGGGGAAGCTGTCAGTTTGCATACGGGTGTTCTAACTAAAATGTTTGTAATGAATGTTTTATATTTAAAAACCGTTGATATTTTTTCAAAAGAAAATCGTTTGATAAGTCTGTACATTAAGAGAGAAAAATGCAAGTTCGTTCAAACCATATCTTTCATTCAGTCACACTGCGAATTTATATTCATATGATTGAGAATTCGAGATACAGTATTAAACCCCAAAAAACTATTTCCGGCAGCGGCGGAGGCGACGTGCCGCGTCGTCGTTGTCGTTGTCCTCCTCCGGGACGCCGTTGTCGAAGTCTTCAAGGCAGCACAAAATGTTCTTCACTTGTAAATCAAACATCATGTCGTCACGATCGATGGGCGGGGTGCGGGAGGACGGCAACTGGCGCCGCTGAGAGGTAGCAGTCGACGGCAGCGTCCCATGCCGCTGAGGGGGGGCGTGCACGGGCACGGGCACGGCGGGTGCAGCCAAACGCACGGGGACCGGCACCGCGGTGGGTGGAGGGGCGCGCACGGGCGCGGCGGATGCAGCCAAACGCACGGGGGCCGGCGGCACGGTGGGTGGAGGGGCGCGCACGGGCACGGGCGCTGGCATGTACATGAGCTCGCGTGGGTCTGTGGAGACCTCGCTGACGCCCGCGGCTTCCAGCTCAACGATAGTGCTCGGCAACAAGCCCGTCAATGCTACGGGGATGGTCGCTGGCGCGGGCGCGTGGATGGGAGCTGGGACGGGAGCGGGGGCAGCAACCGCTGCAGCCAGCTTGTTCTGGGCCATGTCCATGAGACCCCATTCCTCCTTATTTTCTATCTCCTCTAGCTCGGAGTCGACTTCACCAAACTTGAAGACTAGTGGCAGATGATCATTCTGCGCCATGGTGGTGGAGGTCTGCGGGGGAGGGGAAAGGGAGGTGAACAGTAAGGCCGCCCGTATTAAACAGCAGCTCGGGCGCCATTAATGGAGAGGAAGGTGGGCGGCCATGGAAGTCAAAGGGCTCGCTTCCCAGTGAGCATGTGCAGCGTAAAGCTCACACGCTTCCCGATGAGCCTGCGCATTGGAGGACAGCTTGCACGCCTCTCGGTCAGCCTGCGCACCGAACTGCGCTCACATGCCTCCCGTTCATTCAAGGTCAAGCAGCTATCCGCACGACACCTCCTACAACCATTAAAACCAAGACACATGGTGTCACGTGAATGGTTAACAGAACGCACACATTTTGAATTATACAAACGTTTGAGATATTAAGTGGCAGCTATTTTTCAAAATGCCTTTCTTGGCTGTCATTATTCGAGTGCGCCTTCTCTCAAAATGGACACGAAAAATACCACATCATGTCGGGCGCCATTCCATGATAGCATGCCAAGTTTCATGAATTTTAGACGAGTTTTGGATTTACTAGAATTTAAAAACCAGGCATCTCAATGTTTTGTCAGCAATCAACGGTGCCCTGGTGTTTGAAATTCATTCCCATTTATTGCATGGGATCTAAGCATGCACCCAAGGACACATATTTGATTTTTCAACCAATTTATATGCGCTGGAGCATGTGCATGTAATTCAAATTTGAATTCTGCACATAAATGCATTGAAAACTCCGTTAATGCATAAAAATGTCCAAAAGAACCCCGAAAAATCACAAAAATTGGCACAACACTAATGTTGTTCTATGTTGACACGAGAAAATTTTTGGAAGCAATAAGAGGCAGTGGATATCATTTCGTCCCCAAAGGTGGGACGTTCCCTACCGAAACCATGATGCTTGTTGTGAGAAGCTCTGGTTTGTGAGAAGCATATACCCAAACCTGCCCCAAACGGGACAAAAAATTTACCACGGCATGTTGATGCCGCTCCATGAAAGCATGCCGAGTTTCATGAATTTCAGACGAGTTTTGGATTTAGTAGAATTTAATAATGAGGCATTTCAATGTTTCGCCGGCAATCAAAGGTGCCCTGGTGTTTGAAATTCATTCCCATTTCTTGCATGGGACCTAAGCAAGCACCCAAGGACACATATTTGATTTTTCAACCAATTTATATGCACAGGAGCATGTGCATGTAGTTCAAATCTGAATTGTGCACATAAATGCATTGCAAACTTAGTTAATGCATAAAATGTCCAAACGAACCCCGAAATATCCCAAAAATTGACACAACACTCCCATTGTTCTATGTTGTCACGAGAAAAATTTTGAAAGCGATAAGAGGCAATGGATATCGTTTCGTCCCCAAAGGTGGGACGTTCCCTACCGAAACCACCATGCTTGTTGTGAGAAGCTCTGGTTTGTGAGAAGCATATACCCGAACCTGCCCCAAGTGGGACAATTTTTTTAACATGGCATGTTGATGCCGCTCCATGATAGCATGCCAAGTTTCATGAATTTCATATGAGTTTTGGATTTACTAGAATTGAAAAACCAGGCATCTTAATGTTTTGTCGGCAATCAACAGTGCCCTGGTGTTTGAATTTCATTCCCATCTCTTGCATGGGACCTAGAAATTCACCCAAGGACACATATTAGATTTTTCAACCAACCTTAGTGCATTGGAGTATGTGCTTGTAGTTCAAATTTGAATTATGCACATAAAATACCTAGAAAACCCAGTTAATGCATAAAAAATGTCCAAACGAACCCCGAAAAATCACAAAAATTGACACAACACTCCTGTTGTTCTATGTTGACACTAGAAAATATTTGAAAGCAATAAGAGGCAATGGATATCGTTTCGTCCCCAAAGGTGCGACGTTCCCTATCGAAACCATCATGCTTGTTGTGAGAAGCTCTGGTTTTTGAGAAGCTTATACCCGAACCTGCCCCAAACGGGACAATTTTTTTACCATGGCATGTTGATGCCGCTCCATGATAGCATGCCAAGTTTCATGAATTTCAGACGAGTTTTGTATTTACTAGAAAATAAAAACCAGGCATCTCAGTGTTTTGCTGGAAATCAATAGTGCCCTAGTGTTTGAATTTCTTTCTCATCTCTTGCATGGGACCAAGAAATTCACCCAAGGACACACATGTGATTTTTCAACCAACTTTAGTGCATTGGAGCATGTGCTTGTAGTTCAAATTTGAATTATGCAGATAAAATGCCTAGAAAACCCAGTTAATGTATAAAAAGGCGAAACGAACCCCGAAAAATTCCACGATTGAACACAACACTCCTGTTGTTCTATGTTGACACTAGAAAATTTTTGAAAGCAATAAGAGGCAACAGATATCGTCCCGTCACCAAAGGTGGTACGTTCCCTATCGAAACCATCATGCTTGTTGTGAGAAGCTCTGGTTTGTGAGAAGCTTATACCCGAAGTTGCCCCAAATGGGACAAAATTTTCACCACGGCATGTTGATGCCGCTCCATGATAGCATGCCAAGTTTCATGAATTTCAGACGAGTTTTGGATTTACTAGAATTTAAAAACCAAGCATCTCAATATTTTGCCGGCAATCAACAGTGCCATGGTGTTTGAATTTCATTCCCATCTCTTGCATGGGACCTAAAAATTCACCCAATGACACACATGTGATTTTTCAACCAACTTTGGTGCATTGGAGCATGTGCTTGTAGTTCAAATTTGAATTATGCACATAAAATGCCTAGAAAACCCAATTAATGTATAAAAAGGCCAAACGAACCCCGGAAAAGTCCAAGATTGAACACAACACTCCTGTTGTTATATGTTGACACTAGAAATTTTTTGAAAGCAATAAGAGGAAACAGATATCGTCTCGTCCCCAAAGGTGGTACGTTCCCTATCGAAACCATCATGCTTATTGTGAGAAGCTCTGATTTGTGAGAAGCTTATACCCAAACCTGCCCCAAATGGGACAAAATTTTCACCATGGCATGTTGATCCCGCTCCATGATAGCATGCCAAGTTTCATGAATTTCACACAAGTTTTGGATTTACTAGAATTTAAAAACTAGGCATCTCAACGTTTTGCTGGCAATCAACAGTGCCCTGGTGTTTGAAATTCATTCCCATCTCTTGCATGGGACCTAGAAATTCACCCAAGGACACACATGTGATTTTTCAACCAACTTTGGTGCATTATTGGAGCATGTGCTTGTAGTTCAAATTTGAATTATGCACATAAAATGCCTAGAAAACCCAGTTAATGTATAAAAAAGGCCAAATGAACCCCGAAAAATTCCGAGATTGAACACAAAACTCCTGTTGTTCTATGTTGACACTAGAAAATTTTTGAAAGCAATAAGAGCCAACGGATATCGTCTCGTCCCCAAAGGTGGTATGTTCCCTATCGAAACCATCATGCTTGTTGTGAGAAGCTCTGGTTTGTGAGAAGCTTATACCCAAACCTGCCCCAAATGGGACAAAATTTTCACCACGGCATGTTGATGCCGATCCATGATAGCACGCCAAGTTTCATAAAAAGGCCAAACGAACCCCGAAAAATTCATTCCTATTTCTTACATGGGACCTAAGCATGCACTGAAGGACACATATTTGATTTTCCAACCAATTTGTATGCACCGGAGCATGTGCATGTAGTTTAATTTTGAATTGTGCACCTGAAATGGCTAGAAACCCAGTTTAATGTATGAAATGTCCAAACAAACCCTAAATAATTCCAATTCTTTTACGACACACATACAGTTGCATGTTCACTGTAGTTAAAAGGTAGAGCAATTCAAACACTGTCCATTGCCGCTGTGACCCCATTTCGTAATTCAAATCAAGTAGATCCCACACAGTTTACTCTCACCAACCGTGTGAGATGTAGTACAAAATATCTTGGAGCACCATCGGTGTATTGTACGCCTATGGCTTACGCGAGAAGGTGTGTCGGCTACAGTCCACAACCAGCGTGTCAAGCACACTAGCTCGCTCCCCCAAAACTCCCACCTCTGCATCCCTCTCTGCTTCAGTCCCTTGATTCAAATTTTCAGTAGCCCCCGCATTTTACTCCTGCCTCTGCATCCCTCGCAAACTCAAAAATATCTGATCGCCCTTGATCCAAATTTTCAATAGCCCCGCGTTGTTACTCCCACCTAGTAAAATTTTCAGTTGCCGCAGTATTTCCTCAAACAGAACCTCCGCTCACACAGACACACACAACCCTCGAAACCATTGGTAGGTCGCCGCCATCGCCGGCACCTCCATCCTCAACCTCTGCCTATGTGCCGGGGAGCTCAAGTAGCCAATGGCCAAAAAGAGGTTTATCGCGGCCTTTTCGCCCGACGCCGGCAAGGTGGCCGTGGAGGTGTCCTCGTCGTCCTCCGCGGGCCTGATCCACCGTCGCCGGTCCCTGATCCGCCCACCACCGCGCCCCTACGTCGGTTCGAGGACTTCCCCGTCCTCCCCCGGACCCGGCAGCCGACAAAGTCCTACCTCGGGGTCCGGCAGCGACGGTGGGGGACGTGGGTCACCGAGATTACAGATCAAGAGACCCACGCCTGCCGGTGGCTCGGTAGCTTCCACACAGCCGATCTCGCGGCCATGGAGTACGACTGCTGGCAGGTCCAGCGCGGCGGCTAGGCTCAATTTCCCCTTCAGCACACGTCCAGTCCACCTCGTTCCAACAGCGCCAGGGGTGGTGAGCTCGGCTATGGCGCGGGAGGACCGCGAGGCGTGGGAGCGTCTTGAGGCCAAGGCCGCCAACGAGGCCTACATGCAAGAGCTCCGCCGGCAGCACCCAGAGCTCGTGGAGGCGAAGAGAGCGATCTTTGCTCGCGTGGAGGGCGGCGAGGTTATCTTGCTCTCCTCAGATGAAGAGGTCGAAGGCGGCGAGGACGGCAGCACAGAGGGCGGCGAGGTTATCGCGCTCTCCTCTGATGACAAGGTCGAAGGCGACAGCGGCGACGCGGAGGGCATCAAGGTGGGCCCCCAAGATGAGGAGATCGACGTCGACGAGTGGAGGAGTGCCTTCCCCAATGACCCCAGTACTGGCCCGGACCCGGCTCGCGGCACACCGTACATGACAAGGAAGGATTGGCTCGACCTCTACTTCGACCGAAAGTAGTTTAGCTTAGTTTAAATTTATGTTTTATGTTCGATTATGCAAAACTATCTATGTTTATGTTTGAATGCATGCTACTTTTGGTTGCACCTGCTTTGAACTTGATCAAATTGAAGTTTACAACCTTAAGTTTAGGGGATCGACTAGAAAAGGCCAAAAATTGCTGGAGTATATATATCCACTAAGGGTTTTAGTCATTTAACTTTTTAAGGATCGCCTAGAGATGTCCTTATGACTTGTTTATTTCAGTTCTTCACAATGTGATGCTCTATATGTGCAACTATTTGATGTGCAGTTCAATTTCATCAATAACAGTTTCAACAATACCACTATGAATTACGATATTTGGTTGCTGTTAAGGATATTGCAGTTAACATGACTTTTCGTTTTTCAATTGTTGTTTAGCAACATGTATTGTACTGAATGAATAAATATGCAATCCCGGGCTACATAGCAACAAGGAAGAGTGTTACCTTAATGTTCTGATGATGTCTAGATATACATGTAATAAAATCTTATATAATGGGATGGATGGAATGTTGTACTACATCATTTTTTAATTGTTGTTTAGCTTCTAATATTAACTTGGTGCTTTTAGGTACATATATCATTGCCAAAGATCCACACTTCGACCCTTTCTGTGCATGGGGCAATGAGATATTCATGAACCAGCATCAAGTGAGGAAACTGATAAAGATTGTTACTACAATGGGTCAAAATATGTCAATCGAACTATTTGTTTACACTTTATGCAAGACAACAGTGAACTGCAGGATGGTAAGTAAGAACCCTGTTGAAGGAAATATGCCCTAGAGGCAATAATAAAGTTATTATTTATTTCCTTATATCATGATAAATGTTTATTATTCATGCTAGAATTGTATTAACCGGAAACATAATACATGTGTGAATACATAGACAAACAGAGTGTCACTAGTATGCCTCTACTTGACTAGCTCATTAATCAAAGATGGTTATGTTTCCTAACCATGCACAAAGAGTTGTTATTTGATTAACGGGATCACATCATTAGGTGAATGATCTGATTGACATGACCCATTCCATTAGCTTAGCACCCGATCGTTTAGTATGTTGCTATTGCTTTCTTCATGACTTATACATGTTCCTATGACTATGAGATTATGCAACTCCCGTTTTCCGGAGGAACACTTTGTGTGCTACCAAACGTCACAACATAACTGGGCAATTATAAAGCTGCTCTACAGGTGTCTCCAAAGGTACATGTTGGGTTGGCGTATTTCGAGATTAGGATTTGTCACTCCGATTGTCGGAGAGGTATCTCTGGGCCCTCTCGGTAATGCACATCACATAAGCCTTGCAAGCATTGCAACTAATGAGTTAGCTGTGAGATGATGTATTACGGAACGAGTAAAGAGACTTGCCGGTAACGAGATTGAACTAGGTATTGAGATACCGACGAACGAATCTCGGGCAAGTAACATACCGATGACAAAGAGAACAACGTATGTTGTTATGCGGTCTGATCGATAAAGATCTTCGTAGAATATGTAGGAACCAATATGAGCATCCAGGTTCCGCTATTGGTTATTGACCGGAGACGTGTCTCGGTCATGTCTACATTGTTCTCGAACCGTAGGGTCCGCACGCTTAACGTTACAATGACAGTTTCATTATGAGTTTATGTATTTTGATGTACCGAAGATTGTTCGGAGTCCCCGATGTGATCATCAACATGACGAGGAGTCTCGAAATGGTCGAGACATAAAGATCGATATATTGGAAGCCTATATTTGGATATCGGAATCATTCCGGGTGAAATCGGGATTTTACCAGAGTACCGGGGGGTTACCGGAACCCCCCCACCCCGGGGGTTATTGGGCCTACATGGGCCCTAAGGGAGAAGAGGAAAGGAGGCAAGAGGTGGCCGCGTGCCCCTCCCCTCCCTAGTCCGAATAGGACAAGGAGAGGGGGGCGGCACCCCCCTTTCCTTTCCCTCTTCCTCCTCTTTCCCACTTCTCCTTCTCCAACTAGGAAAGAAGGGAGTCCTACTCCCGATGGGAGTAGGATTCCCCCTTGGCGCGCCCTCCTTGGCCGGCCGCCCCCTCCACTTGGCTCCTTTATATACGGTGGCAAGGGGGCACCCTAGAACACACAAGTTGATCTTCGTGATCGTTCCTTAGCCGTGTGCGGTGCCCCCCTCAACCATATTCCACCTCGGTCATATTGTAGCGGTGCTTAGGCGAAGCCCTGCGACGGTTGAACATCATGATCGTCACCATGCCGTCATGCTGACAGAACTCCTCCCCGAAGCTTTGCTGGATCGGAGCCCGGGGAGCGTCATCGAGCTAAACGTGTGCCAAGAACTCGGAGGTGCCGGAGTAACGGTGCTTGGATCGGTTGGACCGGGAAGACATACGACTACTTCCTCCACATTGCGTCAACGCTTCCGCTTCGGTCTACGAGGGTACGTAGACAATACTCTCCCCTCTCGTTGCTATGCATCACCATGATCTTGCGTGTGCGTAGGAATTTTTTTGAAATTACTACGTTCCCCAACAGTGGCATGCGAGCCTAGGTTTTATGGTTTGATGTTATATGCACGAGTAGAACACAAGTGAGTTGTGGGTGATATAAGTCATACTGCTTACCAGCATGTCATACTTTGGTTTGGCGGTATTGTTGGATGAAGCGGCCCAGACCGAGATTACGTGTACGCTTACGCGATACTGGTTCTACCGCCGTGCTTTGCACACAGGTGGATGGCGGGTGTCAGTTTCTCCAACTTTAGTTGAACCGAGTATGGCTATGCCCGGTCCTTGTGAAGGTTAAAACAACACCAACTTGACAAACTATCGTTGTGGTTTTGATGCGTAGGTAAGATTGGTTCTTGCTTAAGCTCGTAGCAGCCACGTAAAACTTGCAACAAACAAAGTAGAGGACGTCTAACTTGTTTTTGCAGGGCATGTTGTGATGTGATATGGTCAAGGCATGATGCTAAATTTTATTGTATGAGATGATCATGTTTTGTAACCAAGTTATCGGCAACTGGCAGGAGCCATATGGTTGTCGCTTTATTGTATGCAATGCAATCGCCCTGTAATGCTTTACTTTATCACTAAACGGTAGAGATAGTCGTAGAAGCATAAGATTGGCGAGACGACAACGATGCTACAATGGAGATCAAGGTGTCGCGCAGGTGACAATGGTGATCATGACGGTGCTTCGGAGATAGAGATCACAAGCACAAGATGATGATGGCCATATCATATCACTTATATTGATTACATGTGATGTTTATCTTTTATGCATCTTATCTTGCTTTGATTGACGGTAGCATTGTAAGATGATCTCTCACTAAATTCAAGATAAAAGTGTTCTCCCTGAGTATGCACCGTTGCCAAAGTTCGTCGTGCCCAGACACCACGTGATGATCGGGTGTGATAAGCTCTACGTCCATCTACAACGGGTGCAAGCCAGTTTTGCACACGCAGAATACTCAGGTTAAACTTGACGAGCCTAGCATATGCAGATATGGCCTCGGAACACTGAGACCGAAAGGTCGAGCGTGAATCATATAGTAGATATGATCAACATAATGATGTTCACCATTGAAAGCTATTCCATTTCACGTGATGATCGGTTATGGTTTAGTTGATTTGGATCTCGTGATCACTTAGAAGATTAGAGGGATGTCTATCTAAGTGGGAGTTCTTAAGTAATATGATTAATTGAACTTAAATTTATCATGAACTTAGTCCTGGTAGTATTTTGCAAATCATGTTGTAGATCAATAACTCGCGTTGTTGCTTCCCTGTGTTTATTTTGATATGTTCCTAGAGAAAATTGTGTTGAAAGATGTTAGTAGCAATGATGCGGATTGAATCCGTGATTTGAGGTTTATCCTCATTGATGCACAGAAGAATTATGTCCTTGATGCACCGCTAGGTGACAGACCTATTGCAGGAGCAGATGCAGACGTTATGAACGTCTGGCTAGCTCAATATAATGACTACTTGATAGTTTAGTGCACCATGCTTAAATGGCTTAGAATCGGGACTTCAAAGACGTTTTGAACATCATGGACCATATGAGATGTTCCAGGAGTTGAAGTTAATATTTCAAGCAAATACCCGAGTTGAGAGATATGAAGTCTCCAACAAGTTCTATAGCTAAAAGATGGAGGAGAATCGCTCAACTAGTGAGCATGTGCTCAGATTGTCTAGGTACTACAATCGCTTGAATCAAGTGGGAGTTAATCTTCCAGATAAGATAGTGATTGACATAATTCTCTAGTCACCATCACCAAATTAGTAGAACTTCGTGATGAACTATAATATGCAAGGGATAACGGAAACAACTCCCAAGCTCTTCGTGATGCTGAAATCAACGAATGTAGAAATCAAGAAAAACATCAAGTGTTGATGGTTGACAAGACCACTAGTTTCAAGAAAAGGGCAAAGGGAAGAAGGGGAACTTCAAGAAGAACGGCAAGCAAGTTGCTGCTCAAGTGAAGAAGCCCAAGTCTGATCCTAAGCCTAAGACTAAGTGCTTCTACTGCAAATGGACTGGTCACTAGAAGTGGAACTGCCCCAAGTATTTGGCGGATAAGAAGGATGGCAAGGTAAACAAAGGTATATTGGATATACGTGTTATTGATGTGTACTTTACTAGTGTTTATAGCAACCCCTCGGCATTTGATACTGGTTCAGTTGCTAAGAGTAGTAACTCAAAACGGGAGTTGCAGAATAAACAGAAACTAGTAAAGGGTGAGGTATCATCGCACACTCCCTATACTTTCGGGATTAGTGTTGAAACTAAATAAGTGTTATTTGGTGTTTGCGTTGAGCATGAATATGATTTGATCATGTTTATTGCAATACGGTTATTCATTTAAGTCAGAGAATAATTGTTGTTCTGTTTACATGAATAAAACCTTTGATGGTCATACACCCAATGAAAATAGTTCGTTGGATCTCGATCGTAGTGTTACACATATTCATAATATTGAAGCCAAAAGATGCAAAGTTAATAATGATAGTGCAACTTATTTGTGGCACTGCCGATTAGGTCATATCGATGTAAAGCGCATGAAGAAACTCCATACTGATGGACTTTTGGAACCACTTGATTATGAATCACTTGGTACTTGCGAACCATGCCTCATGGGCAAGATGACTAAGACTCCGTTCTTAGGAACAATGGAGCGAGCAACAAACTTGATTGGAAATAATACATACTGATGTATGCAGTCCAATGAGTGTTGAGGCTCGTGACAGGTATCGTTATTTTCTGACCTTCACAGATTATTTGAGCAGATATGAGTATATCTACTTGATGATACATAAGTCTGAAACATTTGAAAAGTTCAAATAATTTCAGGGTGAAGTGGAAAATCATCATGACAAGAAATTAAGGTTTCTATGATCTGATCGCGGAGACAAATATTTGAGTTACGAGTTTGGTCTTCAATTAAAACATTGTGGAATAGTTTCACAAACTCATGCCACCTAGAACACCACAGCATAATGGTGTGTCCGATCGTCATAACCATACTTTATTGGGTATAGTGCAATCTATGATGTCTCTTACCGATGTACCACTATCGTTTTGGGGTTATGCATTAGAGATAGCTGCATTCACGTTAAAAAGGGCACCATCTAAATCCGTTGAGACGACACAATCTGAATTATGGTTTGGCAAGAAACCAAAGTTGTCGTTTCTTAAAGTTTTGGGTTGTGATGCTTATGTGAAAAAGTTTCATCCTGATAAGCTCAAACCCAAATCGGAGAAATATGTCTTCATAGGATACCCAAAGGAGACTGTTGGGTACACCTTCTATCACAGATCCGAAGGCAATATATTCGTTGCTGAGAATGGATCCTTTCTAGAGAAGGAGTTTCTCTCGAAAGAAGTGAGTGGGAGGAAAGTACAAAACTTGATAAGGTAATTGTACCTTCTCCCTTATTGGAAAGTAGTTCATCATAGAAATCTGTTCTTGTGACTACTACACCAATTAGTGAGGAAGCTAATGATGATGATCATGTAACTTCATATCAAGTTACTACCGAATCTCGTAGGTAAACCAGAGTGAGATCCGCACCAGAGTGGTACGGTAATCCTGTTCTGGAAGTCATGTTACTAGACCATGATGAACTTGCGAACTATGAGGAAGCGATGATGAGCCCAGATTCCGCGAAATGGTTTGAGGCCATGAAATCTGAGATATGATCCATGTATGAGAACAAAGTATGGACTTTGATGGATTTGCCCGATGATCGGCAAGCCATAGAAAATAAATGCATCTTCAAGAGGAAGACAGACGCTTATAGTAGTGTTACTATCTACAAAGCTAGACTTGTCGAAAAAGGTTTTTGACAAAGTTTAAGGTGTTGACTACGATGAAATTTTCTCACTCGTAGCGATGCTTAAGTCTGTCCAAATCATGTTAGCAATTGCCGCATTTTTATGAAATCTGGCAAATGGATAAACAAAACTACATTCCTTAATGGATTTAAAGAAGAGTTGTATATGATGCAACCAGAAGGTTTTGTCAATCCTAAAGGTGCTAACAAAATGTGCAAGCTCCAGCGATCCATTTATGGACTGGTGCAAGCATCTCGGAGTTGGAATATACACTTTGATAAGTTGATCAAAGCATATAGTTTTATACAGACTTGCGGTGAAGCCTGTATTTACAAGAAAGTGAGTGGGAGCACTACAGCATTTCTGATAAGTATATGTGTATGACATATTGTTGATCGGAAATAATGTAGAATTATTCTGCAAAGCATAAAGGAGTGTTTTAAAGGATTTTTTCAAAGAAAACCTCGGTGAAGTTGCTTACATATTGAGCATCAAGATCTATAGAGATAGATCAAGACGCTTGATAAGTTTTTTTTCAATGAGTACATACCTTGACAAGATTTTGAAGTAGTTCAAAATGGAACAGTCAAAGAAAGAATTCTTGCCTGTGTTACAAGGTGTGAAATTGAGTAAGACTCAAAGCCCCACCACGGCAGAAAATAGAATGAGAATGAAAGTCATTCCTATGCCTTGGCCATAGGTTTTATAAAGTATGCCATGCTGTGTACCAGACCTATTGTATACCCTACACTAATTTTGGCAAGGGAGTACAATAGTGATCTAAGAGTAGATCACCGGACAATGGTCAAAATTATCCTTAGTGGAATAAGGATATGTTTCTCGATTATGGAGGTGACAAAAGGTTCGTCGTAAAAGGATTACGTCGATACAAGTTTTGGCACTGATCCGGATGACTCTTAGTCTTCATCTAGATACATATTGAAAGTGGGAGCAATTAGCTAAAGTAGCTCCGTGCAGAGCATTGTAGACATAGAAAATTGCAAAATACTTACGGATCTGAATATGGCAGACCCGTTGACTAAACTTCTCTCACAGGCAAAACATGATCACACCTTAATACTCTTTGGGTGTTAATCACATAGCAATGTGAACCAGATTACTGACTCTAGTAAACCCTTTGGGTGTTGGTCACATATCGATGTGAACTATGGGTGTTAACCACATAAAGATGTGAACTATTGATGTTAGATCACATGGCGATGTGAACTAGATTATTGACTCTAGTGCAAGTGGGAGACTGAAGGAAATATGCCCTAGAGGCAATAATAAAGTTATTATTTATTTCCTTATATCATGATAAATGTTTATTATTCATGCTAGAATTGTATTAACCGGAAACATAATACATGTGTGAATACATAGACAAACAGAGTGTCACTAGTATGCCTCTACTTGACTAGCTCGTTAATCAAAGATGGTTATGTTTCCTAACCATGGACAAAGAGTTGTTATTTGATTAACGGGATGACATCATTAGGTGAATGATCTGATTGACATGACCCATTCCATTAGCTTAGCACCCGATCGTTTAGTATGTTGCTATTGCTTTCTTCATGACTTATACATGTTCCTATGACTATGAGATTATGCAACTCCCGTTTGCCGGAGGAACACTTTATGTGCTACCAAACATCACAACGTAACTGGGTGATTATAAAGGTGCTCTAGAGGTGTCTCCAAAGGTACATGTTGGGTTGGCGTATTTCGAGATTAGGATTTGTCAGTTCGATTGTCGGAGAGGTATTTCTTGGCCCTCTCCGTAATGCACATCACATAAGCCTTGCAAGCATTGCAACTAATGAGTTAGTTGTGAGATGATGTATTACGGAATGAGTAAAGAGACTTGCCGGTAACGAGATTGAACTAGGTATTGAGATACCGACGATTGAATCTCGGGCAAGTAACATACCGATGACAAAGAGAACAACGTATGTTGTTATGCGGTCTGATCGATAAAGATCTTCGTAGAATATGTAGGAACCAATATGAGCATCCAGGTTCCGCTATTGGTTATTGACCGGAGACGTGTCTCGGTCATGTCTACATTGTTCTCGAACCGTAGGGTCCGCACGCTTAACGTTACGATGACAGTTTCATTATGAGTTTATGTATTTTGATGTACCGAAGATTGTTCGGAGTCCTGGATGTGATCATCAACATGACGAGGAGTCTCGAAATGGTCGAGACATAAAGATTGATATATTGGAAGCCTATATTTGGATATCGGAATCGTTCTGGGTGAAATCGGGATTTTACCAGAGTACCGGGGGGTTACCGGAACCCCCCCCCCCGGGGGTTATTGGGCCTACATGGGCCCTAAGGGAGAAGAGGAAAGGAGGCAAGAGGTGGCCGCGCGCCCCTCCCCTCCCTAGTCCGAATAGGACAAGGAGAGGGGGGCGGCGCCCCCCCCTTTCCTTTCCCTCTTCCTCCTCTTTCCCACTTCTCCTTCTCCAACTAGGAAATAAGGGAGTCCTACTCCCGGTGGGAGTAGAACTCCCCCTTGGCACGCCCTCCTTGGCCGGCCGCCCCCTCCCCTTGGCTCCTTTATATACGGGGGCAAGGGGGCACCCTAGAACACACAAGTTGATCTTCGTGATCGTTCCTTAGCCGTGTGCGGTGCCCCCCTCCACCATATTCCACCTCGGTCATATTGTAGCGGTGCTTAGGCGAAGCCCTGCGATGGTTGAACATCAAGATCGTCACCACGCCGTCGTGCTGACGGAACTCCTCCCCGAAGCTTTGCTGGATCGGAGCCTGGGGAGCATCATCGAGCTGAACGTGTGCCAAGAACTCGGAGGTGCCGGAGTAACGGTGCTTGGATCGGTTGGACCGGGAAGACGCACGACTACTTCCTCCACGTTGCGTCAACGCTTCCACTTCGGTCTACGAGGGTATGTAGACAACACTCTCCCCTCTCGTTGCTATGCATCACCATGATCTTGCGTGTGCGTAAATTTTTTTGATATTACTACGTTCCCCAACACCTGTAGCCTTCTTTTTACTGCCTGTAATGAGTTGTGTTAGATGATAATATCTGAATCTTTTTTCTTTTGAAGTGAATCCTGAAGCAGTTTACTCAAGATTACCTCTCAAACTACATGATTGGCGGCCAGCCATCACAAGGGGTTGGACTAGAGTCCTGCATGCCTTCTGCATCCAGGAGAGCACAATAGAGCCATTCCGCTTCACCTTGTTCAACAACTGGAATGTCTGTCGTCTCTTTCTTTACCATCTGTTATAGTACAAGTATAGAACCCTGGTACATCATTCTTTATTTTCTGCTTCTGTAATTCTTAAACATATGTACCTATGAATCGAATAATGCATTGGTTGTTTGAACTTGATGGATATGAATAAAGCTATAGCCTACTTTCAAGTTTAAGTTAGGTACAATTTTAAATAGCAGCAATTAAATTAGGGCGAAATTACGTTGTGTGGGTCATTACGACACACACGGTTGGTAAAACACAAACGTTTGCGATATACACCATAATCCGAGATGGTTCACAGAGAGAAAACGTGTGAAAGCATGCACACAGTTGCCGTTTGCAAAGCATGTGTGATGTCAGACACTATCACATACGGTGCGAGAAAACTAAATGTGTGTGATTTTCTACCTATCGTACACAGTTTATAATCATGAACTATTTGTGATGTGCCAGGCATCGTAAATCTCCCGTGCCTGGAATCTGCCTGGAAAGCTCCCGTGCCTAGAACCTGCCTGGTTTTAGGCAGAACCACAAAACTCCAACTGCGATGGCAATGCAAGAACAAACGAGTCGCAAGGATGAAGCGGTTGGGATATTCGAGATATTGGAAACTGTTATATAGGGACAATTGTATGCATCAAGGCTCCCTATCCCCGACGGTTTCCGGGTCGTCTGGGAAGGGTCCCCCTATCGCCCACACTCACTTGGCGACGGTTCCAAATGTCGTCGCGGAAAGGGGTAAAAAAACCTTTTCTTTAGGACCGACACGCACCAGTGAGGTCCAACTGTGTCGAGAAACTTATGGTACGAGCTGTTTTTTGTTTTATATGTTGTTCATAAACTCTTGGTTACACACATTTTTACAGCTGTGATCTTCTTGAAATAGAAACTGCCCAGTTCTATTGTTCCTATACAGATGCCTGACCATGGTCGGGTCAGACTTGCGCTTGGTCACAACATGATGTTTATGTCGACCTACTCCATTCCCCTTGGAGGTGAAAAGATACTTATTCATGGGTGGTCTCAAATAATAAAGGCATGTCCATCTTGGAGAATAGAACAGAAGATTATGTTCCTGCTTTCCCATGGCTCTAAAGCGAATATACTGTTTATTGACCACATTGCGAGATGAAGCCGCTTTCAAAGGTTGTGGATGCGAGGGGTGGCGCCTGGGCCTTGTCCTAGGGGCTTGGCAGCCTCACCCTTGGTTAACTGTAGGCAAAGTAGCACTGTTCGAGGCATGTTTTGTATAGTTGAACCTGTATAAGTACTCATACTGCTTTCAGCTATGGTTGTTAAGTGCCCCTGCTGGTTTCAGTTAAGGTTGTTAAGTACTCCTGCTGATTTTATAGTCTGTCGTGTTTCTTCAGTCGTGTCTTCCTCTAGCCGCCAAAACCAAACCAGCGCCGGCGGGGCCGCCTGCTTCTGCCTCCCATGGCTGGTTGCGCCTCAGCGCACGCATCTCCGCCCCACCGTCTCCTAAATCATTAACGCCGACGTCCGAGGCCTCGCCGTCATCCTTCGCACGCTTTGGTGTGCTCGCCGCGGCACCACCCTCTCGCGTTGTCAACATGGTCAACAAACAACAGGAATCGACAGAAGACGATACGTGGAGAGGATGACAGTAGGGGCCCACCATGTCCATGACCGGACGCTAGGAAGTTCCTCTTTTTTCTTATATATACTCCATTGTCAGTGTATGGAAAAAGAAAATGCTTCCTCCTAGTGGTTTCCCGACATCTGGGACTGACGACATGGTTAGCGTATATAGTCAATAGACAAGAGAACAATACAAGATCGGCTGACACCTGGGATGTAGCTGCTCGAGCAGTAAATTTTTCTTATTGCTGAGATGGAGCAGGGTTTCAACTGGGTTGTGGCCCGTCTAGCCCAGGCTTATATTTTATGTTCACCATATGACCAGACCGGCTATTTTATCTTTCTCAAAATGAGCCTAGTTTATTTTTTCTGAAGAAGACCCAATCCAGGCCTACTTATTTTTCTACACCCTGATGGCCTGCAACTCTTTCAAGACGCCTGCAAATCTTGAAAGTAATATGAAATGGGTTGTAAATGTAAAAATAGATGACAAATTGGCAATTACTTTATAATTTCTGAATTTTTGCACATTTTCAGATTCCTATTTCACTCTGCTTTAACCTAATTTAAATATATCTTCAAAGTACTTTAAATCTGGCTCGACATTTAGGTATTAAAAATAGTTTGGAACCCACAGAAATATGCGAATTTTCGTTTAAATTTTTAACCCTGGCCCTGGCCAACAAAAAAACGGACTACAATAAATTGCATAAGAAGTTGCAATGAGCTATATATAAATTATTTAAAAAAATAGGGAATGGTCTGACTTGTGAGCCTACTAAGTTGACGCGTATGCAAGATTTTTTTACTTATTATATACGTCAACAAATGATTCTAGCAGACGTAAACACTACAAAAAAATACACTTCCGTGATGATACGTGTTTGTCACAGTAGGTTGCTTTTTTAGTCATGCATGTACATCCATGACAAATTTATGACAGAATCAAGATAGTCATACCTGTGTTGTCGTAGAAGTGTTCCATGACATTACCAAAATTATCATCACGGAAGTGTCCACTTCCATGACAATAAAGCGCGTGTCACAGAAGTGCTTTCATCAAGGGTGACCGACACATGGCATCCACTGTAACGGAACGCCGTTAAGCTATCGGGTCGGGTTTTGGATCCGATAACCCGTTAACAGCCCCGACCAATGGGGATTTTCCACATGTAAAATCATCATTGGCTAGAGGAAACACGTGTCGGCTCATCGTTGGGACAGATGTCATCCACTCATTGGACAGAAGGCGCCTATGATACGTCGACACGTGGCACGGCCCAACAGTGGCCCATTCCTATGAAAAGGCCGGCCCATTTGACTTGGTCAAAAGCTGGCGGGCCGGCCCATTGAAAGCCTATTAACGGCCTGTTCGCATATAGCCCATTTATAGCCCGCTAATCCAAGGCCCGTTACGCCCTATCCGAATTAGGCCCAGTAGCGTCATCTGGGCCGTCCAATATGATTCCATCCCGTTTTCACTTCTGGCCCATGTATAGCCCATGACGTCTTTCGGCCCAGATGAGGCCCTTTGTAACTCTTGGCCCATTAGCAGCCCGTGCTGAAACTGACCCGTAATGAACAATGTATTATTTTACACCCATTAACGGCCCATGGTGAAACTGGCCCGTAATGAAAAGTATATCACTTTATACCCATTAACGACCCGTTATTCCGTTGGGCCGTTTCCAGCCCAAGTTAACTTTCGGCCTTCTGAGGGCCCATTTATTCTTGGGCTCATTTGTAGCATTCGGTTACTTACGGCCCGTTACTGTCATTTTTTGTTTGTGGGCCAAATTCAGCCCGTCGTTACAGTCGGCCCGTTTGTGGACCGTTAGTTTGTTGGGCCATTTTCATAGCATCACCAAATACGGCCTATTAACGACCCGTTATGGTCAGCCCATAAAACGTACGATTTCCATTAAAGGCCCATCTACGGCCCATTAAAGGCCCGTACAAGACCCATAAATGAGCCGGCGGCCCATGGATCCTACGAGACGTACAAGGCCCATGGATCCTATGAGACGTAGAAGGCCCATGGATCCTACGAGACGTAGAAGGCCCATGGATCCTACGAGATGTAGAAGGCCCATGGATCCTACGAGACGTAGAAGGCCCATGGATCCAACGGCCCGTGAAGGGCCATGGTCCGGCGAATTGGCCCCGTTTAAATGATATAGCATATTCAAAGAATTATCCTACTCAATACTATCACCTCTAAAAAGCCTACACTATTACAACAAAGAGATCAAGGCATAGAAAGGTAGAATAATCCTACACTATACAATAAAGAAATTACAGCCGATTATACCCACTGGGCATTATGGTTCGGCACAGGTGATAATAAAGCATACACAAACAACAAATTACATACACTGGGCAAATACAGCTCATACATCATGGACGCGCATCAACTTAACTCCATTTGAACTATAATCTCTTCAGAAAATAGGATTGGCCGGATTTAGATAGCACAAATTTCAGTCTGCAAAATCTCCAATTCCTTCATGGTTACCTCAGTGTCTTGTTTCATTTTTTGACTCCTGCATCTAATACCTGCATGTCCAGTCTCAACTTGTCGATTATACGTTGGCAATCATGTACACGTTGTCTTGCCACCTCTAGTTAATGCTCGAGAACATCATCACATTCCAATTCCAATCCATAATCATTCGATAACGGCCATGCCGCATTGCTCGCAGATCTTTGTGTTGATGTCACTTCATCCTGAAATGTTTCTGTAAGTACACATGACTAGGGCAAAAATATAGTTACAACAGTGTAGCGAACAAGGCACTATTTTGTACTACATGGAAAAATTGGACTAACAATAATGTTACACGTCACTTTCAAAAAAATGTTACACGTCATGAAGCATAAGCAGGTAATATTTTAAAAATTATAAAAAGATAGTCTGTGCAGCCTGCATACAGAAATCCCTCTTAGCTCATCGGAGGAGCATGATGTTGGGGCCCAATTGAAAACACAGACAAGTTACAAATTTAGACAGCACGTTGCGTATAAGTAAGCAAGCAGTTGGCCATTCTGTGCCTCAATTAAAGTCTTAGGGAGCATAATGAACAGCAGAGGGTTTCATACAAACATACTACAGCAGGCAAAACTATGCAATCATTAGCGTAGTATAAACTAGATTGTGAGCCTCATGCAATAATAGTTGGTTAATAGACTTCAAAGCTTCAGGCACACTTCTGCAGAGTAATTAAATGGTAAGGCCTTTAATTATGTCAACTAATAGTGATACAAGTACCAAACATCAGGCATGATTATTTGGGCATCTCATTAACTGAGGACAAATAAAGCAATTGAAAAGAGAAAATTAACTATGCCTGAAACAAACAAGGAATTGAACTGTTGAGTTGCATACAGTGACTTACCTAAGCAGGTTGAAGAGGCTCAGCACAGCTCCTACTTCTCTTGCAAGGCTCCTTCCTAACATCTTGTACTTGGAAATCCTCAATCTTATCTTCATTGCACCCCCTCTGCAAGGTGACACAAACTGGTGACTCGTCTCCTTGGAAGATAAATATGCATACTTTCCAGTATGTGAACACAAAAGAATGAGATTATAACAAAACAACACCACATAATGAAACATGCCGCATCTCTTGCACTTGCACACAATGAAATGAGCATTTACTATGTCTACACTATATAAAAACTAGGCATACCTTCGAATTGGATCTCCAGGTACTCTTGGAGAGCCTACTGTAGTGTACAGCCAAACCTTTATGTCACCTATGAGTTAGACAAGGCCCCCACTACAGCAGCCCTTAGTGTTTAAATCGTTGACAAGCTCTGTTAGAGTGTTATGTCAAGAACAACAAGTAATCAAAGCAAACAGTCCTAGTATGGTTGGCTGATGCAAACAAGCAATTGAACAGATGTGTGAGAAAATCTTACATATCAAGAAAAGAAGCAAAGAAGGAGGCTTAAAGACCATCACTTGACTGACCAGATTTAAGGGGCATTTAAAAATCATGTGCAACGTATGAACTAACATAAACATTGCATATTCCAGATTCTACAATGGAATGCACATGTATTAGGTTATGCCATGTATGATGATGCCTAAATGTACAAATAGCAGGCAGGAGTGATTCATCATTGCACGCACAATTGAATTGCAGGTTAAGGGCCAGTTCGATTCCGCCTTTTCAGGGCATATTGTCAAAATAAGCCATAAAAGATGTAAAGAAGTCATTTTTGAGTTATGGGCTTGGGCTTAACTAATTTCTCTTTGGAGGGGGGTGTTTCGGGTAGAACCTCACTAAGAATTGAAGGGAAGGGGAATAGTGAAATGACTCTGTTGTCTGCCTATATTACACTCAAAATGCAACTGCTGACGCCCGTGTCACACCTGACCCTCAAGTAAAAACAAACACGCAAGCATTCATTGCCCTGCCCGCTTGCATCTCCTCTCCCCTTTCCACTATACGATGAATTGCTATGAGCTGCTTCTGCTGCTGCTATATGATGCATTGCTGTGAGCTGCTCCTGCTGCTGCTATATGATGAATTTCTATGAGCTGCTGTTGTATGATGAGTTGCTATGAGTTGCTGCTGCTGCTATATGATGAATTGCTATGAGCTGCTGCCGCTATATGATGAGTTGCCACAAGCTGCTCCTGCTGCTGCTATATGCTGAGTTGCTACAAGCTGCTCCTGCTGCTATATGATGAATTGCTATGAGTTGCTCCTGCTGCTTCTATATGATGAATTGCTATGAGCTGCTCCTGCTGCTGCTATATGATGAATTGCTATGAGCTGCTTCTGGTATATGATGAATTGCAGACTGCTGCTGCTGTATGATGAGTTGCTATGAGATGCTGCTGCTGCTATATGATGCTTTTAGGTGGTGCTGCTATATGATAATAACCAGCCACTTGGACCATCGAATTTGAATAAATAATTGTTCTTCATTTAAATGTGGGTCATGTGTTCTTTGTTTAAATTAGGAAATGGGATCTCTATGGAAAACATTGACCAAAGTAGATTGTGCCAAGTAGATGGTATCTTTGTATTTGCATTTTGAGCAAATAGTGATGGTCTATTTTCCTATCATATTAATTACTGCACTGGGTTCAATTTGTGATGTTTGCAAGTCAAATTAATTTCCATATGGGCAGCAAAATGAAAAAATATAATGCAATCTAGACTTTCCACTGATCATACCAAAGATAAGCTGAATACGCAATGAAAAGAACTGGTTGGCTTATTACATGGAGCTTATATTCACAGGTGCTTATTTTCATAGGATAACTCGTAATAACTGTCCCTAAGAAACTTGGCTAATAGAACTGGCATACAAATAACATGTCACGATGATTGCAATGGAGGAGTGACGTACCATGGCACACTGTATAGGCTCACCGCTGCCTCTCCTTTTTTTGCGATGTTCCATGAAATTGCCACATACATCTTGTACTTTTTCATTGTGTAACCCTATCTGCAAGTTGACACGGCTAATTTCAGACATCTCTACATGATACTACATTGCATATCCCTTGCGCATATTTAAACCACCAATTAACGATTGCGTGCATACCATAAACTAGCCATGACTCTGTATGCTGGACTAGCAGGCACTCTAAGGGAGCCTAATGTAGTGCACTGGAATTCCTACATGCCACCTACGATTTTGTGTAATGTACTGCCCCTGTTCCTAAATATATGTCTTTGTAGAAATTCCAGTATGGACCACATACAGATGTATATAGATGCACTTTCCAGTGTAGATTCACTCATTTTGCTCTGTATGTAGCCTATAGTGGAATCTCTAGAAAGACTTATATTTAGGAATGGAGGTATGAGGTAGTATCATGTATGACATCTACATATCTAATTTAGCAGCCAGTAGTAGAAATCATTGTCTGCACAAAGGGATTATTGGTCGAAAATCCTAGCAAAGCACGCTGGCAGGCACAGAACAATACAAGAGAGAGAGACGCGCTTACAAGATCATAGCAATGCCTCAGTCTAGGATCTTGGTTGCCCAAGCTGTTAGATCCAAAAGAAACATTGTCCTTGTAGTTTTTGCTAGCTGCATAACAGGTAACAGCGACCGGTTAGTATATTTGAAGTACATCGGGCAAGTGATGCTGGACGGGTTTAAAGGTGACAAGTACCTAGGCCTTGGCGGGTGCTTGGCATCTCTCCAGACTGTGGGAATCAGGGTAGAAACGTCGAGGGTGATGACGCTGCACTGGCTGTCGGGGTCTGGTAAGGAGATCTAGAACCATCGAGTAGGGTGTTTGTGGAGCGGCTCCGGTAGGGTGGAGTACGGTGTGGGAGAAGCGGATCTATGGCCATGGACGAGGGCGTATGTGAAGCTGCTCCGGTGGTTGGGTTAAGGATGGTGTCGACGATGCGGATCTGCGGCCGTGGACGGGGCGTCAGAAGCTGCTCCGGTGGTTGGGTTAAGGGTGGTGTCGACGATGCGGATCTGCGACCGTGGATGGGGCGTCAGAAGCTGCTCCGGTAGGTTGGATGAGGGTGCGAGGAAGCGGATCTGAGGCCGTGGACTTCTGAGTTGGCAAAGCGGCCCCGGTAGGGTTGAGAATGATATAGGCGAAGCTACTCCGGTAGGGTTGAGGAAGGTGTCGGCGAAGCAGCTCTGGTAGGGTTGAGGAAGGTGTCAGCGAAGAGGATCAGAGGCCGTCGACGGGGGCATCAGTGGGGCGGCTCCGGGGGGTGTGGATGAAGCATCTCTGGTGGGGAGCCACTGTAGATGCGCGGCGGTTGAAGAGAGTACCGGCGAAGCAGATCCGGCGCCGTGGACAAGGCCGGCACTGAATGGGCTGTGGTACAGTGGTGTATGAGCAGTCTACTTGTTTCTAGGGGAGGTGGGAGGGGTAGATGTGGCTGCAGAAGCAGATCCGGCGAGGTGGACGCCGCTGACAATGAATGGGCTGTGGTATGCTGGTGGATGAGCAGTCTAGGGTTTCGAGAGGGGAGGGGAGAAAGGGCAATGAAGTACGGACGGCATGATGTAAGATGCTCTGGTGCTGTGGAGTTAGTCGTTTTTGCGGGAGGGGAGAGGAAATGGGGGTGTCGTGTAGTGGGGGAACCGGAAGTTACCAAAGCAGCCCCGACCTATCATGTAGATGAGGGCGGTATTGTAACTGTTGGTCTCCGTGCACCAAGGACGAAAGGGGGATTTCGAATGCTAAAGACTAAGGTGGCGGAAATTTTAGAAGGAGGCAGGAGATTTTGCCACTCGCGGGATCGTTCGTATCCAGTTTCAACTAATTTTGGACCATGCTAGCGGGAAGGTCATGCTAGACTGTGTACACGGGGCACGCGTCAGCAGTTAATAACTGGTGTGGAGTCCACCCCAGAAAAAAGACAATAACTCGGGATGATGCGCCGATAACTTGGACGTTCACACGGGCGCGGCCAATCGTACGGGTGTAGTGGCGCATTCACAAAAAAGGGGATCAAACGCTCAGCCTATGTATTTCTCGTGTAAATAGATAATTTAGTGCGATTGGTTATTTACTTTAAACATAATGCATTGATGTGTTAGTGTAGAGGTGCACAAAAAGAAATAGATATTGTAGTCAGCTACTTAAAAGTGTTACCTCATATGATTACATAGCCTCCATTTCATAAATTGCGTACCCATTGAATTCATATATGAATATTACATATATTACTTCAAAATAGAAACTTAAATCATCCAAGACTAATGAATTTGAATGCAAGAGCAACAATGGTGCATGTTCATGATAGCTACATTGGTTGTTTGAAGAAACATCCCTGTAACTTTGGCATGCACAACTAAAAAGGCTTATTTAAATAGAAAAAAATGTGATATGTGAGTGTCCAATCTTCATAGCATTGAATCGATATTGTACCTTTGGCCACGATACAAAGTAGATATTGACTTATGTTCAAGCGATGCACGTCACCGATCGCTAGATAGTGATACGTGAATGAATTGTGCAATCTCTCTCACACGCATACATATCTCATTTCCCTGTGGGCATCAGAATCACACACGCACACTTCGTGTATTTCTCTCCCTCCGTTAGGGTTAAATTCGTCTTTCTACCCCATCCTACAAGTCTCTCACACAGAAACACACACGCTCTCTATGTCTAACACGCCCACCCCTTTAATTCCACCCACCCACAGCCACTAATGTCTCTCACACATATGCTATCTACCTATCCCTTAATATAGCTAGATATGTGTCACACAAACTTCTTCTCCCTACTAGCAAGATGCCCATGTGTTGCACGGAACATCAAGATGCATTTGTATGAGAAGTTTATCTTGTGGGAGAAAAGGATGAACGAGGGAATGACTTATTTGCAAATGCGGAGAGGGGTGTGGGTATCTTTTTGCAAAATTGCCACAGTTTCCTTCCTGTCCGTCGGATATAAATTGGATGGCCTATATTGCAGGATGGCAGGAACACCATCATCACCAACTCTGTTTTTTATAAGAGTAGAGATATGTGAGTGTCACTGCCCCACCCCCCACACACACCCACACTTCCCAACACCGAAGGAGTAGGGTGACACCTCGATCTTGATACTAATCTATCGACTGGCTTCTCTCTCAAACATACACACACACACACTACCCGACACCGAGCTAGTAGGGTGGCACATTGATCTTGATAATAATCTATCTACTCCTCTTTCAAACACACACACACACACTCGCTAGTTGTGCCTCTATGCCTACTGCGCACAGTCTCGATACGTCTTTCTCTCCCTCCCCCCCTAACAATGATAGCAGAAGGGTGACAACTCGATCTGATCATAATCTGTCAATTGGTTTCTCTCTCAAACATTGTGTCTCGGTGCCTCGCTTGGTAGCCCCCTCGATATGTAGACTTCTCACGCGCGCATAGCTGTAGTGACGATGACGTTGAACCCAGTGTGCCTTGTTTTTACCGGCCTCATGTGATAGTTTTCACCCTATTTTCTGTTAATTAACAAGGCAACCTTTTCTTTGTTACTACTAGTGAATCTGAAATCATTCGGGGCAGACCTAAAATATATCACTTCAACCCAATTATCGCAGCAACTATTTTAAAAGAAATAAGCTAGCTACCCGTGCATTGCACGGAACATCAAGATGCATTTGTATCAGTAGTTTATCTTGTGAGAGAAAAGGTTGAACGAGGGAAGGCCTTATTTGCGAACGTGGAGAGACGTGTGGGTATATTTTTGCAAAATTGCCATAGTTTCTTTCCTATCCGTTAGATATAAATCCGATGGCCTATATTGCAGGATGGCACGCACACCATCATCACCAACTCTGTTTTCTACTCCCTCCGTCCGAAAATACTTGTCATCAAAATGGATAAAAATAGATGTATCTAAAACTAAAATACGTCTAGATACATTTCCTTTTATCCATTTTGATGAAAAATATTTCCGTACGGAGGGAGTATTTGTCTTTTCAGAGATTTCAACAAGTGACTATGACCGGACCTTACCAACATACTCAAAAAAGTAGCCCATAATTTTGATGTTACCCTCTTTTCTTGGCGGTGCAGTGCCATCTGGATACCTCATAAATAAATAAAGTACTACATGATACTAATATATGATACATGGCGCAGGAGTACTAAGTATTATTAATACAGTTTTGCTAGAACTCATCTAGATGAGATATAATTTGGTCTCATTCATCTTTTATAGCCATTGGATGTGATGCTATATAAGATGCGTGTGTGTTGACGTGGGTTGTATTTGTTCTTGTGCAACTAACTGACCACTGCATGTCATGTTTGATAGTCTCAAGTCATTAAAAGCATACAAGCCCCACATCTCTTCTTGGTTGATTCCTCTATTTATGTCAAAAAGTAAGAAACAACGTGAGAGTTAATGCACCACGCCTATGTGTTTACTATTTGGTTTTCGTAAGATGACTTAATACTCACCTAGACGGATGGAGTATTCGATTTGACAGCGGGTGGCGCAGTTCCCGATACGGCTTTAATGCAGACGAGGGAGGGAGCAGCGGTTCCCGATATGTTGAACGACCAATGCATCCTTCTTCAATTAATGCATGAGGGAAGTAATGGGAGGAGGTCCGAGAAAAGAGGCTGCACGATGTGAATGCAACGCAGATTGCCCTCATTGCCCTCATATAAAGGCGCCCCTCCATTCCAATGCATCTACCACATCATACACACTTGAGCATTTGCCTAAGCACCTACACTAAGCGCAAAAGAGCTCACTCCAGACCCATGGCGGCGATGCTCATGAGCGGCCAGCGGCTGTGCCAGATGGTCCACGACGCCGGCCTGCGGCATGGCGCCCAGGATCGTCTCCAGACGGTGTTGGAGACCAGCTGGTGGATGGCCGCCTTCGACGCCAACTACGACTCTCAGTTGGACCAGATGATCGTTGCCACCAGTAACAAGTTCACCGTCCTCAAGAAGCTCGTGGACGACATCGTCGTACTCCTCCAGCCCGCGCGCCCGTGCTCCTCATTGCCTGCCACACTAATCGGCCTCCATGGCTGGAACCTCTTTCAAGCACTGGTGGCCCTGCGACTGCCCGCCGACGCCACGAAGAATGTCCACCTGGAAGTCGCGCTCACTGCAAGGTGCCTCGCCCTGCAAGAATTCGTCGACCTACACATCCACATGTACGAGGAAATCGTGTACATAGGTATCTACAAGGCCAGTGAGGATGCTACGACGTTGGCCTTCCTCAACCGGCTGGAAGCCTTGGATGCCTTTGCTAAGAAGCACCTCGACCTCGCCACAAAAGCCGCCGCTCCTTAGCCACCGGTCTGTGGCCCAGCGCACTAAGTTGAGGAGGAGGAGGTCGTACGTTCGTGGATCCATCTTTCTTCTTGCCTTTTGTAACCACCACTGCGATCACATCATCGTGGCCTTAATTCTTATTGTGCTGTTGCATTCTCGTTCCAGTCAATACCGACATGTGCGATCCCTTTGCTTAATTATATGCATCACTGGAACTAGTACTCCATCCGTCAATTTATAAGTTGTGCTTACCTTTTCCATCAACTTCGTGCAACACGCGGGCATCCTGCTAGAAACACTAGAATATGTCTATATAATCCATATGTGATAGTCCATTTGAAATCTCAAAAAAGACAAATATTTAGGTACGGAGCGAGTAATATATTAGGAGTATATCAAAACAATAGTGATTTCTTTCAAGTTTGTGTACAAATACTACTATTCTACTACTTTGGATCCATCGCAATGCACGAGCACATTGCTGGTAAAAGGAAAAGGCCTGCCGCGTTCGCGTCGCACCCCCACACGCCTGGGAATCGGGAGTACAACACGGCCCGTCCGGCACGACACATGGCTTAGGGATGGCATGTTGCCTAGCATTTTCACTTTCATGTGGGACCGCCGTTGAGCAAACTGACACCCCGCCCGCCGCCGGGTTGGAAAAAACGAGGGGAAGATCTAGCTGTAGCACGGAAGCCAAGAAATTTGGTGTCAGACGGGGCTCGTTGATAGAGTAGGAGCATTTCGTACTAGCACTACTCCTACTAGTACCAAGTTTGTACTCCTAATACTATATTACTAGTACTACCACTATACAACTAGTAGGTACGTGCACGGCACAACATCGTAGGAACAAAAAATGGGAAGATCTTGTTTTGGGTGATTTATCTTTTATTCAATCAACGTAGTTTGAATAATATGCTGTGGGGGGCACCCATGAAGCTTATGTGGCTTGGTTGCATGGCTACGAAAGGTTAGAGAAAAATAAATAGATAATGTGTTTAGAGTGCACTCCACTAAATAGATATATATACTTTGGATCCATTACAACGGACCGGCACATCTATATCTATACCCCCTATATAGTGTGTGAAAAACTTTGAAAGTTGGTCGTTGGATGAAGCCAATCCGACGGTACAAAGATGGCAAATCCGAGCACTACTGGCCGTTGGATATCATCCACCAGATTCTGCCACATGTATAATCTAGAAGACTCAATGGTTGAACTTAATTCATGACTAAGGGCCTCTTTGATTCATAGGATTGCAGAAACACAGGAATAGGAAAAAAGTAGGATTGTAATGGCATGTTCATTGGACCCCTATAGGATTTGAGTTTGTTTGATTGTGTCACATGAAAAACAAAGGATTTCTTTCAAGAGGTTGGAGTGCATGTTAGAATTCTTGTGAAACGTAGTACAAATGAATCCTTAGGAAAATATTCTACATGATTCAATCCTACGAATCAAACGACCAACGTAGGAAAAATTCCTAAGGATTCTAATCCTTCAAAGATCCTATGAAAATCCTTTGAATCAAACAGACCCTAACTTTGCCACAACTCAGCTTAGGCAAAGTTATTAGTTCTTCAAAACGAGAGAAACAAGTTGGCAAGCCTAAGGGAATCTTGCCACATTTTTTGTGTGTATGTCATGTGGGGCCTTAGTGTGGCTTGCCTAAGGTGTGGCTTGAATCAAACACTCGCCTAAGTTAATCAAACTTGCCTAACCTTACATTCCACCAGATTTTTCCACATGTTAGAATTCAGAAAGCTCCACATGTAGAAGCATAATGCACAAACCACCAGAATCTCATGCGTGCAATGCACGTGTACCTTACTAGTACTAGTTGGTAGTAGTAAGAAACAAATTCCAGTTTTGGCATGAGATCGTACTGCGGGAGCACCACAAGGCCTGCCGCAGGAGTTACATTTCCCTCTTAGGGCCCACGGGACCGAAATTCAGTGGCTTAGTGGTAGAAACAAGAAACGTGATGGTCGCCGTGGTTCAACTTCCATGGACAAGTTGTCATGTCTGCTGACACATGTATATCAAAACTAGAGTGTTTATATTTCAAGCACGTGAACAAGTATTATTCTACTACTTTGGATCCATTACAACACACGAGCCAACACATTGGTAGTAGTAGTGTCCATATCTATCTCTAGAGGCCCTCCCTCGTTCATCCTTTTCTCTCACAAGATAAACTACTCATGCAAATGCATTTTGATGTTCCATGGAACGCATGAGGATGTTTCCTTGGGGGTCTCTCCAGCGCGGCGTGGCGGTAGTTGCATGTTGACGCCCCTTGAGATGCCCACGTTGAGGGGCACTCGGATTTCCTCTGATGAGCAGGTAAGATGAGTTTGATCACATAGTAAATGCATTCTAAAGACTACTTCCATGTCCATTTCCTAATTCTCCCCCTGCCCACTGTTTCACAGGTTAAGCTCAGTGCGAGTGGAGATTGGCTTGCATATGTACGGGAGGGTACCAACATCAATTTGCACAACATTTACAACGGTGAAACCGTTCCCGTAGAACCTTTGTCCAACATTGGGATCAGCCATGCAACGGGCCACCGTATGAATTGGTACGATGGAACCACGGTGAGATTGAATAAGATAGCACGAACCTTGCACATGGCGGTCAAAGGCGGACCATGCTGTCTGCGGCCGATTTGTTGCCGTACAAGTAGGAAGACGTCGTGCTCCTTTCTAACCGCATCTTCGCGGTGACAAACCAGGGGACTTATTTTGTATGGGGCACATCCTACGATATACTCCCTCTCTCCCAGTTTATTTTTGAATCTTTTCGTTTTATAAGTTTCAAATTCAAATTTAGAGCTCCCCATCACATGTTGAGATTACATTGTCCATTAAATCGTTGTGTGCATGTATAGTAAAGAAACAAATCTCGAGTTTGGCACGAGTTCATGCTGCAGGAGCACCACAAGCCCTAGCGCAGGAGTTACATTTCCCTCTCAGGGTTGTCGGGACTGAGCTTCAGCGCCTTACTACACCTACCTTTGAGTCAATAACATGTGGACCCGATAGGTGACTGGTCCACATTTAATTCTCCCGTAGGCAGAGGGGCAGTGAGGCCAAGAGGGGTGAGCCGCAGGTCGGGGGACGTGTGGTTTCATGGGTTCGAGCGGCGTCGTGGGAATCGCGGGTGGCTGTGGTAGAAACTTGATGGTCGCCGCATTTTAGGTGGCCCACATGCCATGCACACAAAGGCAGAGGGGCGGTGCAGTCGAGAGGGGTGAGGCGCATGTCGGGGGGCGTGGTGTCGTGGGTTGGAGAGGCGTCGTGGGAATCGCGAGATGAAACGTGATGGTCGCCGTAGTTGAACTTCCATGGACAAGCTGTCATGTCTACGGACACATGCACTGCATACCGATCACTAGAAGGAGTAGTAGAGAAATCTATATATGCGGATAAATATTTCCTTATAATCAAGGGGACCCACACTAATACTCTGTTCCAAAGAGATGCACACCATCGAAATAGTCCATCTATATCAATATACACCGATAGGGAATAATTTTTTTTACAAGAGAGGAAATAGTTCATCCATCCATAATGCCCTCTTGTTGTTGCAGCCTTTTCTTCTTCTTCTTCTTCTTCTTCTTCTTCTTCTTCTTCTTCTTCTTCTTCTTCTTCTTCTTCTTCTTCTTCTTCTTCTTCTTCTTCTTCTTGTTCTCATCCTCTGTGGCAGACGGCTTCGCAACAAGCTCTTTGGACCTTGCAGCTATCTCGAAACTCACACGGGCATCGAGGGCAGCATATTTTATCTGCTCGTACGTCAAGGGATAATTCTCCCATCCAGACAACCTTAATGCCACCGTCTCGTCACGCTTCTGAAGATTTGTACCGAGCACAAAATTTGCTACGTCAAATAGGGATGGTGTCTGTTTATCACAAACTTCTACAGGAATTTTGATTCTGGTTTGTAGGTCAGCGATGCTATTCAAATCAAGGTTGTACAGCTCCAGCTTCTATTTGTCCCCTTCGATGGCTGCCCCACAGAAGTATACGTCCTCCCGAGACAAGAAATCGTGAAGCTCACCTGGTATAGAGGGCGAGTGTATGATGTGGTACACCAAAACATCATCTTCGAAGCACAGCTGAAGGACGGCGGCGCGCTGGATCTTCCCAGGGGCATGCTCAGTGTACTCTGCGTCGAGACCGATGACCCTCGTCTCTACCTTTTCGAGGGAGTTGGATACATTGTTGATCCACTGCCGAACAACCCTTGGGTGGACGGTGATGGTGGCAACTATGCGCATTGAGCCTTCGACGAGGACATGTTGGACGCTAAAAACCTGCATCTCGATCTCTATCGCCATTTGGAACCGCTGGAATGGAGGGCTATGGTTTGGAGAATTAGGATTAGATGGCTAGTGTCGGTGTCAAAACCGGCGGATCTCGGGTAGTGGGTCCCGAACTGTGCGTCTAGGCCGGATGGTAACAGGAGGCAGGGAACACGATGTTTTACCCAGGTTCGGGCCCTCTTGATGGAGGTAAAACCCTACGTCCTGCTTGATTAATATTGATGATATGGGTAGTACAAGAGTAGATCTACCACGACATCAAGGAGGCTAAACCCTAGAAGCTAGCCTATGGTATGATTGTTGCATATGGAGTTGATTGCCTACGGACTACAACCCTCCGGTTTATATAGACACCGGATAGGGTTAGGGTTACACAGTGTCGGTTACAATGGTAGGAGATCTTGAATATCCGCATCGCCAAGCTTGCCTTCCACGCCAAGGAAAGTCCCATCCGGACACGGGACGAAGTCTTCAATCTTGTATCTTCATAGTCCTGGAGTCCGGCTACCCGAACACCCCCTAATCCAGGACTCCCTTAGTACCCCTGAACCAGGCTTCAATGACGACGAGTCCGGCGCGCAAATTGTCTTCGGCATTGCAAGGCGGGTTCCTCCTCCAAGTCCTTCATAGAAGATTGTAAACACCAAGAGTAGTGTCCGGCTCTGCAAAATAAGCTTCCACATATTGCCATAGAGAGAATAATACTAACACAAATCAAATCTGCTGACGTTTTCCGCAGTGCGTCATCGCACTACAGCCAAGTCCCTTACTCGAATCGTTTTTACTTTTCCACCTCAACATGTTTTGCGAGGTGGTTTCCTTGGCACATCTTTGTCAAAGCAGAGATCGTGTACCCCCTTTACGGGATTCTCATCAATACGGACGTGGGTAATCCAATCGCGCCACTTATCATGGCGCTTGGGAGGCAAGCGAGTTTTACTAGGTAGGTGGGGATGCACAACCGCATCTGCCCATATAAGGGGATAAGGATCCACCTTTTTACCTACGCCTTCTTCCTCCTTTGCCTATCCATCTCCTGCGCACTCAAGCTCCAGCGCCCAAGCCCGCACTTCCCACCTCAACCTTCTCCAGCAATGTGCGGAGCGGGAGGCAAGTGGATGGTCTCCTCGTCACGGAGGGCCATGTCAAAAAGCTAAGGAAGGCCGGATACTTGTCCAAAGACATCGCGCACCGACTTCCCGAGGAGGGTCAGCTTCTCCCCACCCCATTGCCCCATGATAGGGTAGTATTCCTTCCCCACTTCCTCCGCGGACTGGGTTTTCCACTCCACCCATTTGTCCGGGGACTCATGTTTTACTATGGCCTGGATTTCCACGATCTGGCCCCGAACTTCGTCCTCAACATCTCAGCGTTTATCATCGTGTGCGAGGCTTTCCTCCGCATCCGCCCCCATTTTAGCCTTTGGCTCAAGACCTTCAACGTCAAGCCCAAGGTGGTGCGCGGCAGCCAGGCGGAGTGCGGAGGCGCCATGGCGGGCAAGATGGCCAACGTCCTATGGCTCAAGGGCTCCTTCGTGGAGACCCTGAAGGGGTGGCAATCGTGGTGGTTTTACATCACCGAGCCGCGCGATCCGAAATGGACCGCAGCCCCCGAGTTCCGATCCGGACCCCCCACGCGGCTTATGTCCTGGAAAGAGACGGGCCTGCCGTGGGGCGACGAAAAAGAGGTGACCGGACTGCAGACATGAATCCAGTCCCTGGTGAGCAAGTCGATCAAGCTCGTCAATGTATTCCAGGTTATGCTCGTCCGCCGGATCCTCCCGTGTCAACAACGGGACTTTAATCTGTGGGAGTTCGACCCGGCGCAGCACCAAACCCTTAACAGGCTCTTCGACACGACGTATGAAGACGTCTGGAAGGTGCTAAGCAAAGGCGCCGAGGCTCCCACATCTGCTTCCGAGGACCGCGGATACAGCTCGCAGTGTCACGCTAGCGAGGTAAGCTATTTTCACCTTTTACAGGATGTTAAGTTTTTTCATAGTCTGACTCTATGCGGGATCTAAACTCCCTCACCTTTGACAGGCTTGGCAGGCGTAGTCCGAATCGATTACCTGTCCGGCTCCCTTGCCTGAAGACCCAGCCCCTGCTCTCCTAGTAAAGCTGCTGGTTCCGGCGCCTGATGTGGTGCCGGAGAAGATGGCCAAGAAGAAGAAGGCCACTGGGACTCGAAAGAGTGCCCGTAATGTGGTGGTGTCGGACTCGTCATCCGACGTGCCCGAGACGCTCTCCTCCCGTGAGAACGAGGAGGAGGAAGAAGAAAACTCTCCCCCTCCAGCGGGGGGAGGAAAGAAAAGGAAGGCCGCCCCAACGGGGGAGGCCGAAGGGTCCAGGAAGAGGAAGACCCCTCCGCCGAACTACTCCCCCGACGCCAAAGAGGACGAAGAGGAGTGGCCAGATAGGGCCAAGCGTCCGGCGAAATCGTAAGTATTCGGATATCAGAGTAACTCATGATGTTCCTTTGTCGCACAACTTTCCCTAATGTCGAACATAATTATGCAGCCCGCCCCGGGCCGAACTCAACAAGTCATCGAGCGGCTCCCTGGCTTCATCGGACGTGAACTCAGTTCCGCCCGCTGTCTCCCCCCGCACTGCGGACGACGCCGAAGTGGCGTCGCAACGAGCTTCGGGGCAGGAGGAGGTGGTCCTAGAGGAGCCGCAAGGCGACCTCCCGGACCCCAGGAGTAAAGGGGACAAGACCCCCTAGGGCTCCAAGTCCGGCTTTGTGCCGGACACCGCACCGGAATCTTCAACAGTTCCGGACCGCGGTACGCGAACTCCTTCCAAGAGGAGCAAGCCTTCTGAGCCGGCAGCCTCCGTCCAACCGGAGGTGCCGGACAATCTGCTTGAGGTGCTTGACGGCGCCTCCATCGACGAGGAGCACCGTACTATCATGAGTACGGTGATCCAGAAGGTTCAGTCCGGCAAGAGCGGACTGACTGAAGCTTGCGCTAGCCTTCTAACAGGCTTCGAGGTAAGTAAACATATATAAAAATAGTACCGCATAGACAGTAGCCCCTGATGCTCTGTTTGGCGTTCAGAAAGAAAAAGCCGAATAGAGGATCTAGTAAATTTCGTAGGAGTCTAACAATAAAGAGTCAATATGCGTGTGTAGGCTTCACTGCTATCCACCGCCACACTGACTGCGGAGGTGGGTGTCCTGAAACAGGACCTCAAGCGGACCGAGCAAGAGCTCGGCCTTGCCAAGCGGCAGCTCGAGGAAAAAGAAGGTAGGAAATACCTTACAGAAAAAGTGCCTATAGAGAGGCGTGATTGCAAAAAATAACAGGATTGCACTACTTATTATAGGGGCCACGACTGAGGTGGCGACCCTCAAGCAGCCGCTGTCCGAGGCCGAAAAGAAAACGGCCGCGGAGCGCACCGAGCGAGAGAAACTTGGGGCTCAGGTCGGCGAGGTGCAGCAAGAGCTTCAGGCACTTATGAAAAAACATGAGAGTTTGGAGCTTGAGTCAAAGACCCAAGCGTCCGAGCTCGCGGCGGCCCTTGAGACTGCCAAGTCTGCCAAGGCCGAAGCCCAAAAGGCCCTCCAAGAGTTGGAGGAGATGAAGAAGATAGCAGCGGGTAAGGCATTCTTTATACAAACAAGAAATATAAAAGTAAACTACTTGTTACTTACCCGAATCCGGAGTTCTCCAGGGGCATTCGCAGTTCTTCCCCGCAGCGTATCCGATGCCGCCGCATTCTACCGAGCTGAAGAGGGCAGCTCGACGGAGAAGGTGTTCTGGTCTCAGTATGTTGAGGCCGGACACCCTGTGCCCTTGAGCGACCAGCTGAAACAGCTGGTCGAGCTCCACAAGGCGGCCGAACAGGCCATGAAGGGCTTCATAGTTTGGCTGTGGCCTAGAGAGGCCCTGCCTGGGAGCTACTTCGGGCTGGTGCGGCGGCTGGTGGAGGCCTGTCCAAGGCTCGAGGTCATCAAGCGCTCCATCTGCATCAAAGGTGCCCGTCGGTCCCTTGCCCATGCAAAGGTGCATTGGGGTAAGCTAGACGGTGAGAAGCTTGTGAAGGACGGGCCGCCGCCTGGGAAGGAGCATTGCAAGCCCGAGAACTATTACAAGGATGTTCTTGCGGGTGCCCGCCTTGTGGCGGATGAATGTACCAAAGATGTAATTTTTGAATAAACTCGCTCGTTTTTATCCTGTGCGCTGAAAACTTGTTCATGGGCGCTTAAGCAATGCTTGTTGAATTGAAAATATTATTTTTTGTGCGGCCATTTATCAAAAAATTGAGAGATGGCCAGTCGTCGGCTTCTACCCCCATGCCACTAGTGCTTGGGTGTTCGGGATAAACCTGAGCGCTCTTTTTCCCATAGTTGGGTCCTTCGAGGGAGGCGCTCAGCACAACGAACCAGGCAATCGGACTATAATGCTTGAACACTCTCACTTAGCCATAGAACTTTATAATTTTAAATTTCAGCGAAGCCCCTAGTTCGGAAGACCGAGTTCGGGGCGCTATCCACGCCTTGGCCGGACAAATCCGGCTCCTCGCTCGAAGCGGCATAAGTCTTTAGGGACTCGAAAAACCTCTCAAACAGCGACCGGTCTCTCGCTTCATCATGACAATCAGTTTTAGCTTTCGCCACTGAGGTGCTTAACCCAGCTCAACCGGGGCACAATCGCAGTGGTTCTCCTAGTGCTACCTTAGCCGATATAGAGGAACGTAAGGCACCAAGACATAGGAGCCGGGCAAACCCAACTATTGACCCAAATCATGATTCGGAGCCGATGCATATAGTGCTATAAGTTCGGGGTGCCGCACTTGTGAAAGTGTACGGACTTCTCACACCATATTAAAGGGTACTGAAGCCCCTGGCGTACTTGTCGTACCACGGTGTACGGGTGCAACATGTCATTAATGAACATATATAAAAGAGAGTAATGCAGAAAATAGACAAAAGCTATGCATTGTTTATAGAGAGGCTATTTATCAAAGCCGAACGATACAAATAGTGCGGTAAGCAAAAGATATTGGACTATTCAGTATGTCCTGACCAGGGGCAGGCCGCGGAATTGTTTTAAAACAGGTATACCGCTCATAATAGAGACCACCTGGGAGTTCCATAATGCGGCATGGCTTGTCTGCCTCCCTGGATCTTGCATCGTTTGTGCGGCAGTCGAATTGCCGAACAGGTCGTCCGAAGTATGGAGTCCTGAAAGTAAGAATAAATTAAAAAAAGAATCCGGCAGCCCCTAGTATGTTTTAAGCCGTATTTTGGGTGTGCCGTTATTGTGCCCCTTCCCCTGTGCCCATGGTATTTCAAGGGCGTAATTATGTACACGAGGTACTGGTTTTGCTACGTCGCGAAGGCTGGGGTAGGGGCCGCATTGCTACGCTTTCTCAGAGTGTGCCTGGCGGTCCTGCTGTGGGTTACTCCGGGCGCGCTTGGCAGTGTCTGGATTTTTAATGGCCGGACTGGAGAATTGCCTGAGAAGGCTACTTTGTACCTCCGCTGCGAGAGCCGCCGTATGCTCCTCCGTACGGAGGGAGCATTCGGTGTTTCCGTTGACCGTAATTACTCCTCGAGGGCCTGGCATCTTGAGCTTGAGATATGCGTAGTGCGACACCGCATTGAATTTTGCGAATGCGGTTCGTCCGAGCAGGCTGTGATAGCCACTGCGAAACGGGACTATATCGAAGATTAACTCTTCGCTTCGGAAATTGTCCGGGGATCCGAAGACCACGTCAAGTGTTACTGAGCCTGTACAGTTGGCTTCTACACCTGGTATAACGCCTTTAAAGGTCGTTCTTGTGGGCTTAATCCTTGAGGGATCTATGCCCATTTTCCGCACTGTATCCTGATAAAGCAGGTTCAGGCTACTGCCGCCGTCCATGAGGACTCTTGTGAGATGAAATCCGTCAATGATTGGTTCGAGAACCAATGCGGCGAAGCCGCCATGACGGATGCTAGTGGGATGGTCCCTTCGATCAAAAGTGATCGGGCAGGAGGACCATGGGTTGAACTTTGGGGCGACTGGCTCCATCGCGTATACGTCCCGTAGCGCACGCTTCCACTCCCGCTTGGGAATGTGGGTTGCGTATATCATGTTCACCGTCCGCACTTGTGGCGGAAAGCCCTTCTGTCCATTGTTATTTGGCAGCTTGGGCTCCTCGTCGTCGCTGTGCAGCCCCTTGTTTCTGTTTTCGGCCCTTAACTTGCCTGCCTGCTTGAACACCCAACAATCCTATTGGCTGGCCTTTCGGGGGTGCCATGTATCTGGCACAAGCGATCGAGTATTCGGTCCAAACTGGACGGGCCCTGAGTATTCTTTTTGAATGGCTTTTTCCGCTGACTAGATTTATAGCCTTTGAATCCGGCATTGACTGCCGTGTCTACATTGCTGTCGCTGTTAACGCGGCGTTTTTGCTTATTCCGACGTGTCCTGCCACTTTTGTCCTTGGTATCCGAATTAACAGGGTTCTTTGATAAGTTGTTACTGCGAGCTAGCCAGCTGTCTTCTCCCGCGCAAAAGCGGGTCCTGAGTGTCGTGAGGGCTGCCATGGATTTCGGCTTTTCCTGTCCCAGGTGCTGGACAAGCCACTCGTCGCGGATGTTATGCTTGAAGGCTGCTAGGGCCTCTGCATCCGGACAGTCGACTATCTGGTTTTCCTTTGTTAGGAACCGTGTCCAGAATTGTCTGGCCGATTCTTCTGGCTGCTGAATTATGTGGCTTAAGTCGTCGGCATTCAGCGGTCGCACGTAAGTGCCCTGGAAGTTGTCGAGGAATGCGGCTTCCAGGTCCTCCCAAGAACCGATTGAGTCTGCTGGCAAGCTATTAAGCCAATGTCGGGCCGGTCCTTTAAGTTTGAGCGGGAGGTATTTGATGGCGTGTAGATCATCGCCGCGTGCCATGTGGATGTGAAGGAGATAATCCTCGATCCATACCGCCGGATCTGTTGTGCCATCGTATGATTCGATGTTTACGGGTTTGAAACCCACTGGGATTTTATGATCCATTACTTCATTTGTGAAGCATAACGGGTGTGCGGCGCCTCTGTACTGGGCTATATCACGACGCAGCTCAGAAGAGCTATGTCTGTTGTGTTCGGCCCGGCCAGATTTGTTCTATCCGTAGTTAAGATCATTGTCACATGCCGTAGGGCGCCTGCGCAAACGTAGATCGATCTTGTTTGTCTTGCCTTATCCTCAAGTATGTCTCGCAGGTCGGGCGCATTTTCCCGTGCCTTAGTTGAGCGGTGTCGGGGCATGGCTTGGGTGGAGGGCCGAGAGGCCTCTCTGTCGCGGCCGCGAGGTGGCCGGTCTACCATGTCATGCGCTGGTGATGTAGGTGCTTCCTCCTCTGATCGGGGTAGCGGCCTGTGCTTCGGGTAACTCTTGGAGGGGCGTTCGAGTTTATACTCTTTGGCCGCAAGGACTTCAGTCCATCTGTGAGCTAGCAAATCTTGGGCAGCTCTAAGCTGTTGCTGCTTTTTCTTGAGCCTGCTTGCCGTGGCTAAAAGCCTGCGTTTAAAACGCTCTTGTTCGGAGGGGTCTGATGGTATGATGAATTCATCATCATCGAGGCTTGCCTCGTCTTTGGAGGGAGGCGTATAGTTATCATCCTCGACCTCTCGGTCTGCTGCTCTCTCGTGAGGGCTGGCTTCTCCATCTTCCTGTGCCGAATCTTGCTGAGGTGGGTGTTCTTCGGTGCTATCCGGGGTAGTATTATCTCCCGTGCCGGAATCACCGTTTTTATTTTGGCGGGATTTAGAGCGGCGCCGCTGACGCCGGCGCTTTGGCTGTTTCTTGGGGGCGTCATCCCCCACTGTTCCATCACCATCTCCATCTTTTGGAGTCTCCACCATATATATGTCATATGACGAGGTGGCCTTCCAGCGCCCTATAGGTGCTGGTTCCTGTTCGTCTCCTACATCGTTGTCCATGCCGTCGATGTCTTCGGAGCTGAAGTCAAGCATGTCGGTTAGATCGTCGACAGTGGCTACAAAGTGGGTGGTGGGTGGGCTTTGAATTTCCTCATCGTCCGTATTCCACCCTCGCTGACCGTAGTCCGGCCAAGGCTCTCCTGATAAAGAGAGAGACTTAAGAGAATTCAGGATGTCGCCAAAAGGCGAATGCTGAAAGATGTCTGCGGCGGTGAACTCCATTATCAGCACCCAATCGGATTCGATTGGCAGGGGTGCGGGGGGTTCAGAGTCCGGGGAGGAGTCCGGATACTCGGAGTCACGGGTAGTGCAGAGTGCGGGGCTAGTGTTCGGCTCGATCGCCTCTGAGATCGCATCCCTTGAGGCAGCGTCCAACCGCTAATCCTCGATCGGCGCAGTAGGCTCCGAATCAATGGTCGAAACCGATGAGTATGCAGCCTCCAAGGCGCTGTTCAGCGGCAGAGCTATATCATGCCCATCGAGATAGTGCGGCGCGCTTGGCTGTGGCTCGAATCCGTCGAAGATCAAGTCCCCGTGGATGTCAGCCGTGTAGTTTTGGCAACCAAACCTGACCTGATGGCCAGGGGCGTAGCTTTCGATCTGCTCCAGGTGGCGGAGCGAATTGGCCCGCAGAGCGAAGCCGCCGAAGACGAAGATCTGTCCGGGGAGCAAAGTCTCACCCTGGACTGCATTGTTGTTCATGATCAAAGGAGCCATCGGGCCTAAAGGGGACTACACAGAGGAACTCTCAATGAAAGCACCAATGTCGGTGTCAAAACCAGCGGATCTCGGGTAGTGGGTCCCGAACTGTGCGTCTAGGCCGAATGGTAACAGGAGGCAGGGAACACAATGTTTTACCCAGGTTCGGGCCCTCTTGATTGAGGTAAAACCCTATGTCCTGCTTGATTAATATTGATGATATGGGTAGTACAAGAGTAGATCTACCACGAGATCAAGGAGGCTAAACCCTAGAAGCTAGCCTATGGTATGATTGTGGCATATGGAGTTGATTGCCTACGGACTACAACCCTCGGTTTATATAGACACCGGATAGGGTTAGGGTTACACAGAGTCGGTTACAATGGTAGGAGATCTTGAATATCCGCATCGCCAAGCTTGCCTTCCACGCCAAGGAAAGTCCCATCCGGACACGGGACGAAGTCTTCAATCTTGTATCTTCTTAGTCCTGGAGTCCGGCTGAAGGTATAGTCCGGCTACCCGAACAACCCCCTAATCCAGGACTCCCTCAGCTAGTCTAACTGAAGTAGTAGATGATTATTTAAAGAGGTTAAAACAATGTGAACGCAGTGGGTTTGGATGCAAATGAAGACGAAGGGGAGGTGAAGAAGCCGAGGAGAATCGGTTCCCGATGGAGAAGTAAATGGGAGAAGTGGCGTGCAGGCAGTTGATTAGATGGCTAGGTAGACTAAACGAAAAGGCTATGCGGGTAGACTGATGAGTCGTACCTGTTCGTGTACGTGCCCATCCTTCCTGATAGGTGGGACCTATGCAAATAGGTAAAAAATGTGTCATAGTTTTTTTTGAGTGCGTGAGTGGGAGACACAACATTCTCTGGTTAAGGAATACTCCCTCCATTTAGGTGAGTATAAGTCACCTTATGAAAATCAGGATTTCCCAAAACCTTTAGGCGTGGAGCATTAACTTCCTGCTCGATCCCCTCCCAGCCTCGTTAGCCAGCGTTCTCTTCCTCTCCTGCCGCGTTCTACCTTTCCATTTTTCCTCTTCTCAAGTGTGGAACGATCTGCATGCCGTCCTTGATGCACCAGAACAACCACTGCATGCATCGCGGCAGAGCGCTGATTGGGCATGCACGAGAATTTGGTTCTGCTCGCAATATGGATGATACCTGAACGATGAAGGGAACAGGCATGCTAGCACGGGAGACCTATTTGTGCTATACAATACTGGAGTACTCATGTACCTACTGGTAGTAGTAGTAGTAGTACAACTATGGTACACTTGATGGTCAAAATACTATTCATCCGGTCCTCACAGTGAAGTGACAACACCCTGCGCCTGACACTAGTCCAGGCGGCGTGTTCGGGTTACCAAAGTCAGCCTCACCCTCTGCACAGTGCAGTCTGTCACCGCCGATGTACAGCACATTGGCGCCTCGCCTCATCTCCCTCTCCGCTCCCATAGAACCTCTCCATCTCCTTCTCCGTCTCCATCTCACTATGCCCCCGTGTACCGTCGCCTCACTCGCCTCCCCCAGTACCACTATTCCCTCGCTAGCCGCTCCAGCACCGAAATCCTTCTCCCCCGTAAATCAAGCCCCCTTCCAAACTCCACCATGGCCGAACGTGAACCGCGCAGCATCCATATGAGCCGCGATTGGAGCAATCTCCCCAGTGACATCCTCGACCTCTGTTGTTCATGCATGGATATGTTGAGCGCCCTGCGGCTGGCTGCATGCTCGAGGGACATGCACACGGCCATCGTCGAAGCGAGGCCTAAGCTTTTCAAGACACCCTGCTTGCTGCTATCTGGTCTTGCGAGATTGGCTCACCATGATACGGAGGTGTGCATGATGCCCCTCGACTTCAATCCGATCTCCATTAGCCGAAACTTCTTTGCAGGTATGTAGTGGGTCGCCATACATCATTTCCCTCGACATTGATCCGATCACCATCGCCCGAAACTTCTTGGCAGGTATGTACTGGGTTGGCATGAACTCCCACTGGATGGCTGCCTTCAGAGAAGACGGTAAAAAGTTGGTGCTCATGAACTTCTAGACCTCCCATGAGATTATCCTTCCTCCGTTGGATTATATAGAGTATTACCATCGCGGTCCAAGTCATCTAGATTACTACGTCAGTTGGACGGAACTTGTTTTGCAGAAGATTGTAATCTGCCAAGTGCCCACACAACATGCAAATTACGCAGACTTCAAGCTAATTGCCTTGTTCGACTGCGGACTCGCCTATCTTTGCGCCGGTGCCTTCTTTAGCTGGAGACAACTCGGCTCGCAGTGGATCATCGTCAAAGCTGATACACACTTCTGTGATGCTACTGAACACAATGGCATCATCTACATGATCGATAAAGCAGATGGCACCACGTATTGCTGGGACGGCGCGTGTAAGTTGTTTCCTCTCATGTTAATGATGACGCCATGACATTGTTTGAACTTTTTGTGATGATTGGCATATCTCTGTTTGAGCAGAATTTGAGTAGAACTATGGCAATGTATTAGAGACGTCATAAATCAGCTATATTTGGAATGAGTTAATTCATGCGATTGTGACCATGTCATTACAGCCAATTTGTACCATGAATAATCAAACGGTTAGGAATATATGGATATTATCCTTATTTTATAGTAATCTATATACTACTACTAAATATGAGTGTGTATCAATGGCCATGTTAGTTTCCTCATTTTCATGATGTAGAAACATGCACCACACTATTGGTGTCATCTAACCATACATTAGGGAAGTAAATGTGCATATGGAGAACTCTATATTTGGAAGTAGTGAAATCCTGCAATGCTTACCATGTGTACATACCTATATTCGCCCTTCAGCAATCAATGGCTAGAATAATATCCTCACAAAAAATTTGCCCACAGAACACGAGTATATATAACAATGCATGGTATGTTAGTTACCTTGAAGAATTTGTTTGTGAGGACAGAACATGATTACATAACATGCATGACATGGTAGTTTCCTGTGAAGAATCGATTGCGAGATAACATGAGTATAACCATGCATGGCACTTCTATATTTTCGAATCCAGTATGCATTTCCCTGTATTTTCCTCCCAGTTCCAACAGGGACATATCAATGTTCTTTCTTGCATTATCCTACTCATACTATGAACAATGCTGATCTTACATTAACAATGCCTGTCCTTTTTGATATGATGTAGTGTCCCTACAGTTACTGCCCTTCAGGGAAGCACAAGTGGTTCCTCGCTTGATCAGACGACGACAAAAGACTGATGATCATTCAGACACATGAGCCGGAAAAGTTATATTGCAAAAACCCCATTATATACAAGCGCCATGTAATACGTGAGTATCCGGACAGTGGCTGTTACATCTATGATCAGGATACCAGCTTGTTGGGGCCTTTAGAATTTTTTAGTTGGAGGCGGGTAAACAGCCTTGGATCACACTCTCTGTTTCTCGAACTCAATTATCCGATTAACCAGGAGATCACCGTTGGCAAGGACCTTGATGGCAGAGAGGATCTATTTGCTATGGAAACTGTGTCTACACAGAGAGCCCTAGGAGTTCGGGAGAAAACTCCCCTGATTGTCAATGATACAGCCTGTAGCCAAAAGAAGGTGAGAACGACAAAGGCATCCGGATTAACTTTGATCCTTGGATGTCTCAATTACGACAGGCAGTGATGTGGTTCGAGCCTTCAGGTTGATAGGTAATTGGGTTGTTGCACCGAAAGTTTGGAGTACTGGTGTCTCCGAATCACTGGTCGATGAAGCGGGGCTGCAAATTATGATGGTGTTGGATCATCTCTTCGAATGACTTTGTTGTCTTTGCTGCTGGTTCTGGATGGGTAGTTCTTTCTTTTATTATGCCTATTCCTTGTCATTTGGTCATCCTCATCTATGTCACTCTTACTATGTAATAGTTGCTTCTGTTTAGAATGTCATTCTCGTTTGGATCACGAGAGTCTGAGCATTGCAGATGGGTGCATTTTGGTGGTGTAGCAAGACTTCTTATGAACTATCATGTCTTGCTGCTTATGTCAGTAGTAGTCACTAGTCAGTGTTTGAATGTTGTATATATCGTTGTTTCGAACTGTTTATTGTCTCGAACTACTGGTGGGCTAAATGAGGGCATCACCATTATCCAGTGTTCAGAGTATATCTCCTTTTTTCAAGTTATATAATTTGAGCTCAGTGTCTTTTCGATGATGTACACTTGTTTGGGCCAGTGAGGTGTCGTTGAATATGGGCCGAGTAATAACGCAATGCCAAACAGGTCAATTATGACTCTCAGGCCGGGCTTTCAAAAGATCTTGAAAAAAAAGGACGGGCTCTCCAAAAAAGAATGAATAAGGACTCTTAGGCCGACATGTGGGCGCCACCGGTGTTTTCATGCGCTTGCGCGCCAAGAGCATATTGGCACGTGCTCGAAATTCATGCTACCTTTTCATCCGCAGTCTCCCGCCCCTCCCCCACCTCTGGAATCTCGATTCCTACTCCAGTTCGCCCAAATCCCCCTCCTGTACTCCCTGTACTCAAGCGCACTATCATGTCGCCGGTCAACGTGGATCTCCGAGCCAGAGATCCTGAGGTCCGTCCTGCCTTCGGTCGCAGCGTGCTGTCGCTCAACAGTGGCATGGCGGCGCTTGACGACCAGTTTGCCGGCAAAGTGCTGATGGTAACCATCAACGGTGACCGGCCTCCCATCTCGCCGGATGACCTTGTCAAAGCTCTTGGCATTGCGCACGGCATCCGAATAAGTGACTTGCTCGTTGAAGTCTGTCCGCCACCGGCTGATTTCTTCGTCAGGTTCCGGACAACATTCGAGTGCAGTCGTGTGTTCGAATCTTCCTGGTGCTTGTTCTGCGATGGCGCGCTGGTGAGCTTTGATCGGTGGCACCCAGGATGGGGCTCGGTGCCCTCTGAGCTTGAGTTTTTAACAAAGCTTACCATCCACGGCATGCCTCGACGTGCTTGGAACAGCGAGTCCATGAACGAGCTTATCGACGACCTTGGAGGTGAGCTCGTAAGTATGTTTGTTCCTCCAGACGGCTGGGCTCTAACGGTTATGGCATGGATGAAGAAGCCATCCACCATACCGAAGGTGATTGGTGTTGAGATACCGGTGCAGGAACCGGGGTTGTACTATCCGTCGCCACCAAGGCCGTCGCGGACCATGTTAGGGATGTACCTGTATCGAGTGTTCGTGCATGTCGAAGAAGTGGTCAATCCATCAATCGAAGTCCTGCCGCCGCCGCTGGTGCCAGGGTCCGTCGACGACGTCCATTACAGGAGTCAATGTCAGACTTCCCCCGTGTTGCTCGGAACGATGGATGGCCCAGGGCCTACTCCATCACGCGGCGGAGGACACTCCTTCTTTGGGAGAAGAGGCAGGGCTGCCTGCCTAGATGTGCTCTAATTTGAGGTAACAACTGAATCTTGTCAGATACTAGTTAAATCAGAGCTATGGGTGTGAAGCACTGATATGCCAGTACATTTGATTGTGACCTATTCTAATTTTGTACCTGACCTTTTTTAGAAAGGGTTGTACGTCAACTTAATGTGCTAGGAGAACTTATTGTGTTGTCTGTTTGTTTTCTTTGCACAACATTCAAGATATTTCCCCATCATTGATAAAGACGATGAACCGTTATGTACGACTTCGTTGGTTTCAGCATAGCCCTTCCCGTAGCGATCCACTGCTTCCATCCTGATTGTGCCGCCTGCGTGAAATTTTTGTATGCAAGTTCAGTGTGCTATGATGTTCTATATGATTGTGTCAACTATATATGTTTCTACTGAGCATCAGCAATGCATATGGCTGAAAGATGTATTTACGAGCATTGGCCGATGGGTCTCTCTCTCTATCTCTCTCTCTCTCACACACACGCGCGCACGCACACGCACAAGTGGGGCCCGTTGAATTATTTATTTGCTCGTGACAGCTTTTAATTAGGTTCCACTGTAATCTAACTTTTTTCTTAAGTTATTAATTGAGCTCAGTGACTTCAAAAAGTTGTATAGAAGCCTTGTTTGGGCCTTTCCGGCATCGTTGAATGTGGGATGAGTAACCATGTTAGGTTGTACTGTACTACACAGGCCTTTTTCGCTATTTTTTCTTAAATAATACATTTTTCTATTAATTTTCATAAATATTACGCTGGGTAAGTTTTTTTTCAAAAATAATACACCGTCCGCCCGCTGCAGGCCGACTGGGCCTAGTCGGCCCACAGCAGGCCGATTGGATTCCAGTCAGCCTACAGCTGGCCGACTGGCCCCTGTCGGCCCACTGTGGGACGACTGGAGCTAATTGGCTCACTGTGGGCTAATTGTTTTTGCAAAAGTGTTAATCATGTATTTAAAAAATATGTGTATTGTGACCTCCTCCGCTCGCTGTGGGCCCACTGTTGACTAAAAATATGTTTTAAAAAGTGTTAATCATGTATTTAAAAATTGTTAAATGTGTGTATAAAAAATGTTCCTTATCTATACAAATTTTTTTAATGTGTGTATAAAAAATAGATTTTTTTTTTCAACATCAGCAATGCAACTAGGCTGATAGTTGTACACAATATCCGGGTCAACTTGTTATTCTCCGCCCCGCTGGGCTGCAAACTTTCCTAGGAGGTATGCATTAGGCTTAACAAGAAAATGGACTTTAAGGAAATAATAAATGGGATGTAATTATAATAATTGGACAGTTACTATGCACCAAACACGTAATTAGTTTGAAAAATATATTATTTTTGAAATTTGAAAATTTTAGTTTCATTACTTGTTGCGCGCGCAATATTTCGTTGGATTTTAACATAATACAACTTTATTTTGAAATTATATTTAACCTAACTAGAAATTCCGGATACAAATATTTCGGATCCCATCAAAATGTGGGAATTTTATTTTGAATTCTGTTTTGAGTGGTTGTTTGAAATTATTAATCATTGTCCTAGCTAGAAGTTGGGCTGTACTTTTAACAAACTGTAAATGGGCTATAGTAAATTCCATTAGAATTAAAAAATGGGTTGTACATTCTTACAAATCGCAGATGGACTATATGTTCTCTGCCAAATCTGAGCTGTGGGCCTACTAAGTTAACGCATACCAAGGGCTTTGTCAACTTAGTCAATATAAACGATTCTAGCTGCAGTGATCGTACGATGTCCATCGAACGGCCGTAGTGCTTCTTCAACCTCTGGTCTTCTTGCTCCAGCCTCCCAAAGCAGCGCCGGTCGTGTCGCGTGCTCCTTCCTCCCGTGGCCGTCTGTGATGTCGCGGAGGCCTCACCGCCCCGTACTACTCCCACCGCTGGCCAGGCCATCCCTCTACTCACCCACACCCCCTGTTATTCTGCAGCGACGGCAGCCTCACACCGCAGCCGAACCAGTGAACCCTCGTACTCCTCTCTGCGCGGGCTTCCATTGTTGCGTCTTCCCCGGCTCCGCGTCGTCCCCTTCCTAGGCCTCGCCGTCGTCCAGACCACCGCCCTGGTGCTCTCTGCGCGGAGTGGTCAACGTGGTCAACGACCGACTTCCATCGGAAGAGTACTGTACGTGGAGAGGCTGATAGCTGGGTCCACGGCAGCCATAAGGAAGTGCCTCCTTATTACGCGCAAAATAATTATTCCTCCACCTGACAGCAGGGACCCACCGGACGGGCCACCGTATTTCGCAAAAAAATGATTCGCCCCCTGACTGCTGGGACCCACGAGCTACATCTTCGCACGCAAGGAAGTGCGTCCGAAAAAAAATGATTCGCCCCCCTGACTGCTGGGACCCACCAGGCCCCCGACTGCTGGGACCCACCAGCTACATCTTCGCACGCAAGGAAGTGCGTCCAGGTAAAAAACAAAACGATTCGCCGCTTGACTGCTGGGACCGACCAGCTACATCTTCGCAGGCAAGGAAGTGCATGACAGTCGGGACCCACCTGGTCGAAGCATACGTAGCATTGTCATTCTGGTCACGAACGTGTACGTACATACTGGTCGATGTAGAGGTGCGCACGTGTCGTAGTAGAGGTGTGCACGTGTCGTAGTAGAGGCGCGCACGTAGCATTTACACGTATGTACAGCGGCCAGGGTGCAAGAAAGAAAATACGGCCACGTATGTGTACATACGGGCGGGGTCTCGAATGCCTACTTGCGCATACGTACGGCCTGGGCTCGTGTACATGGCTGGGTCAGAACGGAGAAACAACGTCGTCATCGTGTTCATGGGGAGGCAACGGAATGCGTCGTGTTCATGGGGAGGCAACGGAATGCGTCGTGTTCATCGGGAGGGCTTGGATAGAACAGGCGATGGAAACGAGGCCTGGAGCACCGCAGAATGGAGGAAACGGCCTTGTGTTCGACCGGCCACGTTCGAAACGGGATCTTGTTCATCGGGAGGGGTTTGGCGTACTGCAAAATGGAGGAAACGGACCTCCTACGGTCGAAATGGGGGTCCTGTTGATCGAGAGGGGTGTGGCGTACCGCAAAACAGAGGAAACGGACTTGGTTTGGAGCGCTACGGTCGAAACGGGGGTCCTGTTCATCGGGAGGGGTGTGGCGTACCGCAAACCAGGACTCCACGGGATACTGTTCATCTCCACCGTCAACCTCCTCCAGCCTCCACGGGCTCATGTTCATCCAGCCTCCACGGGCTCCTGTTCATCCATCCTCCACCGCGCGCTACTCCACCGGCTACTGTTCAACCACCCCTCCACCGTCTACTGTTCATCCTGCCCTCCACACCACAGGGTCCTATTCAACCACCCCTCCACTATCTACTGTTCATCCAGCCCTCCACACCACGAGGTCCTGTTCAGCCACCCCTCCACCATCTACTGTTCATCCAGCCCTCCACACCACGGGGTCCTGTTCATCCACCCCTCCACGGGCACCCCTCCACCGTCTACTATTCATCCAGCCCTCCACCACACTACGGGGTCTTGTTCATCCAGAGGCAATGCCACCGCTCACTGTTCATCCAAAACCCCCGCAACGCTCACTGTTCATCCCATCGATCGGCTTCAGTTAGCAGCAGTAGCGAAGGAATCGCTCGATCAGGTTCAGTTAACAGCCATCGATCGATCGCTCGGGTTCAGTAACACGTAGCCTGCAGTGCAATCGCTCGGGTTCAGTTAGAGCCCAGCGCCTCGCTCGGGTTCAGTTAGAGCCAATGCCTTGCACACGTGCGCGTACGTGTACGAGAGAAACATGCATCGCTCGGCCCCGACCTCCCACCGTAAACGGGAACTCCCCGAAATTTTCCTCCCCCTCGCTTCTACCACGGTTTTTTCCGTCATGGATGGCCCAAAGAATGTCATGCAGCTGCGTCTCCGGCCCGCCCAGGAGGAAAAGCCCATTTTCTGTCATGATTTTTTTCATAGAAGTAGGAGCCCACCACATCGATGATGATACCTGGTTTTGTCACAATTATCGTCATAGAAGTGCCATATGTATGACAGAAAAAAAATTCGTTCGGCCCAAAATGTCACGGATGTGTCTTTTTTTTGTAGTGAAACATTGGATGTCAATCCAACGGCCGTCGTGTTTCTTCAATCTCTGATCTTCTTGCTCCAGCCACCAAACCCAGCGCCAACGGGACCGCCTGCTCCCGCCTCCCGTGGCCGGTTGTGCTGTCGCGCAGGCCTCACCGCCCCTAGTACTCCCACCGCTGGCCAGGCCATCCCTCTACTCACCCACATCCCTCCAATGTTGAGGCTTCGCCGCCTTTGGGTCATTCCCTTCCTGGGTCTCGCCGTTGTCCATCACGCTGGTGTTCTCGGCACGGCATGGTCAACGTTGTCAACAAACGACAACATCGGAAGAGGGGTGTACATGGAGAGGCTGATAGTTGGGGCCCACATGGTCCTTGGCCGCACGCAAGCAAGTACCTCCTTATTACGCCAAAAAGAATGAATACTCCCTCTAACAGCTCGGACCCACCAGCTATATCTTCGCACGCAAAGAAGTGCCTCCTTATTAAGCACAAAAAAATGAATACTCCCCCTTCTAGCTGGGACCCACCATAGTGGGAGGCTGACTTGTGGGCCTACTAAGTTGATGCGGACGGAGGGCTTTGTCAACTTAGTCAATATGAACAATTCTAGCTCCAGCGACCGTACGATGTCTATCCAACGGTCGTAGTGCTTCTTCTACCTCTAGTCTTCTTGCTCCACCCGCCCAAACAAGCGTCGTCCATGCCGCCTGCTCCTGCCTCCCATGTCCGGCTGTGCTACCACAGCTGGCCAAGCCATCCCTCTATACTCACCCACACCTCCTGTTATTCTCCGGCGACGACAGCCTCACACCACAGGCGAAGCAGTCAACTGAAGGAAATATGCCCTAGAGGCAATAATAAAGTTGTTATTTATATTTCCTTATATCATGATAAATGTTTATTGTTCATGCTAGAATTGTATTAACCAGAAACTTAGTACATGTGTGAATACATAGACAAACTGAGTGTCACTAGTATGCCTCTACTTAACTAGCTCGTTAATCAAAGATGGTTAAGTTTCCTAGCCATGGACAAGAGTTGTCATTTGATGACTGGGATCATATCATTAGAGAATGATGTGATTGACTTGACCCATCCGTTAGCTTAGCACTATGATCGCTTAGTTTATTGCTATTGCTTTCTCCATAACTTATACATGTTCCTATGACTATGAGATTATGCAACTCCTGAATACCGGAGGAACACTTAGTGTGCTACCAAACGTCACAACGTAACTGGGTGATTATAAAGATGCTCTACAGGTGTCTCCGTTGGTGTTTGTTGAGTTGGCATAGATCGAGATTAGGATTTGTCACTTCGATTGTCAGAGAGGTATCTCTGGGCCCTCTCGGTAATGCACATCACTATAAGCCTTGCAAGAAATGTGACTAATGAGTTAATTACGGGATGTTGCATTACGGAACGAGTAAAGAGACTTGCCGGTAACGAGATTGAACTAGGTATTGAGATACCGACGATCGAATCTCGGGCAAGTAACATATCGATGACAAAGGGAACAATGTATGCTGTTATGCGGTTTGACCGATAAAGATCTTCGTAGAATATGTAGGAACCAATATGAGCATCCAGGTTCTGCTATTGGTTATTGACCGAAGATGAGTCTCAGTCACGTCTACATAGTTCTCGAACCCGTAGGGTCCACACGCTTAATGTTTGATGACGATCGATATTATGAGTTTATGTGTTTTTATGTACCGAAAGTATTTCGGAGTCCCGGATGTGATCACAGACATGACGAGGAGTCTCGAAATGGTCGAGACATAAAGATCGATATATTGGAAGGCTAAGTTGGGACATCAGAATGGTTTCGAATGAGTTCGGGCATTTACCGGAGTATTGGGGGGTTACCGGAACCCCCGGGGAGTCAATGGGCCTTATTGGGCCTTAGTGGGAGACAGGAGGAGGCAGCCAAGGTGGAGGGCACGCCCCCCAAGCCCAATCCGAATTGGGTGGGGGGGGGGGGGCGACCCCCATTCCTTCCCTCTCTCTCCCTCTTCCTTCTTCTCCTAATCCAACTAGGAAAGGGGGAAACCTACTCCTACTGGGAGTAGGACTCCCCACCTTGGGCGCGCCATGAGAGGGCCGGCCCTCCCCTCCTCCACTCCTTTATATATGGGGAGGGGGCACCCCATAGACACACAAGTTGATTGTTTAGCCATGTGCGGTGCCCCCTGCACAGATTTCCATCTCGATCATATCGTTGTAGTGCTTAGGTGAAGCCCTAAGTCGGTAACTTCATCATCACCATCATCACGCCGTCATGCTGACGAAACTCTCCCTCGACCCTAGCTGGAACTAGAGTTCGTGGGACGTCACCGAGGTGAACGTGTGTAGATCGCGGAAGTGTTGTAGCTTCGGTACTAGGATCGGTTGAATCATGAAGACGTACGACTACATCAACCGCGTTTTCATAACGTTTCCGCTTTCGGTCTATGAGGGTACATAGACATACTCTCCCCTCTCGTTGCTATGCATCTCCTAGATGTATCTTGCATGTGCGTAGAATTTTTTTGAAATTATTGCGTTCCTCAACAGTGACATCCGAGCCAGGTCTATGTGTAGATGTTATATGCACGAGTAGAACACAAAGGAGTTGTGGGCATGAGTATATACATATTTCTTGTCGTCATTAGTTGATTCTTGATTCAGCGATATTGTTGGATGAAGAGGCTCAAACCAACATTACGCGTACGCTTACGCGAGACTGGTTCTACCGACGTGCTTCGCACACAGGTGGCTAGTGGGTGTCTGTTTCTCCAACTTTAGTTGAATCAGTTTCAATGAACAGGGTTCTTTCTAATGATCAAAAAGCAATCACTATACTATGTTGTGGTTTTGATGCGTAGGTAAGAATAGTTCTTGCTAGAGGCCCGTAGTAGCCACGTAAAACTTGCAACAACAAAGTAGAGGACGTCTAACTTGTTTTTGCAGGGCATGATGTGATGTGATATGGTCAAAACGTGATTATATAAATTGTTGTATGACATGATCATGTTTTGTAACATAGTTATCGGAAACTGGTAGGAGCCATATGGTTGTCGCTTTATTTTATGAAATGCAATCGCCATGTAATTTATTTACTTTATCACTAAGCGGTAGCGATAGTCGTAGAAGAAATAGTTGGAGAGAGAACAACGATGCTTTGATGGAGATCAAGGAGTCAAGCCGGTGACGATGGTGATCATGACGGTGCTTTGGAGATGGAGATCAAAGGCACAAGATGATGATGGCCATATCATATCACTTATATTTGATTGCATGTGATGTTTATCCAATATGCATATTATTTTGCTTAGTTCGGCGGTAGCATTATAAGATGATCTCTCACTAAATTTCAAGGTACAAGTGTTCTCCCTAAGTATGCACCATTGCTACAGTTCGTCGTGCCGAGACACCTCGTGATGATCAGGTGTGATAAGCTCTATGTTCACATACAATGGGTGCAAGCCAGTTTTGCACACGCAGAATACTCGGGTTAAACTTGACGAGCCTAGCAAATGCAGATATGGCCTCGAAACACTGAGACCGAAAGGTCGAGCATGAATCATATAGTAGATATGATCAACATGGCCATGTTCACCGTTGAAAACTACTCCATCTCACGTGATGATCGGACATGGTTTAGTTGATATGGATCATGTGATCACTTAGATGATTACAGGGATGTCTATCTAAGTGGGAGTTCTTACGTAATATGATTAATTGAACTTTAATTTATCATGAACTTAGTACCTGATAGTATTTTGCATGTCAATGTTGTTGTAGATAGATGGCCCGTGCTGTTGTTCCCTTGAATTGTAATGCGTTCCTAGAGAAAGCTAAGTTGAAAGTGTCGGATATCGGGTTCCGGCAGACCCTTGAGGTTCGAACACTGGGGTGCACGCGGAGATTTCGCCTCCTACCTACCTGCACCCCTCCGCCTTGCTAGGATCTGAACTAAGGAAAGAACAACGCAAGAGACACAGGGTTTATACTGGTTCGGGCCACCGTTGTGGTGTAATACCCTACTCCAGTGTGTGGTGTGGTGGATTGCCTCTTGGGCTGATGATGATGAACAATACAAGGAAGAACAGCCTCGCGAGGGTCTGTTCTTGGCTGGGGTGATGAACTACTGGGAGGAGCTCAGTCACCTTTCTCTCTCTCTCTTTTTGATCTTCTCTCTTTCTCTCTTTCCCTGCCTCTGCCTACTCTCCGTCTTGTCCCCTTGCTCTGTGGGTGGCTGGTCCTATTTATTGAGGCCCTGGTCCTCTTCCCAAATATCGAGCGGGAAGGGAGCCAACAATGGCGGGCTAATTTGAAGGGGGGCAGCTAGTATCAACTATCCTGACAAAAGTAGTCTTCGCCTGCGCAAAGCTCTGGTGATGACGCCGTCTTGGGCTCCACGGTGACCTCCGTCTTGTAGTCCTCCTGGTCTTGGTCTCGTTGCACCGAAATGGCAACCTTTGCTTGATGCCTCGGTACTCCACGGCTGCGCTTGCCCCCTTTGCACCAAAGAGGAAGGGAGGACGCTGCACGGGCTGGCACCCACCTGGCGCGCCCGGTCGTCATGGCTTGCGTCATGGGCACCTCGTGAGGTACCCTGCCTTGATCTCTCCGCCTCCTCGTGAGCCAGCCTGACGAGGCCGCGCCTGAGGAAGCTCCACGTCGTCCGCCCCGCGAGGCTTGGCCCCTCGCGAGGGTCTTGGGTATGTGGTGGTGAAGATGGGCTGCGCTGGGCCCCCCTTTGAGCCACGCCGCAGGCGCAGGCAGGCAAGTCTGGGGACCCCCGTTCCCAGAACGCTGACAGTAGCCCGTGGGCCCAAGGCGCCCGGACTTGGCCGTGCAGGGAGGCGGAAGGGCAAGGGCGAAGCGCCACGGGCCCTAACAGCCTGCGGCCTTGGGCGCCGCATGGCGGTTGACTGGACATGGGCGCCCTAGCAACCGCGCGAGTTGATAAAGGAACGACATCCACCTAGGCTTTGCTTCTTGCTTTCCCCGGTTGCTGCTCAGATCCCCTTTCTTGCGCCTCTCCTTCCTTCCTCCAAAATTTCCAGATCCACTCCGACCGTGTGACCTAGGAAGCCATGGCGCCTCGTCAGCCCCCGGCCGTAGCTTGGTACTCGTCTGCCCTGGATCCGCCGAATGTGTCGGAGGCAAGCCTCGCCCGGTTGCGCCGGATGGCGACGGCGCGGGGCGTCAACGGGGCGAAGGTGTTCAAAGCTGGCTCCGCCACCCCTGAGGGTCAAGGGAGCACCTTCTATCCGCTCTTCGTAAGTGCCATTGCTGCTGGCTTGGTGCCTCCCTTCCCCGAGTTCTTCTTCTCTGTCCTCCGCCACTATAAGCTACAAGCCCTGCATCTCCACCCCAACTCCGTCCTTCTCCTGGCGATCTTTGCCTATTACTGTGAGGCTCATGTAGGGGTGCAGCCTTCAGTCGCCTTGCTGCGCCACTACTTCTACCTCCGGACCTCTCGTGGTACTGCTTCCGCGTGCGCGAGCTTCGTCGCGTACAGTGGTGCCATTGCCATTTCGAACCCTGGGAAAAGGATTGAGGGCTTCAGGAGCAAGTGGGTCTTGGTGGATGCTGGGCGCATCCACCCTCGGCTGATCTTGCCCACGGAGTAGCTCACGAGCTCCAGCGATTGGGGTCGAGCGGAGCTCACGGACCCCCGCGCGAAGCTGATGTTGGAGAAGATGGACGCGGATCTGAGGCCGGCCAACATGGCGGCGGCGAAGCTGACCGGCGCGTCGCTGCTGAGGGAATTCCTGGAGCACCAGCTGGCTCCGTTTCGGCAGTACTCACTTCCGATGTGGAGGCCCCGTCCGAGCCCCACGGCCTTAGCCGACGGAGATCTGGCTGTTGTCCTCCAATCTTTGGTCGGGGGCGATGTGGAGAGGTTGGCGGGCGCTCCTACGCCCTTGTTCCTCCGCGATGACTGGGAGCAGGTAGTGGGGTCCATGCCCGTCTTCAACGCGGATGGGCCCGTGCCCATGGAAACTCCCGAGGAACTGGTGGACGTGCCCTCCGACGACTCCAGCGAAGAGGAGGAAGGAGGGGAGCGGGGAAAAGGGCCTGACTCCGAGGCGACTGATGAAGAGTCGAGGGCTCCCCTCCCCCGGCACGGGTCCCGCGTTCTCCGCCTCTCTCCGAGCGATGACGACGAGGATGACGACGAAGACGACGACGAGGACAACGACGAGCAGGACGGCGGGAGCTCGCCCCCGATCCCTAAGAAGGACAGGACCGGGCTGATCTCCCGCGGGTCTGCCCCGGCCCCGGGGCGGATCGCAGGCGCACCTTCCACCTCCAAGCTTCCCGAGGTTGACCCTTCCAGCCGGCTTTCAGGCTTCAAATTTGGCCGGAGGCCGCTTGAGCTCACTGGCGACGACCCGTAAGTACTCGATTCTTGTTTTTATCTCTTGCTCTGCTTCTGAAGCTTGACGTCCGCATCTCTTGGATAGGCTGGCGCCCGCCGCAAAGAAGCCGAAGGGGGCTCCCGAGGTTCCATCCGTGGTAGCGCTTCTGCCTGCGAAGGAGGGTAACCACGACGCACAGGCTTCTCCCGCCCGGTCGTCCGTGCGAGGCTTGGATGAGCCGGTTGGGGCGAGCTCAGCCCCCATGGCCCAAGTGGCTCCCGAGGTGCTCTTGCCTGCCGCCGCCACTTCAGCTATCGGGGCGCGGCAGACTCCGCCTCAGGATGCTGTGGCCGCGCTGCCGTCTTCTCCTCCTACTCCACCGGGTAATGTCTCTCCGACTCCTTCGGCCATTCTGGATCGTGCTGTTGCTGAGCTGGACCGACTGCGTCAGGATCTTCTTGGTGCCGACCCCTGCTTGGTGGCCGGGTGCTTGGAGCTGTCTTCAGGATGGGTTCGCTCCGATGCTTCGATTTGGGTGGAGTTGGTTCAAGCATCGATGGCATGCGACGAGGAGAAGCAGGCCGTCCTTGAGGCGAAGGCTGCTCGTGATGCAGCCCTGGGGGAGGTGGTCGACGTCCGTGGTCGTTGCGAGGCGCTGGAGGGCGAACTGCAAGGTCTGCGGGACCAGCTCGCGAACGAGGTCCGCCTTCGCCAAGAGCAGGAAGAAGGCATGAAGGCTCGCGAGGCGGCTCTTAAGGAGAGGGAGGTCAAGCTCAAGAAACATCACGACCGCCTAGGCGCGCTGGAGCAGGAGTTAGGGGCGAGGAAGGCCAAGCTGGACGACGAGGCCCTGGTTCTTGCCGAGGACCGCATGGCCTTCATGGAGATGGAGGCGAGGGCTCGCTCCTCACTGAGGACGCTTTACGACAGCGGCTTGGAGAGCCCACTGGCCGGCGCCAAGGACAGCCCCGCCAAGCTGCTTCCCTTCCTGGTTCACGCTCTTGAAGATGTCGCCCTTGGCCTTGGCCCCACGGCCGAGGCCGAGGTGCGTGTCCTATCTTCTGCAGCAATGACGCGGGTCCTCACCCACATCTACCTTCGCGATCCCGGTGTCGACCTTGACAACCTACTGGAGCCAGTGAGCGGCGAGCGTGCCACTGCCGCTGCCGAGGCCGTGAAGGGTCGCGCAGAGGCCCTGTTGGGGAAGTTCCAGGCCTTCAGCACCAAGCCGCAGCAAGGCGCCGCCGACCCCACCGCTCCGTGAGGCGTACTCAATCCGCGCTGCTCCATCTCCAACAAGTGACTCCGTCACGGCTCCTGTCCTGCCTTTAATTCCTGCACATGTATCATGCCTCGGGGAGGCGTTTAAACTTGCATTTCGCATCGAGATAACAGTGTGGACTGTAATATTTGCTTTTGAACTTCTTGAAATTTGCGCCTTTCCTTCCTACTTTCTTATGTTCTACGCCGGTAGAGCCCGGCCCCGCGCATGCCTCACCCAGCGTTGGTCCCGACCGGAAACCAGGACGGGGCCAAGGAGTGAGGGGCCACGTGACAAGTTAGGCTCCTGAGTCGCGATGCTCAGGAGTCCCCCTTGGCGCACGAACAGCAAGTAGGGAGGTGTGATGCGGGTGGATCTACCGTTCTACGTCTGCAGGGCCTGGCCGTGCGCGTGCCTCACCCAGCGATGGTCCCGACCGGAAACCAGGACGGGGCCACGGAGTGAGGGGCCACGTGACCAGTTAGGCTCCTGAGTCGCGATGCTCAGGAGTCCCCCTTGACGCTCAAACAACCTTCGTACCTTGGCTCCGCTCGGGGAGAGACGCGTGACGAACCAGGCTCGGGGGACCTGGCTAAGCGGCATGCGTCTGGGTGTGACCCAGGCGCAGCCCCCGTGCCCAGCCCCCTCGCGCGGCACTCCCGAGGGGAGGCGTTATGATGAGGCTAGACACTGAGCTCTAGGCTCCCTGAGGTTGGTGCGGCCCGGGGGCCACCCTCAGTTGTTTATCACCAGCGCGGAGCATAGTGCTACCGTATGTGTACGGGCATAGCCGCTCCTCGACAGTGTCGTCAGCCAGCACGGAGCATGGTGCTTCCACTGGTACGTGGGAGGGGGCCCCCTCCGGGAGGAGCCCCTGGGGCGTGTACAGCCCCACCCTGACACGTGGCTGGCACAGTAGGGCCTGGCGAGGTGTATCTGGGCACCCGTGAGCCAGCGCGGGACTCACTGGGCCCTACCTCTAGGCGGGTTGCGCCTGGCACTGGGCCTTATCTTGTGATGTTTTCCTGCAAATTTGGTTAGATGTCGGCACTCTACGTCCTCGGGTCCCGGCCCTCGAGCTAGTCTCAGCCGTCGCTGGTATGCCAGGTCGCGATGCCATGGACAAGGCTAGAGGGTGAGGGCTGGAGAGCCAGTAAGAGCCCTGAGTCGCGATGCTCAGGTACCCCCCCTTTAACGTGCAAGTGGTCGGCATGGAGAAGAAGAGGTGCCGTGGACCAACATCAAATAATCAAGCATGGTGGGTCTAACGCATAATCGGAAATAAACGCAAACGGGATATATGCCGCTGGGCCTGGCCCGAGCGGCTTGGGGATCATGCGGCCCGAGGGGCGCCCCCAACAAGGTAAGCTAACATGGAATAAAAAGGTATACACGCCGCAGGGACGGACCCACGCGGCCTGGGAATAATACAGCCCTGGGGGGGCGCTCCCAGCTGGAAATAAAACTCGAAAGATGTCACCTGATGATGTTGAACACGAAGGAGCGTTGATGTAGCAGGCTCGGTGGGCTGTGGGAGCCGATCCTCACGAGCCCCCTGGCCCAGGGGCCTCGGGAGGCTCCGGAGGCGCTGGCGGCTCCTCACGGGCCATCTCCATCCCCGCCAGGGCTGCGGAACGCCTGGCCTCTCGTGCCCCCGTGATGCCCCTCATGAGGTGCTGGTACGTGTCAGCCGTGTTCGGCAAGCCGTAAGGCATGCGAACATAGCTGTGGGGTGGGCCTTCATAGCGCCCCACTCGCGAGGGCCAGAGGCGCTCCAGAGAGGCGACTCGGTTGAGCCCTGGTATGTCGACGCAGACGCGCAGCCCACCATCCTCGCCTGGATGGGGAGCCACTGCGGGTAGGCGGCGACCACCCTTCATGACTCTTGACTCCTGTAGCTCCTGAATTGCCTTGTTGACGAACTCCTGGGGGTCTGGGTCTCCTTGCCTTGCTCCTTCTTGAGGGAAACGTGCTTCGAAACACGCCTCCAGGTGGTGCCCAAGTGCCTCCCTCGTGACCCTCGCTAGGTCGGTGGCCCTCCAGGGGAGAGCCCCCGAGCCCTGCCTGAGGAAGGCGCCGGGCACGCTTTCCTATGCGATGGAAGGAGGTTCCCCCTGGGCAAGCACGGGCCCAGAGGGGCCTGTCTCCTGAGTGGTTGGGCCGGACGATATCTTGTTCTTCTTAGGGGCGGTCTCGGGAGGCCTCCTGCCTCCACGATCTGGGTCTTCCAGTGACGCGGCCTGAAAGGCTCGTTCCAGGGAACACACCGCGTCCTTTTCTTCACATGGCACCGTGATGACTCCGCCGCTTCCTGGCATCTTGAGGACGTTGTAGCCGTGGTGAGTTACGGCCATGAACTTGGCCAGCGCTGGGTACCCAAGGATGGCGTTGTACGGCAGGCGAATGTGAGCGACGTCGAAGTCGATGAGCTTGGTGGGGTAGTTGTCACATGCCCCGAAGGTGACAGGGAGGCGGACCTGCCCAATCGGGACCGTGGAGACGTCGGTGATACCGGAGAAAGGCTTGGTTGGCTGAAGCTGGCTGTAGGGCACTTGGAGGTTGTTTAATGTTTCCACGGACAGGACGTTGAGCCCTGCACCGCCATCAATGAGGGTCTTGGTGACCACCACGTTGCTGATGATTGGGGAACAAAGCATTGGGAGAACTCCAGCTGTAGCTGCAGACTTGAGCTGATCTGCTGAGCTGAACGTGATGGCGCACGCTGACCACCTGAGAGGGCGCGTGGCTTCGAGCCTAGGGAGGACTGCGTTCACTTCGCGGGCGAACTGCTTGAAGATGCGCTGAGAGACTGGGGCTTGCGCCCCGCCTAGGATGCAGGCGATCGCGCGGGGCTCCTAGAAGCCCCCAGCCCCCTCGTCCTGGTGGCGGTCCTCGTTTCTCCTTGGCTGCGGCGGCAGCGGTGGGAGGCCTGCGTTGCCTTGCGGGCGATCCTCGTGAGGCTGATCCCTCCAGTCTCCCTCGCGAGGCTGATCTCTCCAGCCTCCCTCGCGAGGCGGGTCTTGCCAGCGATCCTCGCGAGGTTGATCGCGCCACCCTTGGCATGGGCCACGGTCTTCCCAGCGTCCTGCGTTCCTTCCTCCTCCTCGGTCGTAGCCCCGATCACTGCGGTTAGGGCGACGGCCGATCCTTCCTTCTCGCACGGCTCAGAGCTCTTGACATTCGTTGGTGTTGTGGGAGTAGAGGTCGTGGTAGACACAGTACCGGCTGCCCTTGGAAGGTTCGGGCTGATCTCTGCCCCGCTTGGTGTCTGGTTCTGCCACGAGCACGGCAGCCCCCTTGCGCTTCATGTCCTTGGCCTTGGGCTTCTTCTCTTCTGGGTCTGCGGTAGGCAGCTCGAGGAGGGAGAGACGCCCTTCCTCGGCCCTGGCGCACTTGGTTGCCAGGTTGAACAGCTCCAGGGAAGTGCACAGGTCTTCATGCATCGCCAGCTCCTCCTTCATCTCGACGTCGCGCACGTCGTCGGAGAAGGCCGAGATGATGGCCTCCTCAGTCACCTTGGGAATCTTGAGGCGCGCGTTGTTGAAGCGCTGGATGTACTTCTGCAGGGTCTCCCCGGGCTGTTGCTTGATGCGGCGCATGTCGCTCACGGCGGGTGGCTGGTCGCGAGTGCCTTGGAAGTTTGCGATGAAGCGGGTGCGCATCTCGTCCCAGGAGGAGATTGTGCCTGGAGCCAGGTTCAGGAGCCAGGTCCGGGCCCCGTCCTTGAGTGCCATGGGGAACCAGTTCGCCATGACCTTCTCGTCTCCGTTGGCAGCTTCGATGCCCAGCTCGTAGAGCTGAAGGAACTCCGCAGGGTCAGCCATGCCATCGTAGCGAGGAGGCAGGTCTCGCTTGAACTTGCCGGGCCACGCGACCTTGCGTAGCTCGGCAGTGAAGGCGCGGCAGCCTACTGTGGCCACGGGAGGCCTTGGATCACGGGGAACTTGGTCTTGCATGTCCCCACGCGCTGCAGCTCGGAGCAGTGCGGGGTCTTGATGCACAGGAGCAAGTGCATGGTCGTGATGTGCTGGAGTAGGGAGCACCCCGGGCAGCTTCTTGCGGGCGAGGGACTTCTTGACAGCTCTGTTCTTGCTGCGCTGGCGCCTAACGGAGCGGGTTCTCCCCAGGGGCCACGCGCCTTGGAGCCATGGCGCCTTCCTGAGGAGGAGGCGGCCGGGGCACCGCCGGAGCTTCACTGCCCGCGCGGGGCGGGGTGCGGTGCAGCGGAACGGACGGCGCAGGAGAGCCCCCTGCGGCGCAGACAAGCTCGGCGACGCGGTCGAGCCATTCTTCATAGACATCGTAGACGGGATGGTAGCGCAGGAGATCGTTCGCCGCGATGAGTGCAGCCCGAGCATCCATGGGCGCGCGGAGCGCGCGGGACAAAGAACCAGCTGGGGTGAGCGAGGGAGTTGCGGTGCGGCCGTCTTGCCGCACAGACGGATGCTGGGACGACGCTTGATGCTCGTCCCCTGCCGGGCCGGTGGCGGCGTTGACGGTAGGTGACGGGGAACGGTGAGGTCGCCCGCCGACAGGGGCCGTCTGGGCCATGCGGGAAGCGAGCGCGGCCCGGCGCTCGGCACGGGCCCGACGAGCGTCAGACATGGGCGTGATGGTCGGAGGAGAATGGGGTGGTGGAAGATGAATCCCGGCGTACCCGTACCTGGCGCGCCAAATGTTGGATTTCGGGTTTCAACAGACCCTTGAGGTTCGAACACTAGGGTGCGCATCGAGATTTCGCCTCCTACCTACCTGCACCCCTCCGCCTTGCTAGGATCTGAACTAAGGAAAGAACAACGCAAGAGACACAGGGTTTATACTGGTTCGGACCACCGTTGTGGTGTAATACCCTACTCCAATGTGTGGTGTGGTGGATTGCCTCTTGGGCTGATGATGATGAAAAATACAAGGAAGAACAGCCTCGCGAGGGTCTGTTCTTGGCTGGGGTGATGAACTACTGGGAGGAGCTCAGTCACCTTTCTCTCTCTCTCTTTCTGATCTTCTCTCTTTCTCTCTTTCCCTGCCTCTGCCTACTCTTCGTCTTGTCCCCTTGCCCTGTGGGTGGCTGGTCCTATTTATAGAGGCCCTGGTCCTCTTCCCAAATATCGAGCGGGAAGGGAGCCAACAATGGTGGGCTAATTTGAAGGGGGGCAGCTAGTGTCAACTATCCTGACAAAAGTAGTCTTCGCCTGCGCAAAGCTCTGGTGATGACGCCGTCTTGGGCTCCACGGTGACCTCCGTCTCGTAGTCCTCCTGCTCTTGGTCTCGTTGCACCGAAATGGCAACCTTTTCCTGATGCCTCAGTACTCCGCGGCTGCGCTTGCCCCCTTTGCACCAAAGAGGAAGGGAGGACGCTGCGCGGGCTGGCACCCGCCTGGCGCCCCCGGTCGTCATGGCTTGCGTCACGGGCACCTCATGAGGTACCCTGCCTTGATCTCTCCGCCTCCTCGTGAGCCAGCCTGACGAGGCCACGCCTGAGGAAGCTCCGCGTCATCCGCCCCGCGAGGCTTTTGCCCCTCGCGAGGGTCTTGGGTTTGTGTTGGTGAAGATGGGCGCGCTGGGCCCCCCTTTGAGCCACGCCGCAGGCCGCAGGCATGCAAGTCTGGGGACGCCCGTTCCCAGAACGCCGACAGAAAGATGATGGTAGCAACTATACAGACTGGTTCCGTAACTTGAGGATTATCCTCATTGCTGCACAGAAGAATTACGTCCTGGAAGCATCGTTGGGTGACAAACCTGCTGCAGAGGCTGCTGACGATGTTAAGAACGTTTGGCAAAGCAAAGTTGATGACTACTCGATAGTTTAGTGTGCCATGCTTTACGGCTTAGAACTGGAACTTCAACGATGTTTTGAACGTCATGGAGCATATGAGATGTTCCAGGAGTTGAAGTTAATATTTCAAGCAAATGCCTGGATTGAGAGATATGAAGTCTCCAATAAGTTCTACAGCTGCAAAATGGAGGAGAATAGTTCTGTCAGTGAACATACACTCAGAATGTCTGGGTACCACAACCACTTGACTCGGGTGGGAGTTAATCTTCCTGATGATAGTTTCATTGATAGAGTTCTTCAATCACTACCACCAAGCTACAAGAGCTTCATGATGAACTATAATATGCAAGGTATGGATAAGACAATTCCCGAGCTCTTCTCAATGCTAAAGGCTGCGGAGGTACAAATCAAGAAGGAGCATCAAGTGTTGATGGTCAACAAGACCACCAGTTTCAAGAAGAAGGGCAAAGTTAAGAAGCGAAACTTCAAGAAGAACAGGAAGCAAGTTGATGCTCAAGTGAAGAAGCCCAAGTCTGGACCTAAGCTTGAGACTGGGTGCTTCTACTGCAAAGGGACTGGTCACTGGAAGCGGAACTGCCCCAAGTATTTGGCGGATAAGAAGGATGGCAAAGTGAAAGGTATATTTGATATACATGTTATTGATGTGTACATTACTAATGCTCGCAGTAGCGCCTGGGTATTTGATACTGGTTATGTTGCTAATATTTGCAACTCGAAACAGGGGCTACGGATTAAGCAGAGATTGGCTAAGGAGGAGGTGACGACGCGCGTGGGAAATGGTTCCAGAGTCGATGTGATCGCCGTCGGCACGCTACCTCTACATCTACCTTCGGGATTAGTTTTAGACCTCAATAATTGTTATTTGGTACCAGTGTTAAGCATGAACATTATATCTAGATCTTGTTTGATGCGAGACGGTTATTCATTTAAATCAAAGAATAACGGTTGTTCTATTTATATGAGTAATATCTTTTATGGTCATTGTCGGTGTCAAAACCAGCGGATCTTGGGTAGGGGGTCCCGAACTGTGCGTCTAAGGCGGATGGTAACAGGAGGCAGGGGACACGATGTTTACCCAGGTTCGGGCCCTCTTGATGGAGGTAATACCCTACGTCCTGCTTGATTGTTCTTGATAATATGAGTAGTACAAGAGTTGATCTACCACGAGATCGAAGAGGCTAAACCCTAGAAGCTAGCCTATGGTATGATTGTTGTTGTTCCTACGGACTAAAACCTCCGGTTTATATAGACACCGGAGGGGGCTAGGGTTACACAGAGTCGGTTACAAGGAAGGAAATCTACATATCCGTACAGCCAAGCGTGCATTCCACGCCAAGGAGAGTCCCATCCGGACATGGGACAAAGTCTTCAATCTTGTATCTTCATAGTCCAACCGTCCGGCCAAAGGATATAGTCCGGCTGTACGGATACCCCCTAATCCAGGACTCCCTCAGTAGCCCCTAAACCAGGCTTCAATGACGATGAGTCAGGCGCGCAGATTGATTTCGGCATTGCAAGGCGGGTTCCTCCTCCGAATACTTCATAGAAGATTTTGAACATGAGGATCATGTCCGGCTCTGCAAAAAAAGTTCCACATACAACCGTAGAGAGAATAATATTTTCACAAATCTAATCTGCCGACGCATTTCGTAGTTTGACATCACACCACAGCCAGGTCTTTATTCGAATTGTTTTTCATAACCAATCTCAGCGTGTTTCGCGAGGCGGTTTCCTTGGCATGTCTTATCAAAGCAGAGATCGTGTCCCCTTTATTACGGGATACTCATCAATACAGACGTGGGTAACCCAACCACGCCATCAATTACGGCGCTTGGGGGATAAGCGAGTTTTACCAGGCTGGTGGGGGCGCATAGTTTCGTCCGCCCTTATAAAGGGATAAGGTTTCACCTTTTTCTACCCACGCCTTCTTCCTCCTTGCTCATCCATTCTCGCGCACTCGAGCTCCAGCGCCCAAGTCCACATCCTTCTGCTCAACTCTCTCCAAACATGTCCCGAGCGGGAGGCAAGTGGATGGTCTCCTCCATCACGGAGGGACACATCAAAAAACTACATGGGGCCGGATACTTAGCCGCGGATATCGCGCACCGGCTGCCAGCCGCGGAGCAGATCGTCCCTACCCGGAACCTTACGAAAGGGTGGTTTTCCTCCCCCACTTCGTCCGCGGACTGGGGTTTCCCCTCCATCCATTCGTCCACGGCCTTATGTTCTATTATGGGCTAGAATTTCATGATCTGGCCCCGAATTTCATCCTCAACATCTCGGCGTTCATCGTCGTGTGCGAGGCTTTCCTCTGCATCCGGTCCCACTTCGGCCTATGCCTGAAGACCTTCAATGTCAAGCCGAAGGTAGTAGGCGGCCAACAAGTGGAATGCGGCGGAGCCATGGTGGGCAAAATGCCCAACGTTACATGGCTCGAGGGCTCCTTCGTGGAAACCATAAAGGGGTGGCAATCAGGGTGGTTCTACATCACCGAGCCGCGCGACACCAACTGGGCGGCGGCCCCCGAGTTTTGATCCGGAGTCCCCACTCAGCTCACTTCCTGGAAGGAGAAGGGCCTGTCCTGGGGCTCATCGATGGAGCTGGACGGACTCCAGAAGTGTATCCGAAACATGGTAGGTAAGAAACTCAAGCTTGTCAACATAGTCCAGGTCATGCTCTTCCGCCGGATCCTCCCGTGTCAACAAAGGGCTTTCAACTTATGGGAGTTCGACCCGGCCCAGCACCAGACTCTACACGAGCTCTTCGACATGACGCATAAGGACGTCTGGAAGGTGCTGTTCAAGGGCGCCGAGGTCCACCCTTCTCTTACCGAGGACCGCAGGCTAAGCGCGAAGCACCCTGCGAATCCGGTAAGTTCTGTACATCTGGTAGGGTATTTATTTCCCATAGCTTAACCATGTGCGGGGTCTGAGCTCCCATGCCTTTGACATGACTGGGTGGAGACATCGGAGCAGATTAACTATCCGGCCCCTCTGCCCGAAGACCTGCAGACGCTCTCCTGACGGAGATGCGGACTCCGGCTCCTTATGAGGTGCCGGAGAAGACCAAGAAGAAGGCCACGGGAACCTGAAAGAGTTCCCGGCGCCAGGTGGTATCGGACTCATCGTCCGATAACTCCGAGACGCACTCCTACCGTGAAAATGAGGAGCAGGAAGATGAAGATTCTCCCCCTCCAGCCAGGGGAGACAAGAAAAGGAAGGCCGCCCCAACCGGGGAGGCCGAAGGGTCCAAGAAGGGAAGGACTCTCCTTCCGGACTGTTCCACCACCGCCACCGACGGCGAAGACGAGTGGTTACTCAGGGCTAAGCCCCTGGCGAAGTCGTAAGTATTCGGATACCAGAGTAATTTGTTGCACTGCTTCTCCTAACGTCAAATATGATTATGCAGTCCGCCCCGAGCCCGTATCGACGTATCCTCGTCGGACGGTTACTTGGACTCGTCGGATATGAATAGTGATACACTTCCAACCGCCTCCTCTCCTCGCCCTACGAACGATGTCAAGGTATTGTCTCAAGGGGCACCGAGCCGGGGGAGATAGTGTCGGAGGCGCCTCAAGGCGACCTTCCGGACTCCAAGCGCGAAGGGAGCAAGACTCCCAAGGGCTCCAAGTTCGGCCCCCAACCGAACGTCGTGCTAGAACCTCGAGTGGTTCCGGACTCCGGCAAGCGGCCCCCTTCCAAGAGGGGCAAGCCACCTGTGCCGGTGACCTCCGTCGATCCAGAGGCACCGGACAACCTGCTGGGAGCGCTTCGCGGAGCTTCCATCGACGAAGAGCACCGCCCTATTATGAGTGCGGTGATCAAGAAGGTTCAGTCCGCCAAGAGCGGACTGACTGAAGCCTATGCCAGCCTTCTAACAGGCTTTTAGGTATGTATTTAAAATATAGAAAAATATTACCGCATAGATAGTAGCCCCTGATGCTCTGTTTGGTGTTCACAAAGAAAAGCCAAATAGAGGATCAAATAATATCTGCAGGAGTCTAATACAAGTATGTCTATATGTGTATGTAGGCTTCGCTGCTGACCTCTGCCGCACTGACTGCGGAGGTCACCGCACTGAAGCAGAACCTCGAGCGGTCCGAGACAGAGCTTGGCCTTGCCAAGAGGCAGCTCGAGGAGAACAAAGGTAAGTAATGCCTGTCTATATATATATATATATATATATATATATATAAAGATGCGGTTGCAAAATGATAGGATCATCATGGATGTGCCAGGGGCCACGACCGAAGTGGCGACCCTGAAGCAAGCGTTGTCCGAGGCCGAAAACAAAGTGGCCAAGGAGCGCACTGAGCGGGAAAAACAAGAGGCACGGGTGGGCGAGGTGCAGCAAGAGCTCCAGGCTCTCGTGAAGAAGCACGAGACTTTGGAGCTTGACTCGAAGACGCGAGAGTCCGAGCTTGCCGCGGCCCTCGAGAGCACAAAGCATGCCAAGGCTGAAGCCCAAAAGGCCCTCCAGGAAATTGAGGCGATGAGGAAGATAGCGGCGGGTAAGGCATTCAATATGCAAAGCAAGCATGTGAAAGAAAATTACTTGTTACTTACCCGAGTCCGGAGCTCTCCAGGAGCATTCGCAGATTTGCCCCGTAGCGTGTCGGATGCCGCGAATTATTACCAGGCCGAGGAGGGAAGCTCGACGAAGAAGTTGTTCTGGTCTCAGTATACTGGGACCGAACACCCGATGCCTGTGAGCGACTAGCTGAAGCAACTGGTCGAGCTGCACAAGGCGGCCGGACAGGCCATGAGGGGCCTTATAGTCCGGGTGTGGCCTGGCGACTCCCTTCCCAATAGCTACTTCGGCCTGGTGAGGCGGCTTGTGGATGCCTGCCCACGGCTGGATGTCATAAAGTGGTCCGTCTGCATCGAAGGTGCACGCCGGGCTTTTGCCCGTGCGAAGGTGCACTGGGCCAAGATGGACGCCGAGAAGCTGGTGAAGGAGGGGCCGCTGCAGGGCAAGGAGCATCGCCACCCTGAGATGTATTACGAGGGTGTCCTGAAGGGTGCCCGTCTTGTGGCGGACGAATGTGCGAAGGATGTAATTTTTGAATGAACTTGCTCGTGTGATCCTGTATAATGAAAACTTGTTCATATGCGCTATGCAACGCTTGTTTGAATTTAAAATATTACCTTAAGTGCGGCTGTTTATTAAATCTGAGAGATGGCCAGTCGTCGGCTTCTGCCCCCATGCCACGAGTGCTGGGGTGTTCGGGATAAATCTGAGCACTCTTTTTCCCATTGTTGGGTCCTTCGAGGGAGGTGCTCAGCACAATGAACAAGGCAATCAGACTATAATGCTTTATCACTCTCACTTAGCCATAGAAGTCTACAATTTTATATTTTGGCGAAGCCCCTAGTATTCGGAAGGCCGAATTCGGGGCGCTATACACGCCTTAAGCCGGACAAAGCCGACTCCTCGCTCTAAGCGGCATAAGTCTTTCGGGACTCGAGACCTCTCGAACAGCGACCAGCTCTCGCCTTATCATGACAGTCAGTGAGGGAGTCCTGGATTAGAGGGTCTCCGGACAGCCGAACTATATCCTTTGGCCGGACTATTGGACTATGAAGATACTAAATTGAAGACTTCGTCTCGTGTCCGGATGGGACTCTACTTGGCATGGAAGGCAAGCTAGGCAGTACGGATATGGATATCTCCTCCTTTGTAACCGACCTTGTGTAACCCTAACCCTCTCCGGTGTCTATATAAACCGGAGGGTTTTAGTCCGTAGGACAAAAACAATCATACCATAGGCTAGCTTCTAGGGTTTAGCCTCTCCGATATCGTGGTAGATCAACTCTTGTAATGCCCATATCATCAAGAATAAATCAAGCAGGACATAGGGTTTTACCTCCATCAAGAGGGCCCGAACCTGGGTAAAACATCGTGTCCCCTGCCTCCTGTTACCATCCGCCTTAGACGCACAGTTCGGGACCCCCTACCCGAGATCCGCCGGTTTTGACACCGACATTGATGCTTTCATAGAGAGTTCCTCTGTGTCGCCGCTGTTAGGCTTGATGGCTCCTTCTATCCTCGATAGCGATGCAGTCCAGGGTGAGACTTTTCTCCCCGGACAGATCTTTGTGTTCGGCGGCTTCGCACTGCGGGCCAAATCGCTTGGCCATCTGGAGCAGATCAAAAGCTACACCCCTGGCCATCAGGTCAGGTTTGGAAGCTTAAATTACACGGCCGATATATGCGGAGACTTGATCTTCGACGGATTCGAGCCCCTGCCTTGTGCGCCACGCGGTCACGATGAGTATGATTTAGCTCTACCATCGGACCGTATTCAGGAGATCGCACTGGTAGCCGCTTCGAGCCTCAATTCGGAGCCAGTTGCGCCATCCATGGACGGGTGGATAGACCCCGTCACGGAGGTCGTATCCTCAGTGGCGATCGAGCCGAATATCGACCTTACCCTTCGCGAGAGCCGTGTTGCCAAACTGCCGGATCCTTCCCCGGGCACGGAATCCGAACCGCCTGCACTTGTGCCTATCAAATTCGACTGGGCGCCAATCATGGAGTTCACCTCCACGGATATCTTTCAGCACTCGCCCTTTGGAGACATACTGAATTCATTAAAATCTCTCTCCTTGTCAGGAGAGTCCTGGCCGAACTATGTCCGGCAGGATTGGGATGCGGATGACGAAGAAATTCGCCGCCCACCCACCACCCACTTAGTAACCACTGTCGATGACTTAACCGATATGCTCGACTTCGACTCTGAATACATCGACGGTATGGACGACGATGCAGGAGACGAATAGGAACCACTGCCCACAGGGCACTCGACGCCCACTTCATCACACGACGTATACATGGTGGACACACCAAAGAAAAAGACGATGAGGAACGGAAGGACGCAATGAAGGGTTGTCCCCTCGAGAAGCAGTCAAAGCGGCGGCGTAAGCGCCTCTCCAAATCCCGCCTCGGCAGAAAAACGATCATATAGACCCGGCGTAAGAGAAGGGTGAACCATCGCCGGACCACGGCAACACGGAGAATCAAACCGAACAACCCGACTCTGTCAAAGATAATAGTCCGGATGACATCACACCGGACAGACACCCGGAGCAACAGAATGCCCATCAAAGGCTTGTTGCCACCGTGAGGAGTCTAAAAAAGCAGAAGCAAAGGCTCAAGGCTGCGCAAGACACACTCAGTATCAGATGGAGTAAAGTACTCAACACAGCACCGAAGTACGCCGGTAATCGCCCCACCAAGAGATACCCGAAGCGGAAGTTGCTACCAGAATTTGATGAGGAGGCCTTAGATCCCCCGCAACCAAAAATTAAAATGGCCATCTGGCTGGATAGACGACCTCACGGCCAACATAGAGCGGCAAACAACACCGCACATAAGCCAATACGCGATCCACACGAGGGCTCGCATCAAAAGGATGGCGCAACCAGATCCATCTATGGACCACACAAGCGCGCTCCAGCATACGATGCAACACAACAAACATCCGGACAACGCGGTACACCCAGATATAGTGTCGGTGTACAAAAAGAGGGGTACACTTTTTGTACCCCTATAACTGTGCACGGACAGTCTGAGCCACGGGCACCACCACACTGAGCAAGGCAAGAGAGGTGAGCCAAGGTAAGGCCGAAGCTCAGGAGAAGCAGAATGATGCCAAGACCAAGACCATAAAGAGCAAAGGGGATGAAGCAGACCCCCACCCCGGCAAGATCCTTGCCGGGAGGCGGTTTTAGCAAACCCGGCAAGACCCTTGCCGTGGCAGCTCGCCCCACACCTATGGAATGAGTCACCTTGAGTCCACTGCCCCCATGGGGCAAGGATTTGGGAGACATCCCCGTGGTGGCATGCAGATCTTTGTGAAGACATTCAAGATCAAATACACCCTTTAGAAGATGATGATCCTTGGCGGGATCCCAGCCAAGGAGGACCACAAGGCCCCCGGCAAGAGCCTTGCCAGGGATGACAGCAGGCGCCATGGCAAGACCCTTGCCGGGGCCCCGGTAAGGCCCTTGCCAAGAACACCCGTAGGGCCACCATCAGGCCCATGCCAGTCAAACCTCCACCGCCGTTCGCATGCAGCTGCCGACCCAACCAGCTGGGCAGGCACCTGCGTGGCGGCATGCGGATCTTCATGGAGACCCACCACTGCGCCACCTCATCTGCCTGCCTGCCTACATGGCACCGCGGGCGCCGCTTGCCAGGGCACGTGTCGACACGAGAGGGAGCGGCGACGGACGAGACAGGTCTCTCCCCCGTCCCTGATAAAGCATGGACACCTAAGCAGGATGCATTAAATGCGCCTTGTCATGTAATGCGAGGGATAACCTCGCATCACTGTTCCCTTTCCACCTCCTGTGTGCCACTGTGGCCACCCCTTTTCCTATAAAAGGAGGCCCGAGGCGACCAAGAGAAGGATTCGGCTTTTGGGAGCTCCTCATGCCCCATAGCTAGCTCAAGAACACAGATATACAATCCACCAAAGCAAGAGTAAGGTTTTACGCATCCTCGCGGCCCGAACCTGGATAAACGAACCGTGTGCTATCTGTTTGATCCGCTCTTCTCACGACCCCGCGCCCCGCAACCGTAGTAGGGATTCTTATGATCCCATAGGTGTCGTTCCCACCGACATCTTTGGCGCGCCAGGTAGGGGGCGCATGTCAGGACCCCGATTCCAAGTCACATCGACCTAGCCGGTAACACCTCATATCACTTTGCGGCCTCACGCACGGTATCCCACGGGTGTCGCCTTACCATGGCTCACGTATATGATAGTGTCGCTAGCATCCATATGACAGAGAACCCGGGCCGACATGGCTAGTCGTGAACCCAAAGCGGCACAGACCTATGGAGACAGGCATACATGAATCACATCGAGCATGTCGGTCATCAGCGAGTGATTCCGGGCTGCAGCACTGGGCTAATAGGACTCCGGGGGACCCGGGCTGTAGCAGGCTAGGCAGGACTCCGGAAGTCACCGCGTGACATTTCCTCGAAGGGACAGACATAGGAACGAAGTGAAACACATGCCGGCCAGTCAAGTGTCCTGAACAGTAGTGCTGGGCTAGCAGGACTCCGGTGAACCGAGCTGTAGCGGACTACTATGGCTCGAGGAACACTAGACTACATTTCCCCATAAGAAAGGCTGCCAAGGATAAACAACTAGATTGTCGGATCCCACTCATACCAAGCATTTCAATCATACACACAATATGCCCGATATGAGTACATACAACATGGCATCACAACAAAACTCTACAACTCAAGTACTTTATTTAAAGGCTCTAGAGAGCCATACATAACATGTTCATATAGATAGGGGTCACATGACCCGACACTCAAGTCATACAATCATACAAGCACATGCGGAAGCAACTAGTCTGAGTACAGACTCTAGAAAGAAAGAAAGCCGCTCGAAGCCTGTCTATCTACATAGGGCCCTCCATGGCCAGGATCACCACCTGGGTGGCTAGTCACTCGTCGACGTCAAGGTCTATGTAGAACCCATCAGAGGGGGCGGTGTTGTCTGAAAACAGTAATTAAGCAAACATGAGTACAAAGGTACTCAGCAAGTCTTACATCAGATCCTACTATACATGCTTATTCTCAAGAAGGTTGTGGGGTTATTGCAGCAAGCCAGCTTTGACTCTTGGCTAAGCTATCCTACGGAACTTCACCAGTAAAATAGTTTTCGCACACGAGTCCACTACTCACCAACACAATACTCCACCGTGGATCCTCCCTCGTCATCCTACGAGAGGGCCATCCTCGGTACTCACACTTATCTTGAGTCTTTTAGTAGTATCCATTAACTTGTCTATGAACTGTATAGGCAACCAAGTAGTCCTTTACCGCGGACGCGGCTATTCGAATAGTTTTATACCCTGCAGGGGTGTACTTCATCATACACGCTTTCACCACTTACCACTGTTTACACGACATGTACTCGGCAACCTTCAAGTGGAAGCCCAGCGAGGGTGTCGGCCACGGCCTACCTAAACACTTAAGTCTCTAGTCCAGGTTTATCGCCTATCCAGGTTCCATCCGCAGGGAGTCCGGCCGAGGTTTCCACATACGGCCCCGAACGATGTGAACAGGGTTCTCGAGACACCAAACGGGTGACTCGGTACACCATGCCACGGTGTATCTACCGCAACATAGCCCACCCCTAGGGTCAGCGCTACACACGGCCACCAACACATAACCTACAAACACCAGAAACTATTTGCAACTCCTGGACAGAGTACTAGGGTGATTAAGAAGCCGAGAGGGTCAATTAAGGATCCCAATGCATGGTAGTAGTTGAATCTTAAATCACACATACAGATCACAGTTCTTAGGGACGATCTCAATGAAACAACCCACCATGTACTCCTACATCGCCTCTCATCGATACCTTTACCAAAACATGTTCAACACATCCCTCATATTACCGACATAAGCATTTCACTCTAGGCATAGCAGGCATAGCAAGGTAGGAATCACATACATGGCTCAATCAACTCCTACACATGCTAGTGGGTTTCATCTAGTTACTGTGGCAATGACAGGTCATGCAGAGGATAAGGGTTCAACTACCGTAGCACACAGCAGTTTGAATCGCGTTGTCTTAATGCAGTAAACAAGAGCAGAAGCGAGAACATGGGTTTGTATCGGAATTATCAATGGGTTGCTTGCCTGATGGAGTGGTAGTGGGATATTGCTCTTCAGTTGGATACTCATGAATATCCTCGGAGGTAGAACCTACCACAAAGAACACATCGGAACACAATAAACACATGATGATATGCAACAATATGATGCATGCTATGACATGGCAATATGAATGTGTCTTGGCCTAATGCAAGCTATAACAGAAAGGAATGTGCTTATTTGAATCAAAGATTCAATTATTAGCTTATTAAACATGGCTTTAATAGTGCATTTCCTTATTCTGCTTAAACAGCAAGGTAAACTTGTTTTGTCATGCATGGAACCATTATAGATGGATAGATTGAATTTTTCTGATCATTTTTCATATATAAATCTTTGCATTTGGAGCTATGGTTGATTTTCTATGATTTTTAGAAGTTTTGACTATTTTCTGGAATTTCCTGAATAAAAATAAATCCAGAAAATGCATTACTGCATCAGCATTGCGTCATGCTGACCTCAGCAGGTCAAAGGCGCCAGCCCAGGTCAAACCTGACTGGTGGGCCCCTTCTGTCAGCCTCTTAGCTAATTAACAGGATTAGATTAACACTAATTAGCTGTCAGTGGGGCCTGGGCCCACATGTCAGTGACTGATTTAATTAAAATTAGTTAAAACTAATCCTAGATTAGTTAGCAGGCCGCCCCCACCTATCGTAGACTCAGGGGGGTCTACCTGGGCCCACCCAAGAGTAAAACTGGGTCAAACTCACCGGCGACTCGACGCCGGCGAGGCCCGAGACGGTGATGCGGCTCGGGAAACGCCCACAGGGCATGGGCGAGGCCGTTCTTGGGCTCGTTGGAGAGCTATTGCAGTCGCGCATCTAGTGGTGGTGGAGGCCGGGCCTACGGTGGCCGGAGACGACGACGGCGAGCTCCAAGGCGGCGGCCGGAGTTTGGCCATGTGCGGGGTGTGGGCTGCGGCGTGCAAACGCGAAAACTAAGGCGCTAGCGAGGGACTATGCGATGCGGCAAGCATGTTGCGTAGCACGGGAGGACCAAATGGTCACCGGAGCGACGCCGGCGACAAGCTCGAGCGGAGACGAGCTTCGGCCATGGTGGAACTATGGCCTAGAGGGTGCAAATGCGTGGGAAAGAAGAGGAAAAAGGCGGCGGAGCTCACAGGGAGGTCGATGAGCGGCTCAGTGGGCTCGGGGGCGACCGGAGCGAGGCGAATTGATGAACGGCGTCCGGCAGGTACCGAGGTTGAAGACGGCCCGATGGCGGCGATGTAGGGCCTCCGGCGAAGCGTGGCTCGGTGGGGAGGGTGAGGGTGTCGCGGCGGAGCTTCTGGACATGTCAGAGAGGCGAGGGGGTGACGGAGGGCGCGACTACGGCGGTGAGACGGTGACAGGTGCGTCGGCCATGGTGTGGGAGAGGGTGAGGGAGACGAGGGGAGAGTGAGCGAGGATGAGAGGGGGACGTGGGGGTCGCGTGGCATCCCTGGACGTCTCCGGGACGTCGGCAGAAGCAGGTGGTGGCCGGCGTGTGGCCGCGGGCGCCGGCCACGCGCTCCGCGTCCTCCTAGCGGGAGGTGGACGACGACTGGCAAGCCAGTCGGCTGGGCCGAGCCAGGTGGCTGGGCTAGCACAGGTAAGGCCCAGGTGGGCTCCCTCTCTCTCTTTTTTGATTTGTTTCTGTTTTTCTATTTAACTGCAAATGTTGGGCTTTAATTAAAATACTAAAACGTTTCCAAAAATCCTGAAAATAATTGTGGGCTCTGTTTAGAATATTTCCAACAGCAAGCATTTATTTCCAGAATTATTTGAGCATTTAAATTATTTTATAGCATTTAAATGCCCAAATTCAAATACTTATGATTTAATTCAATGACCTTCTGTTGACCTAGAAAATTGTGCACCAATTTTGCCAGAGGTTCTAACCCAAGACAAAGAGGGTAAACTTTTTAGAAGGGCATTTCAGGTTCATTGAAAATAATTTTAGTAAACCCTAATTGTTTCCAGGGGGGTGTTGGGGGTTTTTGCCTTCCCCATTTCCAATTTAAGAGAAATTTAAACATGATGCACACTCTAATGCTTGAACTAGCTAGGGTGTGACAGCGCAGTTGTGAGAATCGGCTTTAGCATTTAGTTCGACGCTTCTCCATTGTCATGGCGCCCAAGAAGAAGACGACGGTGGCGGTTGGCCCGTCGGAAGCCGGACATCCCGTCCCGACGCGGGCGAGCAGCGGACCGGTCGCGGAAAGGACCCGGGGCGCTGTTCGCGAACACCAACACCGTCCCAGCAGCCGGAGTTTGGGAGGCGGCGATGTTCGTGCGCCTGGTAATGGGCCGCACGCCGCCAAATCCAAAGACGGAGCCAGGCCCTCCGCGGGTGGCGCGGGGCCTTCCAAGATCGCTACCACCCCGCCCGAAGGCGATGCGAGGGCCTCCAAGACTCCCACGCCGGCGCCGACGGCACGCTCCTCTCAAGCGGCGCGCGACGAACGGCGCAATCACACCGAAGACCCCGGGCGTCACCTTGGGAAGAGCCCCGAGCGCTACTCCCGGGAGGTAGAAGACCTGCCCACTCGCCGAGGCGCTAGTGAAGATGGCATGCGACCGCGGGGTCGTGATACAGCTCCTTCTGACATGGCCAGAAGTCAAAGTGCGTCGCGATCCGTGCAGGTTTTGCTGCCACCAACGCCAGCAGAAGCCCTGGCGCGCGCGCAGTTGCTCCTCGATTTTCCTCCCACTATGGGGAAACTCAACGAATGGAGAGCCACTATCCGAAGCCTTGTTGCGGCGGCCAACAAAGACGAACCGAGTCCGGTGGAGCCCTTGGGTCGACGCTCCGACGGAGTCCCATGCACCAGTGGCAGGAAAGTCGGCGGCGCCGCGACCATGGTGCACTCGCCTCCTCCTCGCCCGGTACCGCGGATGCCAGCCCGTCGCGACGTTGCGGGCGACGAAATCTCCATAGCGTCGTCCGACCCACGGACCCACTGTGACCAGCGCCAAGTCCTTCGGGAACAAGAAAATGAAGACGCTCGAACCAATATCGAGCGTCGGTGCGGAGCGCGCCATCAGTCAGACAGGTGAGCAGGGCCTGCTGTGAACCACCCGGCACCAGAGAGCCCTGGAGGCCTACCTTACGAGGTAGGCTGTCCTGCTTTTACCCATGAGCTGCGGCAGTTCCAGTGGCCCACTCACCGCACCTTCAAACCTGACGTGGGCGAAAAGTACAGCGGCAAGACCCACCCGTACGAGTTCCTCAGCATCTACACCATTGCGATGCAAGCTGCCGGAGCCCGCGATGATAAGGTGCTTGCGAAATACTTTCCATTGGCTCTTAAACCCAACACCATGTCATGGTTGATGCACTTGCCGGTAGACTCTATTTCCTCCTGGTCGGATTTGTGCCATGAGTTTGTGGGCGCCTTTACTGGAGGCCACCAAGCCCATGGCCAAGCGAGCGACCTGCACGTCATTCCCCAGAAGGGAGGCGAGAGTCTCTGCAAGTATATACAGAGGTTCAGCCGGATACAGTACAATATCCCTGATGTCCACCCTGCCGCCATCATCAGCGCGTTCCATCAGAACGTGCGTAACCGCAAGATGCACGAAGAGCTGGCAATGAACAAGGTGAAAGATGTAGCAGAACTCTATGTTCTTGCTGACAGATGTGCCCGGGCTGAAGAGGGAAGGAAGTACCCCGGCAAAGACGCCGGCGTGGAAACCGACTCCGCAGATGAAGATATTGCCGCCTCGGCAAAGAAGGGCCGGCGCCGCAACAGGAAGCGCAAAGGTAAAGCCGTGCTTGCCGTCGAGGGATCTGATGACACCGGCTCCACCAAGAAAACCAAGGCAGATGACCCCGGCAAGGAAATTGCCGGATATGTCGCCTGTCGGGCCTTGGCGGTTGCCGAGAAGCCAGGAAACTCCGACAAGCGATACTGCAAGATCCATCGCACCACAGGCCATGCTCTCCAAGACTGCCGACAGGTTGACCTCCTCGCTGAGAAGCAGAGGGCTGAATATGAGAGGCGGGACAAGGAGAAGGGCCTAGACAGTGCTAAGGGGTCCAGCAAGAAGCGTGACGACCAGGCGGGCCATCGTGGCAAGGATAAACAACAGGAGAGGCCCGCCTAGAGCCGTGACAAAAATCCAGAAGATGACGATCACGAAGAGGACGACGAATCCGGTGACCAAGAGTTTCAGAAAGCTACAGAGGACATGTGCATCGACGGCGGCATCTCGCTGCATACTTCTCACCGCCAGCTTCAACAGTGGGCGCGAGAGGTTACAGCGGCAGAGCCGTCGTTTGATGCCCAAAGGTCGCTGAAGTGGTCCAGCACACCTATCATTTTTGACACCGAGGATCACCCTGATCGCACTACTGCGGTCGGGTGCTTGCCATTGTTGGTTTCACCAACAATACGCAACCTCAAGGTTACAAAGATGCTAGTCGATGGCGGGGCCGGTCTGAACTTGATCTTGCCTGCCGTGATCGAGAAACTGCAGATTCCTGATGGAGACCTCGAAGAGATGGGCACGTTTCAGGGGGTCAACCCGGGAAGAAGCCAACCTAAGGGAAAGGTCACGCTGCCCATGAATTTTGGAAGCGATCTGAACTACAAGACGGAGAGGATCGTGTTTGATGTTGCCAAGATCCCCTTGCCCTACAACGGGATCCTTGGCCGCCCAGCGCTGGCCAAGTTCATGGTGGCGTCACACTACGCCTACAACAACCTGAAGATGCCAGGACCTGTGACGATCATCACCATCCCCTCTGATAAGAAAGATGCGCTGATTTGCGCTGACCAACTATACCAGCAAGCAGTTGCAGCAGCTGCCGCCGCTAGGGCACTTGCTCCTGCCGCTGGGACACCGGGAGGGAAGAAGAAGAAGAAGACCGGTGAGACCTCGGACACCCACTCCGGCAAGCGCACCTCTCCGGAGTGTAGCGCTCCCGTCGAGGACGTGCCAGAGAGCTCCACCGGCAGAAACAAGAAGCCCAGGGCCATACCACCGGGAACCAAGAATGTTTCTGTCAATAAGGACGGCACGGGAGGGGCTTTCACCATAAGCTCCACCCTTGACGACAAATAGGAAGACGCGCTCGTCACCTTCCTGCGGGTGAATGTCGATGTGTTTGCATGGCAAGCTTCCGACATCCCCGGCGTTCCCAGGGAGGTGATTGAGCACCACCTTGCTATCTGTCCTCATGCGCGGCCCGTCAAGCAGAAGGTCAGAAAGCAAGCTTTGGAACGACAAGAGTTCATCACAGAAGAGATCCGGAAACTCGAAGCAGCGGGTTTGGTAAGAGGAGTACTCGATCCAACGTGGTTGGCCAATCCGGTCGTAGTGCGCAAGGCTAATGGGAAGTGGAGGCTGTGTATTGATTACACAGATATCAATAAGGCTTGTCCTAAGGACCCCTTCCCGTTGCCGCGCATCGACCAGATTGTTGACTCCACAGCTGGGTGTGATCTGTTGTCATTCCTCGATGCCTACTCCGGCTACCACCAGATCTTCATGACAAGAGAAGACGAAGAGAAAACAACATTCATCACCCCATGTGGTACGTATTGTTTCATGCGGATGCCTTTCGGGCTGAAGAGTGCTGGTTCGACGTTTGCAAGGGTGGTCCAGATTGGTTTTGAACCCCAGCTCCATAGAAATATGGAAGCTTATATGGATGACATAGTGGTCAAAACCAAGGACATGGCAACCCTCATACCGGATTTGCAAGAAACATTTGCAAACCTGCGCAAGATCAATCTCAAGCTGAACCCTGAGAAGTGCGTCTTTGGCGTCCCGTCCGGCAAGCTTCTCGGGTTCTTTGTATCACAGCGTGGGATAGAGGCCAATCTGGACAAGATCAAACCTATAGAGCATATTGAAGCACCCAAGCGAATCAAGGATGTGCGTCGGCTTGCTGGTTGCGTCGCCGCCATGGGCAGATTCATTTCCAAGTCTGCCAAGCGCGCCCTTCCCTTTTTCAAGATCCTGAAAAAGGCGGGCCTGATGGAGTGGACGCCAGAAGCCGAAGCACCATTGCAAGATTGGAAGAAGTACCTCTCCTCTGCGCCAATACTAGTTGCGCCTAGGCCACAGGAGCCGTTGCTGCTATACCTGGCGGCAACGAACCAGGTGGTCAGCGCCGCACTAGTGGCATAGAGAGAGGTTGATGACGAGGTAATGGCAGCGACAGAGCCCGACACCACCAATGCAGAGACGACACAACTAGTTGAAGTGCCGCCGAAGAAGAAAATGATGCAGCACCCGGTCTACTTTGTTAGTTCCCTCCTGCAGGGACCTAGATCGAGGTACTCCGGCGTGCAGAAACTGCTCTTCGGCCTTCTTATGGCCTCGAGGAAGCTGCGTCACTACTTCCAGGCACATGAGATCACTGTCGTCACTTGCCTCCCTCTAGAACGGAAATTGCAGAATCCAGATGCAACGGGAAGAATTGTGGAATGGGCACTGGAGCTGTCTAGCTTTGGCCTCAAGTTTGAAAGTACTTTGACGATTCAGAGCCGAGTCCTGGCGGAGATCATTTCAGAATGGACCGCAACGCCTGACGAAGAAGCCCAAGAGACTGCTCTCCCCGGCAAGGAGGCAAGTTGCAGTTGGATCATGTACTTTGATGGAGCTTTCTCCTCACACGGCGCCGGGGCTGGCGTACTGCTTGTCGCGCCCACCGAAGAGCACCTCAAGTACGTGATCCAGATGCTCTTCCCCAGGGAGGTGTCAACAAACAACATGGCAGAGTACGAAGGGCTGCTTGCCGGTCTTAGGATCGCGGCGGACCTCGGAATCAAGAAGCTCATCGTCAGGGGCGACTCGCAGCTCGTCGTCAAGCAAGTCAACAAGGACTACCAGAGCCCGTTGATGAAGGCCTACGTTGATGAAGTGAGAAACCTGGAAGAGCGTTTCGACGGTATACAGGCTGAATACGTTCCCCGAGCGGAGAACGATATCGCCGATTACCTGTCAAAACGCGCTGCCCTCAAGCTACCTATGGAACCAGGTACCTTTGTGCTCCAGCTAACTCAGCCATCCGTTGATCCATCAACAGAGCAGAACAAGAGGAGGAAATCAGGACCCAGCAAGTACTTTCCCGCCGAGCTCCCCGGAGCCGCCGGCAAGGATGTTGCCGGGGACACTGAGCCCGCCACGGGACGGCTAGCTCCGGCGGAGCGTGAAGCTCTTGCCGTCGAGACAGCCGCTCCTATAGCGGAGGAAATGCCTTTAGTCCTCGCCGTCGAGCCCCAGGCTCCAGCGTGGGCATAGCATACCGCCGATTCCTCCAAACAGGGGAACTTCCTGAAGAGCAGGAAGAAGCGGAAAAAGTAGCCCGTCGCTCTACCATGTACCAGTTCGTCGATGACGTCCTGTACAGAAAGAGGCCGAACGGTGTGCAATTGAAGTGTATCCCTCGGGAGGAAGGACTGGAGCTGTTGGCGGAGATACACGGAGGCATATGTGGATCCCACATCGGGTCAAGGGCCCTTGCCGGCAAGGCATTTTGGCAAGGCTTCTTCTGGCCCACCGCCCTCCAGGATGCGACGACACTAGTCACCAGGTGTGAAGCGTGTCAGTTCCATTCAAAGAAGCTTCATCAGCCAGCTCAAGCCCTTCAAACCATTCGTCTCTCCTGGCCCTTCTCGGTCTGGGGGCTCGACATACTGGGCCCTTTCCCCCGCACTGTCGGGGGCTTTGAGTACTTGTACGTTGCGATCGACAAGTTCACAAAGTGGCCGGAGGTGGAGGCAGTGAGGAAGGTCATAGCTCAGTCAGCCGTCACGTTCTTCAAGGGACTAGTGTGCCGTTTTGGTGTGCCCAACAGGGTCATCACCGACAACGGCACACAGTTCACAAGCCGCACCTTCATGCAATATATCCAAGACCTCGGCAGCAAAGTCTATTTCGCTTCCGTTGCTCACCCACGAAGCAATGGTCAAGCTGAGAGGGCAAACGCTGAAGTACTACGAGGCTTAAGGACCAAGACCTTTGACAGGCTGCACAAGAGTGGAAGGCGCTGGATTGATGAGTTGCCGACGGTTCTTTGGTCGATCAGGACGACGCCAAATCGAGCCATCGGCCAGACACCCTTTGCCCTAGTATACGGGGCAGAAGCAGTTCTCCCCACTGACCTCATATACGGGTCACCTCGAGTGCTCGCTTATGATGAGCTTGAGCAAGAGCAACTGCGGCAAGATGACGCAATGCTCCTTGAGGAAGATCGTCTTCGGGCGGCTATGAGAGCAGCACGCTACCAGCAAGCCTTGCGCCGCTACCATAGCCGCAAGGTTCATGCCCGAAGCCTTGAGGAAGGCGACCTTGTCCTTCGACGCGTTCAATCGGCCAAGAATTCCAACAAGTTGATGCCAAAGTGGGAAGGCCCTTATCGGTTAATACGAGTCACCAGGCCCGGCGCAGTCCGCCTGGAGACCAAAGATGCCGTTCCGGTGAGTAACTCCTGGAACATTGAGCATCTTCGCAAGTTTTACCCGTAAGGCACGGCTTGCCGGGCCCCCCGGCAAGCCACCTTTTGTGCAAGCATTGTCGATGATGCATGTAACCATTTGTACAAAGCTAGGCGCAGACCCTGAGCATAAATAAATGAAGCGCTGGCTCCCTAAGTTATAGCATGCATGCTAGCTCGAGTCTCATCCTTAGTTAGGGTTGATAGTGCTTAGCGGCGACTAACCCCTAGCTTAGAGGTCGAGTGTGCGTTTCTTTGCCGTTCTTTCATCTTCTTTGGTTCATAGGACTCACAGATATCCTTGCCGGATCACTTGAGGACAAAAAAGAGAAGAGGGACAGACCAGCATCTAGACCCCGGCAAGCCAGTATTGCCGGGGGCTGCAAGAGCAAAGATTCACCCATGGCAACCAGAGTTGCCGGGGGCTACAGCTTCAGATAAGTTCTTCATCCCTTATCATGCATTCCCTTATGGACTGAGGTATGTGAAACCTCGTTTTTTCCTAAAGCTACCCTGCTCCCCTAACTCTAGGCCCTAGGGCTCATTCCTGGGGCCAGGTTTGGTCGTAGTCGCGGCAGCGAGAGGATGAAACAAGGAGCCTGAACCCACCTCATCCCTGCCTCCGCCAAAGGTGTGAGAAAGGTCGAGTGTAGTGGGGAGACGGCAAGGCCTGTTGCCGGGCAAGGAAATATTTATCTTAAAGATAACAAGGATTTACTCCTTGTCATGGGTTCTACCCACAAACAAATGACCCGGCAAGCATCCCTTTTTCATTAAAAACATTCCACTCAGGTACAGTCCATAGGGAATGAAAAACATGAATGATGGGATTACAAGTTTTAAATTCAACAAAGGCCCAAAGGCTTACAAACTAAAAAGAGATAAGGTGCATGTAATCCCTTTCTTGTCCCTCTCCTCAGGAGGCAGGTCAAGGAGGCGAAAGAGACAAAAGGAGCGCCTAGGCGAGCTACGGGTGGCAGAAGACACCAAGAGAACATCTTGGTGGCCGTCCAAAGGCTGGATGGTGATGGCGGCGCCGAAAGCAGAGCTCGAAGACGAGGCGGCAGGACGTCAGCATGCGTCGAAGGCGTCGGTGCCTGCATACTCCGACTTGACGGCCTTGCCGCCCGCCCTCTTCCTCTTCCGCAGCCTCCCAACGCCGGCCGCCCAAGGAGACGACCCCGAGAAGTTCAGGGAGCCGGCGACGCGGATGATGGGGTCGCCGGTGCCGCACGGAGCGGCACCCGACACCTAATCGGACCCGTCATCCTGCTGCCTACTACCCTCATCGTCGCTGCCGCTGTCCTCCTCGTCACTCCTACCCGAGGAGGAGTCTTCACTATCAGAAGAGCTCTCCACGCAGCACCTTGCATGGGTCCCAAAGCACCCGAAGACCTTGACGGAGAGAAGGCCACCCTCCATCAGCTTAAAAAGGAGAGTGAGCCCCTCCGTCAAGTGGTGGATATGGGCAAACGTCTTCCATCCCCGATGGAGATACATCACATGAGGGGCGGGGAAGTCGACGCGGGCCCGCAGGCCACTGATCCCGCAGCCCCTCATGTGCAGCCATAACGACTCTGGCGGATCCCGCTCCATCTCCCGCGCGAATGGAGTCGGGAGACGAAGGCGATGGCGAGGTGGCCGGCGCAGCCTGACGAAAAACTCGTAAGGGTCATCCCCAACGTGGCCCTCCATGGGGGGAGGAACTGCTGGCGGAGGCGAGGCCGGAGCGCCGCCCCGTCCTCCTCTTCCCCAAGCGCCTCGGCCTCGCCCACGGCCTTGCCCCCTCCCCCTTCCCCTCGCCGCTGGCTCTGCCACCGCGGGTGCAGGAGAAGGATGGACGCGTTGTCGAGCGGCGACCCTCGTCACCACCGTTGAAAGACCAGGATTCCCTCTCTCCATGGCGGATGTAAGAGGGGAGCAGAAGCTGAAGGAAGGAGGAGATGAAGGAATGCGGGACGCCATCCCCCCCTCCCACTCTTTATAAAGGAACGGGGTGGGGGCTCGGCCGCCCCGCTCAGCCAATCAAGACGCGGAAGGCGCAGGGAACTGGGACCGACCCGCCACCCCAGCCGGCGGCGGCCCGGTTTCCCGCCTCCACCGTTCGCCACCCCAAGCGCATGAGAGCCATGTGGCAGGCATGCAGGACCAAGGCGACGGGTGAGGCGACCTCTCCCCATCCCGTGATCGTAGGGAATGGATGCCTTGAAGACCACGCCTCGGCCCCGTTCAGTAAATGGGTCGCGCCTCCATGCCTCCCTCCGTTTATGGGGAGGGCGCGAACCGCCCCCTTTACTACGACGTGACGCATGCATGCAGAGCTCAGCCCCACGCATGCCGCCCACGTCACACGCGCCTCCCCACGTCGCACCACGCACGGGAAGCATGGGAAGCGCAACGCGCGAAGAGACTTACCGCGGTAAAAACCGCCCCGCCTGCCCACGCACCGTTTTTGGGCCTAGCCCAACGACGCGATTGCGCTTACGTGTGGCCCAGGCCCGGGGGCTCCTATCGGTGTACAAAAAGAGGGGTACACTTTTTGTACCCCTATAACTGTGCACGGACAGTCTGAGCCACGGGCAGCACCACACTAAGCAAGGCAAGGGAGGTGAGCCAAGGTAAGGCCGAAGCTCAGGAGAAGCAGAACGACGCCAAGACCAAGACCACAAAGAGGAAAGGGGACGAAGCGGACCCCCCGGCAAGATCCTTGCCGGGAGGCGGTTTTAGCAAACCCAGCAAGACCCTTGCCATGGCAGCTCGCCCCACACCTACGGAGTGAGTCACCCTTGAGTCCTCTGCCCCCATGGGGCAAGGATTCGGGAGAAATCCCCGTGGTGGCATGCAGATCTTTGTGAAGACATTCAAGATCAGATACACCCTTTAGAAGATGATGATCCTTGGCGGGATCCCAGCCAAGGAGGACCACAAGGCCCCCGGCAAGAGCCTTGCCGGGGATGACAGCAGGCACCATGGCAAGACCCTTGTCGGGGCCCCGGCAAGGCCCATGCCAAGAACACCCGTAGGGCCACCATCAGGCCCACGCCAGTCAAACCTTCACCGCCGTTTGCATGCAGCTGCCGACCCAACCAGCTGGGCAGGCACCTGCGTGGCAGCATGCGGATCTTCGTGGAGACCCACCACTGCGCCACCTCAGCTGCCTGCCTGCCTACATGGCACCGCGGGCGCCGCTGGCCAGGGCGCGTGTCGACACGGGAGGGAGCGGCGACGGATGAGACAGGTCTCTCCCCCGTCCCCGATAAAGCAAGGACACCTAAGCAGGACGCATTAAATGCGCCTTGTCATGTAATGCGAGGGATAACCTCGCATCGCTGTTCCCTTTCCACCTCCTGTGTGCCATTGTGCCACCCCTTTTCCTATAAAAGGAGGCCCGAGGCGACCAGGAGAATGATTCGGCTTTTGGGAGCTCCTCATGCCCCATAGCTAGCTCAAGAACACAGATATACAATCCACCAAAGTAGGAGTAGGGTTTTACGCATCCTGGCGGCCCGAACCTGGGTAAACGAACCATGTGCTATCTGTTTGATCCGCTCTTCTCACGACCCCGCGCCCCGCAACCGTAGTAGGGATTCTTGTGATCCCATAGGTGTCGTTCCCACCGACATACAGGGGTGCCGCACACCCCCTATGTTTCACCGACGAGGTGCTGGACCATGAATTTCCAGAGGGATTCAAACCCATAAACATAGAGGCATACGACGGAACAACAGACCCTGGGGTCTGGATTGAGGACTATATCCTCCATATCCATATGGCTCGAGGAGATGATCTCCACACCATTAAGTATTTACCCCTCAAACTCAAAGGGCTAGCTCGGCACTGGCTTAAAAGCCTCCCCGAAAGCTCCATTGGAAGCTGGGAAGAGCTCGAAGACGCTTTTCGGGAAAATTTTCAACGGACTTATGTCCGACCTCCGGATGCGGACGATTTAAGTCATATAACTCAACAGCCCGGAGAATCATCCCGAAAGCTCTGGAACAGGTTTCTTACTAAAAGGAACCAAATAGTTGACTGTCCGAACGCTGAAGCCTTGGCAGCTTTTAAACACTGCGTCCGAGACGAATGGCTTGCCAGACACCTCGGCCAAGAAAAGCCGAGAACAATGGAAGCATTAACAAGCCTCATGACCCGCTTTTGCGCGGGCGAGGACAGCTGGCTAGCCCGATGCAGCACCAGGGACCCAAGTACATCTGAAGTTAGAGATGGAAACGGGAAATCACGACGCAGCAAAAATAATAAGTGCCGGAATAAAGAAGACAGCCCGAAGAGCACGGTGGTAAACGCCGGATTCAGAAGCTCTCGGCCAGGTCAGGAAAAGCCGCCCCCTAAAGGCGCCAGAGATGAACTGTCCAGCCTAAACAAAATTTTGGACCAAATATGTCAGATCCATAGCACCCCCGATAAACTTGCAAATCATACCCATAGAGAATGTTGGGTCTTCAACCAGTCTGGCAAGCTCAACGCCGAACATAAGGGGCAGGATACACCAAGCGAAGACGAGGATGAGCCTCGCAAGAAAAGCATTGGGGAACAGAAGAAATTTCCACCAGAAGTCAAAACAGTAAACGTGTTACACGTGATAAAGGGGAGAAACAAAGCGGCACTCCCAAATAAATATGCCCAAGGGCCTATCACCGCGGAGTTCTGCCACTGGCCGTCTCAACCGATCACCTTCGACCATCAGGATTACTCGGCAAGTATCCGGCGCGTAGGATGGGCTGCCTTGGTATTAGATCCAATAATTGACGGATACCGCTTCACACGAGTCCTGATGGACGGTGGCAGCAGTCTAAACCTGATATATCAGGATACAGTCCGCAAAATGGGGATAGACCCAACGAAAATTTGCCACATCAATACTACCTTTAAAGGAGTAACGCCAGGCCCAGGGGCTCATTGCACGGGATCCCTGCTACTAGGGGTTATATTCGGCTTCCCCGATAATTACCTAGTGAAAATTTAACCTTCCAGATTGCGCCATTCCAAATTGGCTATCAAGCACTACTTGGACGCGAAGCTTTCGCTTGCTTTAATGCAATACCGCATTACGCTTCCCTCACTCTTTAGATGCCCGGTCCATGTGGCATCATTACAGTAAATGGAAATATTGAGCGATCCCTGCGCGTCGAAGAGAGTGCGGTGGCCTTGGCAGCCGCACACTAAAATGGCCTCACCAACTAAAACATTCGATAGGTCGTCAAGACCACGGACATGGTTAGACGAGTCCGACGCAGCTATATGTAATTCATACAGGTTTGATGGCCACACCCCTATTACAAATACAAGGGGCTCAACGCGCGCAGACAAGTGCAATTTTTACTCATCTTGAATTGTACATGGTTTCTTTAAACCTACCTTTTTGCACGACAACTTTTCACCTAAGTTCCTCTCTTTTACAGATGACCATCGTGCTACACCCATCCAGAATACGGCACAACGGAGACACAGGCGCAGACGTGCAGCAGGGACCCGTTCCAAGGATTCTTTTTAGATTAAGACCCTGCGTAAACCTTTCTTACTATCTCTTGTTGATACACATCCCTCGGATTCTCAGTGCTATTGAGAAGGATGCTTACGTCTTGGCATGTGGCCATGTCAAAATAATGCACGTACCTGGACACCAGGGGCTTCTTACAAAGGGCACTGTTTAGGCCCGGCTTATACCATAAAGACCGAATACCTTAGGGAGTGTTCGGCGTCGCGAGTTTGGCATTATATGCATCAGCTCCGAATCATGTCTTTGGTCAAATGTTGGGTTTGCCCGGCTCCTGTGTTTTGCTGCCTTACGTTCCGCTCTATCGACTAAGGCGGCACCAGGAGAACTACTGCGATTGTGCCCCGGTTCATCCGGACGAGCACCTTAGTAGAGAAAGCCGAAAACTGACTGTCATGATATAGCGTGAGACTGGTCAACCACTCGATGACCTAACGGAATGTTAGAATTCCTCTGCCTTAACGAAGGGCCGTTTCCCGGCCAGGCATGTATGCACCCCGAATTCGGGAGAGTGCGGAGCCACCAGGGGCTATATAGTAGCCCCACCGTCAAACTCCTATGGCTAAGTGAAAGTGTTAAAGCATTATAGTCCGGTTGCCTCGTTCGCTGCGCTATCACCTCTTTAATAGGACCAAGACGTTGGATTAAGTGTGAACACGCGTCTTCTGCGAACACCTCCGCATTCTATGCGTGGGGGTTGAAGCCGACGACTGCAATCTTTCAGGTTATATACATATATACATAAAGGGCCGCACAGGAGGCATCATATTACTTTCAGGCAAAAGTATAAATACGGCCTTAATAAATTTCAATAAAACATTGATTTTACAATGGGAATACATGTCACTCAAACATAATATTCTTCGAGCACTGGGCCTCTATCAAATGAGCACCCTCTAGAACTTCTTCAAAATAGTGCTCGGCAGCCACTCGGCCTATGGCCGAACCCTGCGCCGCAACAGCGGTAGCATCCATCTCCGCCCAGTATGCTTTGACACGGGAAAGGGCCATCCGCGAGCATTCTATACACGCCGACCTCTTCATTGCATTGATGTGCGGCACCGCACCAAGGAACTGCTGCACTAAGCTGAAATAGTTGTTCGGCTTCGGCTTTTCCGGCCACAGATGATCTACAACGGACCTCATGGACAGTCCAGACAATCTATTGAGTTCGGCCCATTCGGCAAGCTGATCTGTTAGTGGAAGCGGATGCTCTGGAATGTTAAACTGCGGCCAGAATAGCTTGTCCACTTCACGATCTATTTGATCTTGGAAGTATTCGGCCGCATCGACAGCACTCGCCGTCAAATCCAGATATGCGTCTGCCAAACTCCACAGCCGATCCAGAGGGGCATACCGCGGATCTCCGAACTTCCTCCGCAGCAAAAAGGGCTTCCCAGCCACAATATCACCGGCTTCACGCAGCTCCTCCTTCTTCGCTCTCATGGCAGAGCGGGTGTCTTTGGTAGCCATCGTGGCCTTTTCAAGGTCCGTCGCCTTCGCTCGGTTTTCTTCTTCAAGGAACAGGCAATGGTCGGCAGTGTCTTTTAACTTTCCGACCATCTTGGCCATCTTCTCTTTGCTCTCACAATGCGCGGCCTTCTCGGCCCTTAACTCTTCGGCCGCCTTCAAAGCAGTCGCATTACTACTTCTTGCTTGTTCTTTGCCTCGGGCAAGTTCTGCCCGAAAGGTCTCCACGGTGGCAACTCCATCTGCAGTCAAAACATATTAAAGATACTGGCATCACGCTGCTCTTGCTATGTGACATTCACCAGAAAACATCACTTACCCTGTGCCTCGTCAAGCCGCTTGTTAACAAGCTCGATGTCGGCATCTGCCGCATCTAGTTGCCGCTTTAGTTTGGCAAAATCATTAGTCTGGCTAGCCACCGGAGCTACCACCACCTGCACATAAAAGCAGTATGGTTATTACATTGGACTACAATCCTCGGTTTGCCACCGCTCTCGGCAACAACCAGAGTCTCAGGGGCTACTATCTACACAGGGCACACCTAAAAATGTGCGGTACTATCACAAATGTATATCATTTTATGTACCTCAAAGCTCGTCAGTAGACTCATAAAGGCGTCATGCAGCCCGCTTTCGGCGGATGAGATCCTTTCCATCACCGTACTCATCAATGTACGGTGTTCTTCCGAGATGGTCGCTCGCTTTAGAAGATCCCTCAGGGCGTCCGACCGCTTACCAGACGGCGTTGGACTACTTTGTTTAATCTCTTCAAGAGCCGGATGCTGGGGACTTCGGGTGACTATAGGGTTATCTTCTGGCCTCGCTGGATTCGGAGAGGCCCTCAGTGACGACACCTCAAGGTCGCCCGCTTCTTGAGCAGGGGAGTCCAAGGGAGGCGTTTCGCTCTCCATCATCTCCGGAAGAAGATCCCCTGAAGAGGAGCTCTGTTGAGAAGGGCTAAGATCTGAACTGCAAGATAAACGCTTCGGTTATTTTCCTCGGAAGTAAGGTATAATATCTTTAATATTAAGCATTTTTTATCACTTACAGCTCGTTAGAGGGCTGATCCCGCGAGGACTTTGTGTGGCAAAAGCACCCTCCGAGGCAGGACCCTCTGGTGGAGACTTCTTCTCCCGTTTGGAAGCCTTGGTTTCGGGATCTTCAGAGGCAGTCCTCTTCCTTCCCCGAAGCGAGAGAGGGTCAGATTCTTCCCCTTGGTTATTCTCCTTCACGGAGGCGCTCATTCCCTCGGTTGGAATTGGTAGCGATGGGGGCTTGCTTTCGCCCTCATTATTCCCCCTTTATATTCCTTTGAGAGCTCCGGGCAAGGTGCTAGCTCGAGCATCTTTTCCAGTACCGGATTGTCCAAACCCTCAGGAAGGGGGGCCGAACACCGAATCATCTTCGACTTTGCTAGCCAGTCCTGGTCAAAGAGCGATTTCTTAGAATGACGTCATGATAAATGAAAGACGGTATGTTCGGCTAAAGGATTACTTACTTGGTCGGCGGTGCGGTTGCTGCTCAGGCCCACGTCCTCGGTAGTATCCGGATACTCTATTTGGGGTCCGAAGAATGATTTATACATCTCCTCGTGCGTCAGGCCAAGGAAATTCTGAATAGTGCACGGTCCTTCTGGGTTGAACTCCCACATACGGAGGGGCCGGCGTTTGCAGGGCTGGACTCGACGAACCAGCATGACTTGCACCACCGTAACTAGACTGAAATCTCCTTCAAAGAGATCTTGAATGCGGTTTTGCAGTATAGGCACGTCCTTGGCTGGACCTCAGCTCAGCCCTCTGCTAATCCATGACATTAGTTGTGGTGGAGGGCCCGAGCGGAAAGCAGGGGCAGCCACCCACTTGGAACTTCTGGGAGCTTTGATGTAAAACCACTCCCGTTGCCATAATCCGGACACCTCTCGAAAGGAACCCTTTGGCCATGGAGCTCCAGCGATCTTGCTCATTAATGCGCCTCTGCACGCTACATGTTGCCCCTCAACCATCTTCGACTTCACGTCAAAGGTCTTGAGCCACAGGCCGAAGTGAGGGGTAATGTGGAGGAAGGCCTCACATACGACAATAAATGCGGAGATGTGGAGAAAGGAGTCTGAGGCTAGATCGTGGAAATCTAGCCCGTAATAGAACATCAAACCCCTAACGAAGGGATCCAGTGTGAGGCCTAGACCTCAAAGGAAGTGGGAGATGAACACAACGTTCTCTTTGGGTTCGGGAGTAGGGACGACCTGCCCTTGGGCAGGCAGGCGATGCGAAACCTCGGCGGTCAGGTATCTGGCCTCCCTCAACTTCTTGATAACCACTTCCGTAACGGAGGAGGGCATCCACCGGCCTTGACGGCTAGATCCGGACATGATTGAACGTCCGAAGCACCTGACCTGGGCTTTGGGTGTTAGAACTCGAGGCGGGGGAAGGATTCGATTGAGCACGGGAGGGAAAAAAGTAAAAGACTTGTCCCTTTATAAAGAGGGTGGATATCAAGCATCCTCCTAGTGGCCGTTTGGGACTTGCCTAAAATCTAGGAGTCCTAGGCACGGGTGGGTTACCCACGACCGTATTGATGAGGATCCCGTAATTAGGGGAACATGATCTCTGCTTTGACAAGACGTGTCAAGAAACTGCCTCGCGTTATGTGCGGGGCTAGTTAAAGAAAAACGGTTCGAATAATCGCCGAGCCATGGCATGATGTCATGTTGCCTAAACGTGTCAGCAGATTAGATTTGTGGAAATATTATTCTCTCTATGGTGGTATGTGTAACTTATTTTGCAGGGTCGGACACTATCCTTTATTTGAACTCTTCTGTGATGTGTTCGGAGGAGGAACCCGCCTTGCAATGCCGAAGACAACACTGTGCGCCGGACTCATCGTCATTGAAGCCTGGTTCAGGGGCTACTGAGGGAGTCCTGGATTAGGGGGTCTCTGGACAGCCGGATTGTATCCTTTGGCCGGACTGTTGGACTATGAAGATACTAAATTGAAGACTTCGTCTCGTGTCCGGATGGGACTCTACTTGGAGTGGAAGGCAAGCTAGGCAGTACGGATATGGATATCTCCTCCTTTGTAACCGACCTTGTGTTACCCTAACCCTCTCCGGTGTCTATATAAACCGAAGGGTTTTAGTCCATAGGACAAAAACAATCATACCATAGGCTAGCTTCTAGGGTTTAGCCTCTCCGATCTCGTGGTAGATCAACTCTTGTAATACCCATATCATCAAGAATAAATCAAGCAGGACGTATGGTTTTACCTCCATCAAGAGGGCCCGAACCTGGGTAAAACATCTTGTCCCCTGCCTCCTGTTACCATCCGCCTTAGACGCAAAATTCGGGACCCCCTACCCGAGATCCGTCGGTTTTGACACCGACAGTCAGTTTTAGCTTTCTCTACTGAGGTGCTTGCCCAGATGAACTGGGGCACAATCGCAGTAGTTCTCCCAGTGCTACCTTAGCCGATATAGCGGAACGTAAGGTACCAAAACATGGGAGCCGGGCAAACCCAACTATTGACCCAAGACATGATTCGGAGTTGATGCATATAATGCTACAAGTTCGGGGTGCCGCACTATCGAAAGTGTTCGGACTTCTCACGCCGTATTATGGGGTACGCTTAAGCCCCTGGCGTATTGGTCGTACCAGAGTGTACGGGTGCTGAATGTCATGAATGAACATATATATAAAAAAGAATAGAGAATGCGGTAATAGTCTAATGCTATGCGTTGTTTATTCAAAAAGGTGGGTCGAAGCAGAATGATACAAGTAGTGCGATAAGCAAAAAGTAGGACTATTTGACATGTCCCCTCCAAGGGCAAGCTGAGGAATGGTATTTAAAGCAAGTATTTCACTCGTTATCAGAGACCACCTGGGAGTTCCATGGTGCGATGTAGCTTTTTTCCTCCTTGGTTGTTGTATGGTGTGTCCGGCAATCGTACTGCCGGACGGGGTTTCCGGAGAGTAAAGTCCTAAAAGAGAGAAAAATAACAAAGCGAGAAGCCCCTAGTGCGGTTGAGCCGCGTCTTGGGGCGTGCCATAGTGGTGCCCCCCTCCCCATCTGCCCATGGTATTTTCAATGCGTAATTATGTACGCGTGGCACGGATTTCGCCGTTTGGCTAGGACTGGGGTGGGGGCCGCATTGCTATGCGAGCTCGGAACATGCCAGGCGGTCTTGTTGCAGATTACTCCGGACGCGCTTGATGGTGTCCGGATGTTTAATCACCGAACTGGTGGATTTCCTGAAGAGGCTGCTTTGTGCTTCTGTTGCGAGGGCCGCAGTGTGCTCCTCCGTGCGGAGAGAGCGCTCTGTGTTTCCATTGACTGTGATGACCCCCCGAGGTCCTGGCATCTTGAGCTTGAGGTATGCATAATGCGGTACCGTATTGAATCTTGCAAATGCGGTTCGCCCGAGCAGTGCATGATAGCCACGGTGGAACGGGACTATATCGAAGATTAACTCCTCGCTTCGGAAGTTATCCGGGGATCCTAGGACCACTTCCAGTGTGACTGAGCCTGTGCAATGGGCCTCTACACCTGGTATGACGCCTTTGAAGGTCATTTTTGTGGGATTGATCCTTGAGGGGTCTATACCCATTTTGCGCATTGTGTCCTGATAAAACAGTTCTAGGCTGCTGCCGCCGTCCATAAGGACTCGAGTGAGGTGAAATCCGTTGATGATTGGGTCTAGGACTAGTGCGGCGAATCCACCATGACAGATACTAGTGGGGTGGTCCCTGCGATCGAAGGTGATCGGACAGGAGGACCATGGGTTGAACTTTGGGGCGACTGGCTCCAACGCATACACGTCCCTTAGCGCATGCTTCCGCTCCCTCTTGGGGATGTGGGTTGCGTATATCATGTTCACCGTCCGCACTTGTGGGGGGAACCTCTTCTGTCCTCCGGTGTTCGGCAGCCGGGGCTCCTCCTTGTCATCGCTATGTAACCCCTTATCTTTGTTTTCGGCTTTTAACTTGCTAGCCTGCTTGAACACCCAACATTCCCTGTTGGTGTGGTTGGCTGGCTTGTCAGGGGTGCCGTGTATTTGACACGAGCGATCTAGTATGCGGTCCAAACTGGACGGGCCCGGAGTGCTTCTTTTGAATGGCTTTTTCCGCTGACCGGGTTTAGAGGCTCTAAATCCGGCGTTGACTGTCATATCCTCGGTATTGTCGCTGTTGATGCGGCGCTTGTGTTTGTTGCGACGTGACCTGCCATTGCTATCCTTGGTATCCGAATTACCATGGTTCTTTGATATGTTATTGCTTCGAGCCAGCCAGCTGTCCTCTCCCGCGCAAAAGCGGGGCATGAGTGTCATGAGGGCTGCCATAGATTTCGGCTTTTCCTGGCCAAGGTGTCGGGCGAGCCTCTCGTCGCGGATGTTGTGCTTAAAAGCTGCTAGGGCCTCTGCATCTGGACAGTCGACAATTTGATTTTTCTTTGTTAGGAACCGTGTCCAGAATTGCCTGGCCGATTCCTCTGGCTGCTGAATTATGTGGCTCAATTCATCGGCATCTGGTGGTCTCACATAAGTGCCCTGGAAGTTGTTGAGGAATGCGGCTTCCAGATCTTCCCAACAGCCAATGGATTCTGCTGGCAGGCTGTTGAGCCAATGCCGAGATGGTCCTTTAGTTTGAGTGGGAGGTATTTGATGGCGTGTAGATCGTCACCGTGGGCCATGTGGATGTGCAGGAGGAAGTCCTCGATCTATACTGTAGGATCTGTTGTGCCGTCGTATGATTCGATATTTATGGGTTTGAAACCCTCTGGGATTTGGTGATCCATTACTTTGTCTGTGAAGCATAGGGGGTGTGCGGCGCCTCTGTACTGGGCTATATCGCGACGCAGCTCAAATGAGTCTTGTCCGCTATGTTCGGCCCGGCCGGATTTACTTTTACTGTATCCGGCATGACGGTTATCGTCTCGCGTAGTGGCACGCCCTCGTGATCCGTAGATCGATCTTGCATGTTTTGTTTTGTCCTCCAATACGTCTCGCAGGTCTAGCGCGTTTCCCCGTGCCTTGACATTTTTATTTGAGTGGCGTCGGGGTGCGGGCTGAGCTTTTGGCTGAAATGCCTCTCTGTCGCGGCCACGAGGTGGCCGATCAGCCGCATCATACACTGGAGATGTAGGTTTTAATGCTTCCTCCTCTATTCGGGGTAGCAACCTGCACTTTGGGTAACTCTTGGAGGGGCGTTCGAGTTCATATTCCTCGGCTGCAAGGACTTCGGTCCATCTGTCAGCTAGCAAATCTTGATCAGCTTGAAGCTGCTGTTGCTTTTTCTTAAGGCTATTTGTCGTGGCTATAAGCCGGCGCTTGAAGCGCTCTTGCTCGACGGGATCCTCAGGCACGACAAATTCGTCATCATCGAGGCTTGCCTCGTCTTCGGAGGGAGGCATGTAATTATCATCCTCCACCTCTCCATCTGCCGCTCTCTCGAGAGGGCTGGCTTCTCCATCCTCCTGCTCTAAATCTTGCTGGAGGGGATTGTCGTCATCTTCGGCACTATCCGGAGTGCTATTATCTCCTGTGCGGGTATCACCGCTTTTGCCCTGGCGAGACTTAGATCGGCGCCGCTGACATCAGCGCTTGGGTTGCTTCTTGGAGCGGTCCTCCTCCACTGTCCCGACGCCATTGCCTTCTTCGGGTGTGTCCACCATATATATATATATATCATATGATGAGGTGGTTGTCCAGTGCCATGTGGGCAGTGGTTCTTGTTCGTCTCCTACATCGTCGTCCATACCGTCGATGTCTTCGGAGTCGAAGTCGAGCATGTCGGTCAAATTGTCGATAGTGGCTACTAAGTGGGTGGTGGGTGGGTGGAGAATTTCTTTGTCATTCGCATCCCAATCATGCCGGACATAGTTCGGCCAGGACTCTCTTGACAAGGAGAGAGACCTTAATGAGTTCAGAATGTCGCCAAAGGGTGAGTGCTGAAAGATATCCGCAGAGGTGAACTCCATGATCGGCGCCCAGTCGGATTTGATAGGCACGGGCGCAGGCGGTTCGGAGTCTGTGGTCGGGGAAGAATCCGACAGTTTGGCGTCACGGCTCTCGTGAAGGGTAAGGTCGATACTCGCCTCGATCGCTGCTGAGAATGCGGCCTCCGTGGCGGGGTCTATCCACCCGTCCATGGATGGCGCAATTGGCTCCGAATTGAGGGTCGGAGCGGTTGCCGGTGCGGTCTCCCGAACACTGTCCGATGGTAGAGCTATATCATGCTCATCATGACCGTGCGGCGCTCTCGGCAGGGGCTCGAATCCATCGAAGATCAAGTCTCCGCGGATGTCGGCCGTGTAGTTTAAGCTTCCAAACCTGACCTGGTGGCCACAAGCGTAACTCTCGGTCTGCTCTAGATGGCCAAGCGAGTTGGCCCGCAGTGCGAAGCCGCCGAATACAAAGATCTGTCCGGGGAGAAAAGTCTCACCCTGGACTACATCACTATCAATGATCGAAGGAGCCATCAAGCCTAATGATGACGACACAGAGGGACTCTGAATGAAAGCACCAATGTCGGTGTCAAAACCGGCGGATCTCGGGTAGGGGGTCCCGAACTGTGCGTCTAAGGCGGATGGTAACAGGAGGCAGGGGACACGATGTTTACCCAGGTGCGGGCCCTCTTGATGGAGGTAATACCCTACGTCCTACTTGATTGTTCTTAATAATATGAGTAGTACAAGAGTTGATCTACCATGAGATCGAAGAGGCTAAACCCTAGAAGCTAGCCTATGGTATGATTGTTGTTGTTCCTACGGACTAAACCCTCTGGTTTATATAGACACCGGAGGGGGCTAGGGTTACGCAGAGTCGGTTACAAGGAAGGAAATCTACATATCCGTACTGCCAAGCGTGCCTTCCACGCCAAGGAGAGTCCCATCCGGACATGGGACGAAGTCTTCAATCTTGTATCTTCATAGTCCAACAGTCTGGCCAAAGGATATAGTCCGACTGTCCGGATACCCCCTAATCCAGGACTTCCTCAGTCATGCACCCTTGATGAGTGGTCTATTTTTACTAAACCTTGATAGTAGTGATACACATATTCATAGTATTGAAGCCAAAAGATATAAGTTTAATAATGATAGTGCAACTTATTTGTGGCACTGCCGTTTAGGTCATATTGGTGTAAAGTGCATGAAGAAACTCCATGTCGATGAGCTTTTGGAATCACTTGATTATGAATCACTTGATGCTTGCGAACCATGCCTCATGGGCAAGATGACTAAGACTCCGTTCTTCGGAACAATGGAGCGAGCAACGGACTTATTGGAAATAATACATACTGATGTATGCGGTCCGATGAGTGTTGATTCTCGCGGCGGGTATCATTATTTTCTGACCTTCATAGATGATTTGAGCAAATATGGGTATATCTACTTGATGAAACATAAGTCTGAAACATTTGAAAAGTTCAAAGAGTGAAGTGGAAAATCATCGTAACAAGAAAATAAAGTTTCTACGATCTGATCGTAGAGGAGAATATTTGAGTTACGAGTTTGGTCTTCATTTGAAACAATGCGGAATAGTTTCGCAACCCACGCCACCTGGAACACCACAACATAATGGTGTGTGCAAACGTCATAACTGCACTTTATTAGATATGGTGCGATCCATGATGTCTCTTACTGATTTACAGCTATCATTTTGGGGTTATGCTTTAGAGACGGTTGCATTCACGTTAAATAGGGCACCATCAAAATCCGTCGAGACGACACCATATGAACTATGGTTTGGCAAGAAACCCAAGTTGTCATTTCTTAATGTTTGGGGCTGCGATGCTTATGTGAAAAAGCTTCAACCTGATAAGCTCGAACCCAAATCGGAGAAATGTGTCTTCATAGGATACCCGAAGTAGACTGTTGGGTACACCTTCTATCATAGATCTGAAGGCAAGATATTCATTGCTAAGAATGGATCCTTTCTAGAGAAGGAGTTTCTCTCGAAAGAAGTGAGTGGGAGGAAAGTAGAACTTGGTGAGGTAACTGTACCTGCTCCCTTATTGGAAAGTAATTCATCACAGAAATCAGTACCAATGATTCCTACACCAGTAAGTGAGGAAGCTAATGATGATGATCTTGAAACTTCTGATCAAGTTACTACCGAACCTCGTAGGTCAACCAGAGTAAGATCCGCACCGGAGTGGTATGGTAATCCTGTTCTTGAAGTCATGTTACTTGACCATGACGAACCTACGAACTATGAGGAAGCGATGATGAGCCCAGATTCCACAGAATTTCTTGAGGCCATGAAATCTGAGATGGGATCCATGTATGAGAACAAAGTGTGGACTTTGGTTGACTTGCCCGATGATCGGCAAGCCATAGAGAATAAATGGATCTTCAAGAAGAAGACTGGCGTTGACGGTAATGCTACTATCTACAAAGCTCGACTTGTTGCAAAAGGTTTTTGACAAGTTCAAGGAGTTGACTACAATGAGACCTTCTCACCCGTAGCGATGCTTAAGTCCGTTCGAATCATGTTAGCAATTGCCGCATTTTATGATTACGAATTTTGGCAAATGGATGTCAAAACAACATTCCTTAATGGATATCTTAAAGAAGAGTTGTATATGATGCAACCAGAAGGTTTTGTTGATCCAAAAGGTGCTAACAAAGTGTGTAAGCTCCAGCGATCCATTTATGGACTGGTGCAAGCATCTCGGAGTTGGAATATACGCTTTGATAGTGTGATCAAAGCATATGGTTTTATACAGACTTTTGGAGAAGCCTGTATTTACAAGAATGTGAGTGGTAGATCTGTAGCATTTCTGATATTATATGTGGATGACATATTGTTAATCGGAAATGATATTGAATTTCCGAATAGCAGAAAAGGATACTAGAATAAGAATTTTTCAGTGAAATACCTCGGTGAAGCTGCTTATATATTGGGCATCAAGATCTATAGAGATAGATCAAGACGCTTAATTGGACTTTCACAAAGCACACCTTGATAAAGTTTTGAAGAAGTTCAAAATGGATCAAGAAAAGAAAGGGTTCTTGCCTATGTTACAAGGTGTGAAGTTGAGTCACACTCAATGCCCGACCACTTCAAAAGATAGAGAGAGAATGAAAGTAATTCCCTATGCTTCAACCATAGGTTCTATCATGTATGCAATGCTATGTACCAGACCTGATGTGTGCCTTGCTATTAGTTTAGCAGGGAGGTACCAAAGTAATCCAGGAGTGGATCACTGGACAGCGGTCAAGAACATCCTGAAATACCTGAAAAGGACTAAGGATATGTTTCTCGTTGATGGAGGTGCAAAGAGCTCGTCGTAAATGGTTACGTCGATGCAAGCTTTGACACTGATCCGGATGACTCTAAGTCACAAACCGGATATGTATTTTTCTTGAATGGTGGAGCTGTCAGTTGGTGCAGTTCCAAGCAGAGCGTCGTGGCGGGATCTACGTGTGAAGCGGAGTACATAGCTACTTCGGAAGCAGCAAATGAAGGAGTGTGGATGAAGTAGTTCATACCCGATCTAGGTGTCATACCTAGTGCATCGGGTCCAATGACAATCTTTTGTGACAATACTGGTGCAATTTCCTTGGCAAAGGAATCCAGATTTCACAAGAGAACCAAGACATCAAGAGAAGCTTCAATTCCATCAGCAATCAAGTCAAGGAGGGAGACATAGAGATTTGCAAGATACATACAGATATGAATGTTGCAGACCTGTTGACTAAGCCTCTCTCACGAGAAAAACATGATCAGCACCAAGACTCCATGGGTGTTCGAATCATTACTGTGTAATCTAGATTATTGACTCTAGTGCGAGTGGGAGACTGAAGGAAATATGCCCTAGAGGCAATAATAAAGTTGTTATTTATATTTCCTTATATCATGATAAATGTTTATTATTCAGGCTTGAATTGTATTAACTGGAAACTTAGCACATGTGTGAATACATAGACAAATTGAGTGTCACTAGTATGCCTCTACTTAACTAGCTCGTTAATCAAAGATGGTTAAGTTTCCTAGCCATGGACAAGAGTTGTCGTTTGATGAACAGGATCACATCATTAGAGAATGATGTGATTGACTTGACCCATCCGTTAGCTTAGCACTATGATCGTTTAGTTTATTGCTATTGCTTTCTCCAAACTTATACATGTTCCTATGACTATGAGATTATGCAACTCCCGAATACCGGAGGAACACTTAGTGTGCTATCAAATGTCACAATGTAATAGGGTGATTATACAAATGCTCTACAGGTGTCTCCGATGGTGTTTGTTGAGTTGGCGTAGATCGAGATTAGGATTTGTCACTCCGATTGTCGGAGAGGTATCTCTGGGCCCTCTCGATAATGCACATCACTATAAGCCTTGCAGGCAATGTGACTAATGAGTTAGTTATGGGATGTTGGATTACAGAATGAGTAAAGAGACTTGCCGGTAATGAGATTGTACTAGGTATTGAGATACCGATGATCGAATCTCGAGGAAGTAACATACCGATGACAAAGGGAACAACGTATGCTGTTATGCGGTTCGGCCGATAAAGATCTTCGTAGAATATGTAGGAACCAATATGAGCATCCATGTTCCGCTATTGGTTATTGACTGGAGATGAGTCTTAGTCATGTCTACATAGTTCTCAAACCCGTAGGGTCCACACGCTTAACGTTCGATGACGATTGGTATTATGAGTTTTTGTGTTTTGATGTACTGAAGGTAGTTCAGAGTCCCGGATGTGATCACGGACATGAAGAGGAGTCTCGAAATGGTCGAGACATAAAGATCGATATATTGGAAGGCTATGTTTGGACATCGGAATGGTTCCGAATGAGTTCGGGCATTCAGCGGAGTACCGGGGGTTTACCGGAACCCCCCGGGGAGTCAATGGGCCTTATTAGGCCTTAGTGGGAGAGAGGAGGAGGCGGCCAAGGTGGAGGGCACGCCCCCCAAGACCAATCCGAATTGGCTGGGGGGCCGGCCCCCCTTTCCTTCACTCTCTCTCCCTCTTCCTTCATCTCCTACTCCAACTGGGGAAGGGGGAAACCTACTCCTACTGGGAGTAGGACACCCCCCCCCTTGGGCGCGCCATGAGAGGTGATATGTCCATTTTGCAGCATGCTTTTATATCGATATTTATCGCATTATGGGCTGTTATTACACATTATGTCACAATACTTATGCATATTCTCTCTTATTTTACAAGGTTTACATGAAGAGGGAGAATGCTGGCAACTGGAATTCTAGGCTGGAAAAGGAGCAAATATTAGAGACCTATTCTGCACAACTCCAAAAGTCCTGAAACTTCACGGGAGCACGTTTCAGAATGTATAAAAAGTATTGGGGAAAGAAGTACCAGAGGGGGGCCACCCACCGTCCACATGGGTGGGGGCGCGACCTACCCCCCTGGGTGCGCCCCCCGCCTCGTGGGCCCCCTGGCAGCCCACTGATGCCCATCTTTGGCTATATGGAGTCTTTCGTCCAGGAAAAATCATAACCAAGCTCACGGGATGAAACTCCGCCGCCAGGAGGCGGAAGCTTCGCGGAACAAATCTAGGGCTCCGGTGGAGCTGTTCTGCCGGGGAAACTTCCCTCCGGGAGGGGGAAGTCATCACCATCGTCATCACCATCGATCCTCTCACCGGGAGGGGGTCAATCTCCATAAACATCTTCACCAGCACCATCTCATCTCAAACCCTAGATCATCTCTTGTATCCAATCTTTGTCCCCAAGCCTCAGATTGGTACATCTGGGTTGCTAGTAGTGTTGATTACTCTTTGTAGCTGATGCTAGTTGGTTTATTCGGTGGAAGATCATATGTTCAGATCCTTTATGCATATTAATACCCCTCTGATTATGAACATGAATATGATTTGTGAGTAGTTACGTTTGTTCCTGAGGACATGGGAGAAGTCTTGCTATAAGTAGTCATGTGAATTTGGTATTCGTTCGATATTTTGATGAGATGTATGTTGTCTTTCCTCTAGTGGTGTCATGTGAACGTCGACTACATGACACTTCACCATTGTTTGGGCCTAGAGGAAGGCATTGGGACGTAATAAGTAGATGATGGGTTGCTAGGGTGACAGAAGCTTAAATCCTAGTTTATTCGTTGCTTCGTAAGGGGCTGATTTGGATCCATATGTTTCATGCTATGGTTAGGTTTACCTTAATACTTCTGTTGTAGTTGCGGATGCTTGCAATAGGGGTTAATCATAAGTGGGATGCTTGTCCAAGGAAGGATAGTACCCAAGCACCGGTCCACCCACATAACAAATTATCAAAGTATCGAACGTGAATCATATGAACATGATGAAAACTAGCTTGACGATAACTCCCATGTGTCCTCGGGAGCGCTTTCCTTTATATAAGAGTTTATCCAGGCTTGTCCTTTGCTACAAAAAGGATTGGGCCATCTTGCTGCACCTTATTTACTTTTATTACTTGTTACTCGTTACAAATTACCTTATCACAAAACTATCTGTTACCGATAATTCCAGTGCTTGCAGAGAATACCTTGCTGAAAACCGCTTATCATTTCCTTCTGCTCCTCGTTGGGTTCGACACTCTTACTTATCGAAAAGGCTACGATAGATCCCCTACACTTGTGGGTCATCGAGACTCTTTTTTGGCGCCGTTGCCGGGGAGTGAAGCGCCTTTGGTAGGTGGAATTTGGTAAGGAAAATTTTATATAGTGTACTGAAATTTACTGTCACTTGTTACTATGGAACATAATCCTTTGAGGGGCTTGTCCGGGGTATCTTCACCCCGACCAGTAGAGCAAAGAATTGTTCCTCAACCTACTGAACCTACTGAAAATGTTTACTTTGAAATTCCTTCGGGTATGTGTAACACCCACGATGCGGCTATATATCCCACATATCAGAGCACGACTTAGAGGCATAACCGCATTGTAGGCATGTCGCAAGAGGGGTAATCTTTACACATCCCATGTACTGAATAAGAAAGAGTATAAAGAGTTGGCTTACAAACGTTACTTCACACAATACATGAATATAGCATTACATCATCCAGAATACAATCACGGTCCGACTACGGAACCCAAATAAAAGAAGACCACCCCTAATGTTACATATCCCCGATCACCCCGACTGGGCTCCACTACTGATCAACTGAAACGAAACAACACAATGAACGAGATCTTCATCGAGCTCCTCCTTGAGCTCGGTTACGTCACCTGCACGGTATCATCGGCACCTGCAACTGGTTTTGGAAGTAATCTGTGAGTCACGGGGACTCAGCAATCTCACACCCTCGCGATCAAGACTATTTAAGCTTATGGGCAGGTAAAAGGTAAGTGAGGTGGAGCTGCAGCAAGCACTAGCATATATGGTGGCTAAACTTACGCAAATGAGAGCGAGAAGAGGAGCAAAGCACGATCGTGAACTAGAAGTGATCAAGAAGTGATCCTGAAACTACTTACGTTCAAGCATAACTCCAACACCGTGTTCACTTCCTGGACTCCGCCGAGAACAGACCATCACGGTTACACACACGGTTGATGCATTTTAATTAAGTTAAGTGTCAAGTTCTCTACAACCGGACATTAACAAATTCCCATCTGCCCATAACCGTGGGCACGACTTTCGAAAGTTCATAACCCTGTAGGGGTGTCCCAACTTAGCCCATCACAAGCTCTCACGGTCAACGAAGGATATTCCTTCTCCCAGGAAGACCCGATCAGACTCGGAATCCCGGTTACAAGACATTTCGACAATGGTAAAACAAGACCAGCAAAGCCGCCCGATGCGCCGACATCCTGATAGGAGCTGCACATATCTCGTTCTCAGGGCAACACTAGATGAGACATCCTACGAGTAAAACCAACCCTCAAGTTTCCCCGAGGTGGCCTCGCAGTCTACTCAGTTCGGACCAACACTTAGAGAAGCATTGGCCCGGGGGGGTTAAAATAAAGATGACCCTTGAGTCTGCAGAACTCAAGGGAAGGTGATAGTTTGTTAGTGCAAATGGTAAAACTAAGGTTGGGCCTTGCTGGAGGAGTTTTATTCAAGGGGTTCCTATTATAACCCAACCGTGTAAGGAATGCAAAATCAAGGAACATAACACCGGTATGACGGAAACTAGGGCGGCTAGAGTGGAACAAAACACCAGGCATAACGCCGAGCCTTCCACCCATTACCAAGTATATAGATGCATTAATAGAATAAGAGATATTGTGATATCCCAACAATAAACATGTCCCAACAAGGAACAAACTCCATCTTCACCTCCAACTAGCCACGCTATAAGAGGGGCTGAGCAAAGCGGTAACATAGCCAAACAACGGTTTGCTAGGACAAGGTGGGTTAGAGGTTTGACATGGCAATATGGGAGGCATGATATAGCAAGTGGTAGGTATCGCAGCATAGGCATAGCAAAAGAGTGAGCATCTAGCAAGCAAAGATAGAAGTGATTTCGAGGGTATGGTCATCTTGCCTGCAAAGATCTCCGAGAAGACGAAAGCTTGATCCTCGTAAGCATACTCAACGGGTACCTCAAACACGAACTCGTCTCCCGTCTCTACCCAAAGCAAGAACACAAGAAAAGGAAACAACAATCAACCACGGTGCAATGCGCAAGCAACATGGTGCAAAACATGGCATGATATGCGGGATGTGATATGCAATGCATATGCATGCTCCGGAAGGAAAAGATTGAACCAGGCCTCAACTTGGCAAACCAAGTGCGCCGCTGGAAAGATGAGTTGATTTTGGTCGAAATCGATATAAAGATCACCGGAATCGGATGCACGGTTTGCAAATGGCAAGCAAAACAATAATGGCACAATACTGCGATTAACAGCACAATGCCATCTAGAATGCAACAAGAAACTAAGCTACTGCACTCTAACATAGCAACAAATTACATGGCAGTGATCCACTCAAGATGCTTGACAAAAGATGAACACTGATCTACGGCTAAATCACACAATAGCAGGTTCAAACAAGCATGGCAAAAGTGCAAAAGATAACAACATCTCAGACTTAGTGAAAATAACAACATGTCAGGAATTAACATCAGGAAGCAATGTTTAGAGCAAGATAACAACATGCTACAGGAACATATCATGGCAAATCAATGCATGGAATGGAAGTACGCAAAGCATATAACAAAAGTCCTTTACTAACCATAAGCCAAAAAGGATCAGAAGATATGATGGCACCCATGTAAACATAGCAAGATTCGTCAACAGATTCAGACTTAGCAGAAAACTGGACATGGCATAAACAGAGTTACATAGGCATGTTTGCGAGCTCGATGCACTCACCACAAGGAACTGCATGACAAACTAAGCATACACCCAGCAAGAATACATGATCAGTAAGCTAAACATGGCAAGAACACTCTCATAGCATGCATGGATCAACTACAACAACCTCGGCAAAATTGATTAACACGTAAACAATCTGCCTGGAACATTTTATAGCAATAGTAGAGCAAGATTGAGTCATGCTAGGGCACTCCATAATTGCAAACAAAGACATGGATGGATAGAACATAACAATATCTCAAAATCATCCTTACTGAACATGCTCAAAAGAGGCATGGATCACTCTGTAGCAACATGAATACATGGCATTAAAATAACATCAGGGAAATGACTTTGAAGAATTCTAAGTCCCTGAAAATAGCAACATCACGAGAGCTACTTTGCATGCTTGTGCTAGTCACCACATTGATCACAAAAATACATGGCATACACCCCTTTAAAGATGGCATGGCATATAACAAAACACATGTAGAGCTCATAGCCATATGCAGCACACATTAATCATGGCAAAAATGACAAATGCTCAAGATCTGTTAAGAAACAGACACTAACATTATATAGCACTCTTGCAACAGCATTTAGGGAATCAAGATGAACTCAAACAAGCATGGTGCAATGGAATGAAATGAAGAGAACATCAAGACGAACAATTTGATATGCTACACGCCCAAAACGGAGCTATGGATGAGAAGTTATGTGGGGACTTAGCCAAAATATCACCTCCGCGAAAAGTCAACGCGGGACGGAGCGGTTCCGGGATGGGTGGATCCGGTTCGCGGGACGGTGGCGTTTGGATCAGGGGATTGGTGGATCTGATCCAATCTTCGGGATCTCGCCGGAGTACGTCGCCGGAGAAGTCGAGGAAGGAGGCCGGAGGTGGAGAAGTCGCTAGAGAGATTCACCGGAGTGGGGGCCGGCCGGATCCGGGGCAGTGACCGGTGACCAAGGAGATAGGGTGGCGAGGTCATCGCCGGAGTGCGGAGCTCCATGTGCAGCGTGGCGCAAGGCGGCGGTGCGGCGAGAGGCGTCGTGGAGGCGGCGGGCGGCGCTTGCGCTGGCGGCGAGGGCGTGGTTCGCCGGCGGGCGGCGGTGCGCGAGCGGCACTGAGGCGCGGCGAGGGAGAGGCGGTGGCACGGGGAAGGGCGCTCGGGCGGTGGCAGTCGGACCAGGCTGGCCGGATCTGGGCCCGCAGAGCCTGGCACGATGGAGGGGAGCCGGCGGTGGCGACATGGCGCGCCGTGAGTGGAGGAGGGAGGCGGCAGGCTGACGTGGCGGCCCTTGGTTGGCTGGAGTGAGGTGGCCGGGCGAGCGGACATGTCCGGCCGGTGAGGGATTTGGCCGGCGGCGCGGAGAGGAGAGGATCTAGGGTTTGTACTGCGCGAAATTTCGAGGGGAGTCACATATTTATAGGTAGAGGGAGCTAGGAAAGTCCAAATGAGGTGCGGTTTTCGGCCACGCAATCGTGATCGAACAACCGAGAGGATGGAGGGGGTTTAGTTGGGTTTTGGGCCACTTTGGAAGGGTGTTGGGCTGCAATACACACGAGGCCTTTACGGTTCCCCGGTTAACCGTTGGGGTATCAAATGAAGTCCAAATTGCACGAAACTTGACAGACGGTCTACCGGTAGTGTACCAAGGCCGCTTGGCAAGTCTCGGTCCAATCCGAGAACGTTTAACACCCGCACACGAAAAGAGGGAAAAGGAGGCACCGGAGGACATAGGAGCGCCGGATTGCAAAACGGACAACGGGGAAAATGCTCGGATGCATGAGATGAACACATATGCAAATGCGATGCACATGATGACATGATATGAAATGCATGACACAGAAGCAAATGACAAGGCAACAACAGCGAATAACTAGAAGACACATGGCGCAACGGTCTCGGGGCGTTACAGTATGATAGAGAAACTGCTAGGTAATCCTTTTACAGGAGATGGAACATTACATTCCGACATGCACCTAATCTATGTGGATGAAGTTTGTGGATTATTTAAGCTTGCAGGTATGCCCGAGGATGTTATCAATAAGAAGGTCTTCCCTTTATCTTTGAAGGGAAAGGCATTGACATGGTTTAGCCTATGTGATGATATGGGATCATGGAACTACAACCGATTGAAATTGGAATTTCATCAGAAGTTTTATCCTCTGCATCTTGTTCATCGTGATCGTAATTATATATATAATTTTTGGCCTCATGAAGGAGAAAGCATCGATCAAGCTTGGGGGAGGCTTAAGTCAATGTTATATTCATGCCCCAATCATGAGCTCTCAAGAGAAATTATTATTCAAAACTTTTATGCTCGGCTTTCTCTCGATAATCGCTCCATGCTCGATACTTCTTGTACTGGCTCTTTTATGATGAAGACTATTGAATTCAAATGGGATTTATTGGAAAGAATTAAACGCAACTCTGAAATTGGGATCTCGACAAAGGTAAGGAGTCAGGTATAACACCTAAGTTTGATTGTGTTAAATCTTTTATGGATACCGATGCTTTCCGTGAATTTAGCACTAAATATGGACTTGACTTTGAGATAGTAGCTTCTTTCTGTAAATCCTTTGCTACTCATGTCAATCTCCCTAAGGAGAAGTGGTTTAAATGTAATCCTCCCATTGAAGTAAAAGTAGTTGCACCTATTAAAGTTGAAGAAAAGACTATCACTTATAATGATTCTGTTGTTCCTACTGCTTATATTGAGAAACCACCTTTCCCTGTTAGAATAAAGGATCATGCTAAAGCTTCAATTGTGGTTCGTAAGAGTAATACTAGAACACTTACTCCCTTTGAGCAAATTAAAGTTGAAACTAGTGTTGCTATGGTTAAAGATCTCTTGGTCGACAATATTGATGGGCATGTTATTTACTTCTGTGATGAAGCTGCTAGAATTGCTAGACCCGATAATAAAAATAAACATAGACCTGTTGTAGGCATGCCTGTTATTTCTGTTAATATAGGAGATCATTGCTATCATGGCTTATGTGATATGGGTTCTAGTTCAAGTGCAATACCTAATTCATTATATAAAGAAATTATGCATGATATTGCACCTGCTGAGATAGAGGAATTGATGTTACAATTAAGCTTGCCAATAGAGACACTATTTCACCAGTGCGGATTGTTAGAGATGTTGAAGTCTTGTGTGGGAAAGTTAAATATCCTGCTGATGTTCTTGTTCTTGGTTCCCCACAAGATAACTTTTGTCCCATTATATTTGGTAGACCCTTCTTGAATACTGTTAATGCTAAGATAGACTGCAATAAGGATATTGTATCTGTTGGTTTAGGGGATATGTCTCATGAGTTTAATTTTGCTAAATTTCATAGACAACCCCATGATAAAGAATTGCCTAGTAAAGATGAAATTATTGGTCTTGCTTCTATTGTTGTGCCTCCTAATGATCCTTTAGAACAATATTTGCTAGACCATGAAAATTATATGTTTATGAATGAAAGAAGGGAAATAGATGAAGTATTCTTTAAACAGGGACCTATTTTGAAACACAACTTGCCTGTTGAAATCCTAGGGGATCCTCCTCCACCCAAGGGTGATCCCGTGTTTGAGCTTAAACCTTTACCAGATACTCTTAAATATGCTTATCTTGATGAGAAAGAGATATATCTTGTTATTATTAGTGCTAAACTTTCAGAGCATGAAGAAAAGAAATTATTGAAAACTCTGCAGAAGCACTGTGCTGCTATTGGATATACTCTTGATGATCTTAAGGGCATTAGTCCCACTCTATGCCAGCACAAAATAAAATTGGAGAAGGATGCGAAACCAGTTGTTGATCACCAACGACGGTTAAATCCTAAGATGAAAGAAGTGGTAAGAAAAGAAATACTAAAGCTTCTGGAGGCAGGTTTAATTTGTCCCATTGCTGATAGTCAGTGGGTAAGCCCTGTCCATTGTGTCCATAAAAAGGGAGGCATTACTGTTGTTCCTAATGATAAAGATGAATTGATCCCACAAAGAATTGTTACAGGTTATAGAATAGTAATTGATTTCCGCAAATTAAATAAAGCTACTAAAAAGGATCATTACCCTTTACAAATTATTGATCAAATGCTAGAAAGATTATCCAAACATACACATTTTTTTCTTTCTAGATGGTTATTCTGGTTTCTCTCAAATACTTGTGTCAAAAGAGGATCAGGAAAAGACAACTTTTACTTGCCCTTTCGGTACCTTTGCTTATAGACGTATGCCTTTTGGCTTATGCAATGCACCTACCACCTTTCAAAGATGTATGACTGCTATATTCTCTCACTTTTGTGAAAAGATTGTTGAGGTATTCATGGATGATTTTTCTGTATATGGAACTTCTTTTGATGATTGCTTAAGCAACCTTGATTGAGTTTTGCAGAGATGTGAAGAAACTAACCTTGTCTTGAATTGGCAGAAGTGCCACTTTATGGTTAATGAAGGTATTGTCTTGGGGCATAAAATTTCTGAAAGAGGTATTGAAGTTGATAAAGCTAAAGTTGATGCTATTGAAAAAATGTCGTGTCCTAAGGACATTAAAGGTATAAGAAGTTTCCTTGGTCATGCTGGTTTTATAGGATGTTCATTAAGGACTTATCTAAAATTTCTAGGCCTCTGACTAATCTCTTACAAAAATATGTTCCTTTTGTCTTTGATGATGATTGTGTAGAAGCATTTGAAATACTTAAGAAAGCTTTGATTTCTGGACCTATTGTTCAGCCTCCTGATTGGAATCTACCATTTGAAATCATGTGTGATGCTAGTGATTATGTTGTAGGGGCCGTTCTAGGACAAAAAGTTGATAAGAAATTAAATGTTATCCAATATGCTAGTAAAACTCTAGATAGTGCCCAGAGAAACTATGCTACTACTCAAAAAGAATTTTTAGCAGTTGTATTTGCTTGTGATAAGTTGAGACCTTACATTGTTGATTCTAATGTAACTGTTCACACTGATCATGCTGCTATTAAATATCTTATGGAAAAGAAAGATGCTAAACCTAGACTTATTAGATGGGTTCTCCTACTACAAGAATTTGATTTGCATATTATTGATAGAAAGGGAGCTGAGAACCCCATTGCAGACAGCTTGTCTAGGTTAGAGAAATGACCCACTACCTATTGATGATAGCTTTCCTAATGAACAATTAGCTATGATAAATGCTTCTCGTACTGCTCCATGGTATGCTGATTATGCTAATTATATTGTTGCTAAGTTTATACCACCTAGTTTCACATACCAGAAAAAGAAAAAGTTCTTCTATGATTTAAGGCATTACTTCTGGGATGACCCACATCTTTATAAAGAAGGAGTAGATGGTGTACCTGAGCATGAACCGGAACAGATCCTACGTAAGTGTCACTCCGAGGCTTATGGAGGACACCATGCTAGAGACAGAACTTCACATAAGGTATTGCAATCTGGTTTTTATTGGCCTACTCTCTTCAAGGATGCCCATAAGTTTGTATTGTCTTGTGATGAATGTCAAAGAATTGGTAATATTAGTAGACATCAAGAAATGCCTATGAATTACTCACTTGTTATTGAACCTTTTGATGTTTGGGGCTTTAATTATATTGGACCGTTTCCTTCCTCTAATGGGTATACTCATATTTTAGTTGTTGTTGATTATGTTACTAAGTGGGTAGAAGCTATTCCAACTAGTAGTGATGATCATAACACCTCTATTAAGATGCTTAAAGAAGTTATTTTTCTGAGGTTTGGAGTCCCTAGGTATTTAATGACTGATGGTGGTTCACATTTTATTCATGGTGCTTTTCGTAAAATGCTTGCTAAGTATGATGTTAATCATATAATTGCATCTCCTTACCCACAGTCTAGTGGTCAAGTAGAACTGAGCAATAGAGAGCTTAAATTAATTTTGCAAAACACTATTAATAGATCTAGAAAGAACCGGTCCAAGAAACTTGATGATGCATTATGGGCTTATAGAACTGCATATAAAAATCATATGGGTATGTCTCCGTATAAAATGGTTTATGGAAAAGCATGTCACTTACCTCTTGAACTAGAACATAAGGCATATTGTGCCATTAAAGAGCTCAATTATGATTTCAAACTTGCCGGTGAGAAGAGGCTTTTTGACATTAGCTCACTTGATGAATGGAGAACCCAGGCCTATGAGAATGCCAAACTGTTTAAAGAAAAAGTTAAAAGATGGCATGACAAAAGGATACAAAAACGTGAGTTTAATGTAGGTGTTTATGTATTATTATACAACTCTCGTTTAAGATTTTTTGCAGGAAAACTCCTCTCTAAATGGGAAGGTCCTTACATCATCGAGGAGGTCTATTGTTACGGTGCCATAAAAATCAACAACTTTGAAGGCACAAATCCGAGGGTGGTGAACGGTCAAAGAATCAAACATTATATCTCAGGTAATCCCATAAATGTTGAAACTAATGTTATTGAAACCGTAACCCTAGATGAATACATAAGGGACACTTTCCAGAACGTTCCAGACTCCGAAAAGGAAGAGGTATGAGGTACGGTAAGTAAACCGACTCCAAAACAGTTCTAATAGTAATTTTTCTCCGTTTTGTAATATTTAAGAAAATAGGAAAATAAGAAGTAGTCTGGGAAGGACACGAGGCATCCACGAGGGTGGAGGGCGCGCCCTACCCCCTTGGGCGCGCCCCCTGCCTCGTGGGCACCTCATGTGCTCTCTAGACTCCGTTTTCTTGCATGATACTTCTTTTGGTCGGTAAAAATTCATTATATAATCTCCTGAAGGTTTTGACCATCGTACCACGCAAATATCCTCTATTTTTGTTTCAGGGTATTTCTGCTGCAGATATAGAGCAAGATGTCTTCTCAAGAGTCAGTTGAGGAGAGTCGGGTGTCTCATCCAACACTGGGGATAAGAGCAAACAGCGATGCTGACCACTTTGGGCCATCAACTGAGGAAGAGATCGAGGCTGACTTGAAAAGGGTAGATGCCATGGAGGAGGATGAAGAAGTTACTTCTCATTTCTGAGATGGATTCATGATGGGGGAATTACAGAGCTCAGCTATTCCAAACTCGGTCATCCCTTCTAATGTCAGATTTCTTTCTTATGAAAATATGAAAAAGAGTGTCACTTGTTCTCCCGCAGCTATGCAACATCCTTGGGTGAAAGGAGCTTTAGCCATCACGGGCAAGCTCTGTAAGGAAATAATGGACCTCAAGCAGCAAGTCAATAAGCTCGAGGAAGAGAATTGTATCCTGAGAGGCATCATCGCCAAGAATATCACATCACCACTCCCGAAGAAAGAGACATAAACACATGGGTATGGGCACTTCCCTTGGCAACTGCCAAGCTTGGGGGAGTGCCCCGGTATCGTATCACCATCACACTTTTATCTTTACCATTTTGCTTAGTTCGATCCTTTTGGTAATATCTTGATCTAGTAGAATAAAGTTTTAGTATGATCTAGTTTTGAGTTTTGCTTTATGATCCTTCTATGTAATCGAGTCCGTGAGCTATATATAATAAAGATTAGTGTTGAGTCAAGGGCTTGTTTATCTTACTATGATCTTGAGGGAATAAACTAAAAGAGATAGAATAAAAAGAAATAAAGAGATCATATGGATCTTATGGAGAGTAATGACTTCACATATAAAGAGTATGACGAATAAAAATTGTTGGGAGTTGACAAACATAGTTTTGGTCATCGTTGCAATTAATAGGAAGTAATAAAGAAAGGCAAGTTTTCACATATAAATATACTATCTTGGAAATCTTTTATGATTGTGAGCACTCATTAAAATATGACATGCTAAAGAGTTGACGTTGGACAAGGAATACAACGTAATGGGTTATGATTTCCTACATCTAAAATAAATATATTGTCATGGATCATCCAACATGTTGAGCTTGCCTTTCCCTCTCATGCTAGCCAAATTCTTTGCACCAAGTAGAGATACTACTTGTGCTTCCAAATATCCTTAAACACAGTTTTACCATGAGAGTCCACCATATCTACCTATGGATTGAGTAAGATCCTTCAAGTAAGTTGTCATTGTTGCAAGCAATAAAAATTGCTCTCTAAATATGTATGATTTATTAGTGTGGAGAAAATAAGCTTTATACGATCTTGTGATGTGGAAGAAATAAAAGGGACGGACTGCATAATAAAGGTCCATATCACAAGTGGCAATATAAAGTGACGTTCTTTCGTGCTAAGATTTTGTGCATCCAACCATAAAAATGCACATGACAACCTCTGCTTCCCTCTGCGAAGGGCCTATCTTTTTATTATTGTCTTATACTTCATACAAGAGTCATGGTGATCTTCACCTTTCCTTTTTACATTTTATCCTTTGGCAAGTACAATTTGTTGGAAAGATCCTGATATATATATATATATATATATATCTAATTGGATGTAAGTGTTCATGAACTATTATTGTTGACATTACCCTTGAGGTAAAAGGTTGGGAGGCAAAACTATAAGCCCCTATCTTTCTCTGTGTCTGATTAAAACTTCATACCCATAAATACTGCGTGAGTGTTAGCAATTATGAAAGACTAAATGATAGTTGAATATCTGGACCTGCTGAAAAGCTCTTATATTGACTCTTTCCGATGTTATGATAAATTGCAATTGCTTCAATGACTGAGATTATAGTTTGTTAGTTTTCATTGAAGTTTATGATTCATACTTGAAACTGTGAATGAATTGTTACTTTAGCATAAGAGATCATATGACAATATATATATACATATATATATATGTTGTTGTTCTAAGAATGATCATGATGCTCTCATGTTCGTATTTTATTTTATCGACACCTCTATCTTTAAACATGTGGAGATATTTTTCGATATCGGCTTTCGCTTGAGGACAAGCGAGGTATAAGCTTGGGGGAGTTGATACGTCCATTTTGCATGATGCTTTTATATCGATTTTTATCACATTATGGGCTGTTATTACACATTATGTCATAATACTTATGCCTATTCTCTCTTATTTTACAAGGTTTACATGAAGAGGGAGAATGCCGGCAGCTGGAATTCTGGGCTGGAAAAGGAGGAAATATTAGACACCTATTCTGCACAACTCCAAAAGTCCTGAAACTTCACAGGAGCATGTTTCAGAATATATAAAAAATATTGGGCGAAAGAAGTACCAGAGGGGGGCCACCCACCATCCACGAGGGTGGGGGCGCGCCCTACCCCCCTAGGCACACCCCCTTCCTCGTGGGCCCCCTAGCAGCCCTTTGATGCACATCTTTGGATATATGGAGTCTTTCATCCAGGAAAAAATCACAAGCAAGCTCACGGGACGAAACTCCGCTGCCACGAGGCGGAACCTTCGCGGAACCAATCTAGGGCTCCGACGGAGCTGTTCTGCCAGGGAAACTTTCCTCCGGGAGGGGGAAATCATCACCATCGTCATCACCATCGATCCTCTCATCGGGAGGGGGTCAATCTCCATCAACATCTTCACCATCACCATCTCATCTCAACCCCTAGTTTATCTCTTGTATCCAATCTTTGTCCAAAGCCTCACATTGGTACCTGTGGTTTGCTAGTAGTCTTGATTACTCTTTGTAGTTGATGCTAGTTGGTTTATTCGGAGTAAGATCATATGTTCAGATCCTTTATGCATATTAATACCCCTCTGATTATGAACATGAATATGATTTGTGAGCAGTTACGTTTGTTCCTGAGGACATGGGAGAAGTCTTGCTATAAGTAGTCGTGTGAATTTGGTATTCGTTCAATATTTTGATGAGATGTATGTTGTCTTTCCTCTAGTGGTGTCATGTGAACGTCGACTACATGACACTTCAACATTGTTTGGGCCTAGAGGAAGGCATTGGGAAGTAATAAGTAGATGATGGGTTGCTAGAGTGACAGAAGCTTAAACCCTAGTTTATGCGTTGCTTCGTAAGGGGCTGATTTGGATCCATATGTTTCATGCTATGGTTAGGTTTACCTTAATACTTCTGTTGTAGTTGCGGATGCTTGCAATAGGGGTTAATCATAAGTGGGATGCTTGTCCAAGCAAGGACAGTACCCAAGCACCGGTCCACCCACATATCAAATTATCAAATTATCGAACGTGAATCATATGAATGTGATGAAAACTAGCTTGACGATAATTCCCATGTGTCCTCGGGAGCGCTTTCCTTTATATAAGAGTTTATCAAGGCTCGTCCTTTGCTACAAAAAGGATTGGGCCATCTTGCTGCACGTTATTTACTTTTATTACTTGTTACTCGTTACAAATTACCTTATCACAAAACTATTTGTTACCGATAATTTCAGTGCTTGCAAAGAATACCTTGCTGAAAACCGCTATCATTTCCTTCTGCTCCTCGTTGGGTTCGGCACTCTTACTTATCGAAAAGGCTATGATAGATCCCCTACACTTGTGGGTCATCAAGAGGGCTAGCCCTCCCCTCCTGCACTCCTTTATATACAGGGAGGGGGCATCCAATAGACACACAAGTTGATTGTTTAGCCGTGTGCGGTGCCCCCCTCCACAGATTTCCACCTCGGTCATATCATTGTAGTGCTTAGGCGAAGCCCTGCGTCGGTAACTTCATCATCGCCGTCATCATGTCGTCATGCTGACGAAGCTCTCCCTCCACTACAGAAAAAGACATATCCGTGACATTTTGGGCTGAATGAAATTTTTTTCTGTCATACTTATGACACTTCTATGACGATAATTGTGACAAAACTCGGTATCATCATAGATGTGGTGGGCTCCTACTTCTATGACAAAAAATCATGACAGAAAATGGGCTTTTCGTCCTGGGCGGGCCGGAGACGCAGTTGCATGACATTCTTTGGGCCGTCCATGACAGAAAAAACCATGGTAGAAGCGAGGGCGAGGAAAATTTCAGGGAGTTCCCGGTTACGGTGGGTGGTCGGGGACGAGCAGTGTGCATTTCTCTTGTACACATACGCGTGTGTGTGCGAGGCATTGGGCTCTAACTGAACCTGAGCGAGGCGTTGGGCTCTAACTGAACCCGAGCGATTGCACCAGCTATGTTACTGAACCCGAGTGATTCCTTCACTATTGCTGCTGACTGAAGCCGGTTGATGCTGCCTCTAGATGAATAGTGAGCATTGCTGGGGGGTTTGGATGAACAGTTCCCGGTGGGGGTGGATGAATAGGATCCTGTGGTGTTGCCTCTAGATGAACAGGACCCCGATCGATCGAGCCAGTTGGGGCTAGATGAATAGGACCCCGTGGAGGGCTAGATGAACAGGACCACCCCGTGGAGGGCTGGATGAATAGTAGACTGTGGAGGGTTGGATGAACAGTAGACCATGGAGGGGTGGTTGAATAGGAGCCCGTGGAGAGGGCTGGTTGAACAGTAGCCGGTGGAGTAGCGCGCGGTGGAGGTTGGATGAACAGGAGCCCGTGGATGAACAGTCGCAGGTGGAGACTGGAGGAGGTCGACGATGGATGAACAGTAGCCCGTGGAGGCTGGAGTGGTCGATGGTGGAGATGGACAGTATCCCATGGAGTCCCGTTTTGCGGTACGTCACACCCCTCCCGATGAACAGGACCCCCGTTTTGACTGTAGCGCTCCAACACAAGTCCGTTTCCTCCGTTTTGCGGTACGCCACACCCCTCCCGATCAACAGGACCCCGTTTCAACCATAGGAGGTCCGTTTCCTCCATTTTGCGGTACGCCAGAGCCCTCCCGGTGAACAGGATCCCGTTTCAAACGTGGCTGGTCGAACACAAGGCCGTTTCCTCTGTTCTGCGGTATGCCAGGCCTCGTTTCCATCGGTTGTTCCGTCCAAGCCGGGTAGCTCCCACGCGTTCCATTGCCTCCTGATGAACACGACGCATTTCGTTGCCTCCCCATGAACACGATGACGACGCTATTGTTTTTTTTGCAGGTGACGATGACGATGCTTCTCCGCTCCGACCCAGCCATGTACACGAGCCCTAGCCGTACGTATGCGCGAGTAGGCATTCGAGACCCGCCTGTATGTATGTACTGTTGGGGAACGTAGCAGAAATTCAAACTTTTCCTATGTGTCACCAAGATCTATCCATGGAGAGACCAGCAACGAGGGGAAGGAGAGTGCATCTACATACCCTTGTAGATCGCTAAGAGGAAGCGTTCAAGTGAACGGGGTCGATGGAGTCGTACTCGTCGTGATCCAAATCACCGATGATCAAGTGCCGAACGCACGGCACCTCCGCGTTCAACACACGTACAGCCCGGTGACATCTCCCATGCCTTGATCCAGCAAGGAGAGAGGGAGAGGTTGAGGAAGACTCCATCCAGCAGCAGCACAACGGCGTGGTGGTGGTGGAGGAGCGTGGCAATCCTGCAGGGCTTCGCCAAGCACCACGGGAGAGGAGAAGGACTTAGGAGAGAGGGAGGGGCTGCACCAAAGGCATAAGGGGGTGTCTCAAGAGGCCCTCCTACCCTCACTATACATAGGGAGCCCAAGGGGGGGGTGCGCCAGCCCTAGGAGATCCAATCTCCTAGGGGGCGGCGGCCAGGGGAGGTTTCCCTCCCCCCCCCCCCCCAAGGCACCTAGGAGGTGCCTTCCCTCCTTGGGACTCTTCCTTAGGGTTCCCCCTTCACCCTAGGCGCATGGGCCATAAGGGAAGTGGCGCCCCAGCCCACTTTGGGCTGGATCCCTTCCCACTTCAGCCCATGGGCCCCTCCGGGATAGGTGGCCCCACCCGGTGGGCCCCCGGGACCCTTCCGGTGGTCCCGGTACAATACCGATGACCCCGAAACTTGTCCCGATGGCCGAAATAGGACTTTCTATATATAAATCTTTACCTCCGGACCATTCCGGAACTCCTCATGACGTCCGGGATCTCATTCGGGACTCCGAACAACATTCGGTAACCACATACAAGCTTCCTTTATAACCCTAGCGTCATCGAACCTTAAGTGTGTAGACCCTACGGGTTCGGGAGACATGCAGACATGACCGAGACGTTCTCCGGTCAATAACCAACAGCGGGATCTGGATACCCATGTTGGCTCCCACATGTTCCACGATGATCTCATCGGATGAACCACGATGTCAAGGACTTAATCAATCCCGTATACAATTCCCTTTGTCTAGCGGTACGATACTTGCCCGAGATTCGATCGTCGGTATCCTGATACCTTGTTCAATCTCGTTACCGGCAATTCTCTTTACTCGTTCCGTAACACATCATCCCATGATCAACTCCTTGATCACATTGTGCACATTATGATGATGTCCTACCGAGTGGGCCCAGAGATACCTCTCCGTTTACACGGAGTGACAAATCCCAGTCTCGATTCGTGCCAACCCAACAGACACTTTCGGAGATACCTGTAGTGTACCTTTATAGTCACCCAGTTACGCTGTGACGTTTGGTACACCCAAAGCATTCCTACGGTATCCGGGAGTTGCACAATCTCATGGTCTAAGGAAATGATACTTGACACTAGAAAAGCTTTAGCATACGAACTACACGATCTTGTGCTATGCTTAGGATTGGGTCTTGTCCATCACATCATTCTCCTAATGATGTGATCCCGTTATTAATGACATCCAATGTCCATGGTCAGGAAACCGTAACCATCTATTGATCAATGAGCTAGTCAACTAGAGGCTTACTAGGGACATGGTGTTGTCTATGTATCCACACATGTATCTGAGTTTCCTATCAATACAATTCTAGCATGGATAATAAACGATTATCATGAACAAGGAAATATAATAATAACCAATTTATTATTGCCTCTAGGGCATATTTCCAACAGTCTCCCACTTGCACTAGAGTCAATAATCTAGTTCACATCGCCATGTGATTAACACTCACAGGTCACATCGCCATGTAACCAACATCCAAAGAGTTTACTAGAGTCAATAATCTAGTTCACATCACTATGTGATTAACACTCAATGAGTTCTGGGTTTGATCATGTTGCTTGTGAGAGAGGTTTTAGTCAACGGGTCTGAACCTTTCGGATCCGTGTGTTCTTTACAAATCTCTATGTCATCTCCTATGTAGCTACCACGCTCTATTTGGAGCTATTCCAAATAACTGTTCTACTTGGAGCTATTCTAAATTGTTGCTCCATTATACGTATCCGGTATCTCTACTCAGAGCTATCCGGATAGGTGTTAAGCTTGCATCGACATAACCCTTTACGACGAACTCTTTTACCACCGCCATAATCGAGAAAATTCCTTAGTCCACTAATTACTAAGGATAACTTTAACCGCTGTCTGTGATCCATTCTGGGATCACTCTTGTACCCCTTGACAGACTCATGGCAAGGCACACTTCAGGTGTGGTACGCAGCATAGCATACTGTAGAGCCTACGTCTTAAGCATAGGGGATGACCTTCGTCCTTTCTCTCTATTCTGCCGTGGTCGAGCTTTAAGTCTTAACTTCATACCTTACAACTCAGGCAAGAACTCCTTCTTTGACTGATCCATCTTGAACACCTTCAAGATCATGTCAAGGTATGTGCTCATTTGAAAGTACCATTAAGCGTTTTGATCTATCCTTATAGATCTTGATGCTTAATGTTCAAGTAGCTTATCCAGGTTTTCCATTGAAAAACACTTTCCAAATAACCCTATATGCTTTCCATAAATTCTACATCATTTCTGATCCATAACATATACTCATCAGAAATTCTATAGTGCTCCCACTCACTTCTTTGGAAATACAAGTTTCTCATAAACTTTGTATACACCCAAAATCTTTGATCATCTCATCAAAGCATACATTCCAACTCCGAGATGCCTACTCCAGTCCTTAGAAGGATTGCTGGAGTTTTGCATACTTATTAGCATCTCTCAGGATTGACAAAACCTTCCGTTTGTATCACATACAACCTTTCCTCAAGAAAATCGTTGAGGAAACAATGTTTGACATCCTATCTGCAAGATTTCATAAATAATGCAGTAATCGCTAATATAATTCCAACAGACTCTTAGCATCGCTACGAGTGAGAAAGTCTCATCGTAGTCAACTCCTTGAACTTGTCGGAAAACATCTTAACGACAAGTCGAGCTTTCTTAATGGTAATACTTACCATCATTGTCCGTATTCCTTTTAAAATCCATCTGTACTCAACAGCCTTACGACCATCGAGTCGTTCTGCCAAAGTCTACACTTTGTTTTCATACATGGATCCTCTCTCGGATTTTATGGCCTCGAGCCATTCATCGGAATCCAGGCCCACCATCTCTTCTCCATAGCTCGTAGGTTCATTGTTGTCTAGCAACATGACTTCCAAGACAGGACTACGTACCACTCTGAAGTAGTACGCATCCTTGTCATCCCACGAGGTTTGTTAGTGACTTGATCTAAAGTTTCATGATCACTATCATAAGCTTCCACTTCAATTGGTGTAGGTGCCACAGGAACAACTTCCTGTGCCCTGCCACACACTAGTTGAAGAGACGGTTTAATAACCTCATCAAGTCTCCACCATCCTCCCACTCAATTCTTTCAAGAGAAACTTTTCCTCGAGAAAGGACCCGATTCTAGAAACAATCCTTTATTGCTTTTGAATCTGAGACAGGAGGTATACCCAACTGTTTTGGGTGTCCTATCAAGATGCATTTATCCACTTTGGGTTCGAGCTTATCAGCCTGAAACTTTTTCACATAAGCATCGCAGCCCCAAACTTTTAAGAAATGACAGCTTAGGTTTCTCTAAACCATAGTTCATACGGTGTCATCTCATCGGAATTACGTGGTGCCCTATTTAAAGTGAATGTGGTTGTCTTTAATGCCTAACCCATAAACTATTGTGGTAATTTGATAAGAGACATCATGGTATGCATCATATCCAATAGGGTGCAGTTATGATGTTCGAACACACCATCACACTATGGTGTTCCAGGCTGTATTAGTTGTGAAACAATTTCCACAATGTCTTAATTCTGTGCCAAACTCGTAATTCAGATATTCATCTCTATGATCATATCATAGACATTTTATCCTCTTGTCACGACGATCTTTCAACTTCACCCTGAAATTACTTGAACCTTTCAATAATTCAGACTCGTGATTCATCAAGTAAATATACTCAACATTTACTCAAGTCATCTGTGAAGTAAGAACATAACAATATCCACTACATGCCTCAGCACTCATTGGACTGCACACATCAAAATGTATTACTTCCAACAAGTTGCTTTCTAGTTCCATTTCACTGAAAAACGAGGCTTTCAGTCATCTTGCCCATGTGGTATGATTTGCATGTCTCAAGTGATTCAAAATCAAGTGAGTCCAAACGGTCCATTTGCATGGAGATTCTTCATGCATATACAGCAATAGGCATGGTTCGCATGTCTCAAGTGATTCAAAATAAAGTGAGTCCAAAGATCCATCAACATGGAGCTTCTTCATGCGTTTTATACCGATATGACTTACGTGGCAGTGCCACAAGTAGGTGGTACTATCATTACTATCTTTTGGCATGAACATGTGTATCACTACGATCGAGATTCAATAAACCATTCATTTTAGGTGTAAGACCATTTGAAGGTATTATTCAAATAAACAGAGTAACCATTATTCTCCTTAAATGAATAACCGTATTGCGATAGACATAATCCAGTCATGTCTATGCTCAACGCAAACACCAATCTCGATGGTAGAGGGAGCGTGCGATGCTTGATCATATCAACATTGGATACACTTCCAACACATATCGTCAGCTCACCTTTAGCTAGTCTCCGTTTATTCCGTAGCTTTTATTTCGAGTTACTAACCCTTAGCAACCAAACCGGTATCTAATACCCTGGTGCTACTAGGAGTACTAGTAAAGTACACATTAACACAATGTATATCCAATATACTTCTATCGACCTTGCCAGCCTTCTCATCTACCAAGTATCTAGGGTAATTCTGCTCCAGTGGTTGTTCCCCTTATTACAGAAGCACTTAGTCTCGGGTTTGGGTTCAACCTTGGGTTTCTTCACTAGAGCAGCAGCTGAATTGCCGTTTCATGAAGTATCCCTTTGTTCCCTTGCCCTTCTTGAAACTAGTGGTTTCACCAACCATCAACAATTGATGCTCCTTCTTGATTTCTACTTTCGCGGTGTCAAACATCGCGAATATCTCAAGGATCATCATATATGTCCCTGATATATATTATAGTTCATCACGAAGCTCAAGCAGCTTGGTGGCATTGACTTCGGAGAACCATCACTATTTCATCTGGAAGATCAACTCCCACTCGATTCAAGCGATTGTTGTACTCAGACAATCTGAGCACAAGTTCAACAATTGAGCTTTTCTCCCTTAGTTTGCAGGCTAAGAAAATCGTCGGAGGTCTTATACCTCTTGATGTGGGCACAAGCCTGAAATCCCAATTTCAGCCCTCAAAACATCTCATATGTTTTCGCGACGTTTCAAAAACCGTCTTCGGTGCCTCAACTCTGAACCATTTAGCAGAACTATCACGTAGTTATCAAAATGTGTATGTCAGATGTTCGCAACATCCACAGACAACGTTCGAGATTCAGCACACTGAGCGGTGCATTAAGGACATAAGCCTTCTATGAAGCAATGAGGACAATCCTCGGTTTACGGACCTAGTCCGCATAATTGCTACTATCAACTTTCAACTAAATTTTCTCTAGGAACATAATTAAAAAGTAGAACTGAAGCGCGAGCTACGACATAATTTGCAAAATCCTTTTGACTATGTTCAGGATAATTAAGTTCATCTTATGAACTCCCACTTAGATAGACATCCCTCTAGTTATCTAAGTGATTACATGATCCGAGTCAACTAGGCCGTGTCCGATCATCACGTGAGACGGACTAGTCAACGTCGGTGAACATCTTCATGTTGATCGTATCTACCATACGACTCATGCTCGACCTTTCGGTCTCTGTGTTCCGAGGCCATGTCTGTACATGCTAGGCTCGTCAAGTTAACCCTAAGTGTTTTGCATGTGTAAAACTGTCTTACACCCGTTGTATGTGAACGTAAGGATCTATCACACCCGATCATCACGTGGTGCTTCGAAACGACGAACTTTAGCAACGGTGCATAGTTAGGGGAGAACACTTCTTGAAATTTTAATGAGGGATCATCTTATTTACTACCGTCGTTCTAAGAAAATAAGATGTATAAACATGATAAACATCATATGCAATCAAATAATAGTGACATGATATGGCCAATATCATATAGCTCCTTTGATCTCCATCTTGGGGCTCCATGATCATCTTGTCACCGGCATGACACCATGATCTCCATCATCATGATCTCCATCATCGTGTCTCCATGAAGTTGTCACGTCATCTATTACTTCTACTACTATAGCTAACGGTTAGCAATAAAGTAAAGTAATTACATGACGTTTATGTTGACACGCAGGTCATAAATAAATAAAGACAACTCCTATGGCTCCTGTCGGTTGTCATACTCATCGACATGCAAGTCGTGATACCTATTACAAGAACATGATCAATCTCATACATCACATATATCATTCATCACATCCTTTTGGCCATATCACATCACATAGCACACCCTGCAAAAACAAGTTAGACGTCCTCTAATTGTTGTTTGCATGTTTTACGTGGCTGCTATGGGTTTCTAGAAAGAACGTTTCTTACCTATGCAAAGACCACAACGTGATATGTCAATTGCTATTTACCCTTCATAAGGACCCTTTTCATTGAATCCGATCCGACTAAAGTGGGAGAGACAGACACCCGCCAGCCACCTAATGCAACTAGTGCATGTCAGTCGGTGGAACCGGTCTCACGTAAGAGTACGTGTAAGGTTGGTCCGGGCCGCTTCATCCCACGATGCCGCCGAATCAAGATAAGACTAGTAACGGCAAGCATATTGAACAAAATCAACGCCCACAACTACTTTGTGTTCTACTCGTGCATAGAAACTACGCATAGACCTAGCTCATGATGCCACTGTTGGGGAACGTAGCAGAAATTCAAAATTTTCCTACGTGTCACCAAGATCTATCTATGGAGAGACCAGCAACGAGGGGAAGGAGAGTGCATCTACATACCCTTGTAGATCGCTAAGCGGAAGTGTTCAAGTGAACGGGGTCGATGGAGTCGTACTCGTCGTGATCCAAATCACCGATGATCAAGTGCCGAACGCACGGCACCTCCGCGTTCAACACACGTACAGCCCGGTGACGTCTCCCACGCCTTGATCCAGCAAGGAGAGAGGGAGAGGTTGAGGAAGACTCCATCCAGCAGCAGCACAATGGCGTGGTGGTGGTGGAGGAGCGTGGCAATCCTGCAGGGCTTCGCCAAGCACCACGGGAGAGGAGAAGGACTTAGGAGAGAGGGAGGGGCTGCACCAAAGGCATAAGGGGGTATCTCAAGAGCCCCTCCTACCCTCACTATATATAGGGAGCCCAAGGGGGGGGGTGCGCCAGCCCTAGGAGATCCAATCTCCTAGGGGGCGGCGGCCAGGGGAGGTTTCCCTCCCCCCCAAGGCACCTAGGAGGTGCCTTCCCTCCTTGGGACTCTTCCTTAGGGTTCCCCCTTCACCCTAGGCGCATGGGCCATAAGGGAAGTGGCGCCCCAGCCCACTTTGGGCTGGATCCCTTCCCACTTCAGCCCATGGGACCCTCCGGGATAGGTGGCCCCACCCGGTGGGCCCCCGGGACCCTTCCGGTGGTCCCGGTACAATATCGATGACCCCGAAACTTGTCCCGATGGCCGAAATAGGACTTCCTATATATAAATCTTTACCTCCGGAACTCCTCGTGACGTCTGGGATCTCATTCGGGACTCCGAACAACATTCGGTAACCACATACAAGCTTCCTTTATAACCCTAGCGTCATCGAACCTTAAGTGTGTAGACCCTACGGGTTCGGGAGACATGCAGACATGACCGAGACGTTCTCCGGTCAATAACCAACAGCGGGATCTGGATACCCATGTTGGCTCCCACATGTTCCACGATGATCTCATCGGATGAACCACGATGTCAAGGACTTAATCAATCCCGTATACAATTCCCTTTGTCTAGCGGTACGATACTTGCCCGAGATTCGATCGTCGGTATCCCGATACCTTGTTCAATCTCGTTACCGGCAAGTCTCTTTACTCGTTCCGTAACACATCATCCCGTGATCAACTCCTTGATCACATTGTGCACATTATGATGATGTCCTACCGAGTGGGCCCAGAGATACCTCTCCGTTTACACGGAGTGACAAATCTCAGTCTCGATTCGTGCCAACCCAACAGACACTTTCGGAGATACCTGTAGTGTACCTTTATAGTCACCCAGTTACGTTGTGACGTTTGGTACACCCAAAGCATTCCTACGGTATCCGGGAGTTGCACAATCTCATGGTCTAAGGAAATGATACTTGACATTAGAAAAAGCTTTAGCATACGAACTACACGATCTTGTGCTATGCTTAGGATTGAGTCTTATCCATCACATCATTCTCCTAATGATGTGATCCCGTTATCAATGACATCCAATGTCCATGGTCAGGAAACCGTAACCATCTATTGATCAACGAGCTAGTCAACTAGAGGCTTACTAGGGACATGGTGTTGTCTATGTATCCACACATGTATCTGAGTTTCCTATCAATACAATTCTAGCATGGATAATAAACGATTATCATGAACAAGGAAATATAATAATAACCAATTTATTATTGCCTCTAGGGCATATTTCCAACATGTACGTGGCCGTATTTTCTTTCTTGCACACTGGCCGATGTACGTACATGTACATGCTATGTGCGCGCCTCTACTACGACACATGTGCGCCTCTACATCGACCAGTATATACGTACACGTTTGCGACCAGAATGACAATGCTACGTACGCTTCGACCAGGTGGGTCCCGACTGTCAGGCACTTCCTTGCGTGCGAAGATGTAGTTGGTGGGTCCCAACAGTCACGGGGGCGAATCATTTTTTTGCCCGGACGCACTTCCTTGCATGCGAAGATGTCGCTGGTAGGTCCCAGCAGTCAGGGCGAAACGTTTTTTCATGAAATGCGGTTGCCCGTCCGGTGGGTCCCTGCTGTCAGGTGGAGGGATCATTATTTTCCGCGTAATTAGGAGGCACTTCCTTGTTGCGGCCATGGACCCAGCTGTCAGCCACTCCACATACAGTCCACGTCCAATGGAAGCCGTTCCTTGACCACGTTAACCACGCCGCGCCGAGAGCACCAGGGCGGTGGACGACGGCGAGGCCTAGGAAGGGGACGACGCGGAGCCATGGAAGACGCAACAGTGGATGCCCACGCTTAGAGGAGTATGAGGGTTCACTGGTTCGCTGCAGTGTGAGGCTGCCGTTGCCGCAGAATAACAGGGGGTGTGGGTGAGTAGAGGGATGGCCTGGTCAGTGGTGGGAGTAGTAGGGGGCGGCGAAGCCTCCACGGCATCGCAGCCGACCACGGGAGGCAGGACCACGAGGCACGACAGGCGCTGGTTTGGGCGGCTGGAGTAAGAAGACCAGAGGCTGAAGAAGCACTACGGCCATTGGATGGCCATCGTACGGTCACTAGAGCTAGAATCGTTCATATTGACTAAGTTTACAAAGCCCTCCGTCCCCGTCAACTTAGTTGGCCCACAAGTCAGCCTCCCACTATTGTGGGTCCTAGCTAGCAGGGGGGTATTCATTTTTTGTGCGTAATAAGGAGGCACTTCCTTGCGTGCGAAGATATAGCTGGTGGGTCTGACCTGTCAGCGGTGGGAACGTTTTTTCGTGAAATACAAAGGCCCTTCTGATGGGTCCCAGCTGTCAGGTGGAGGAATCATTATTTTGCGCGTAATAAGGAGGCATTTCCTTGCGTGCGGCCGTGGACCTAGCTGTCAGCCTCTCCATGCACAGTCTACTTCAGATGGTGTCGTTCGTTGACCACGTTGACCACTCCGCGCCAAGCACATCCAAGGTGGTGGACGACGGCGAGGCCCCGGACAGCAACGAGCCAGAGATGGGAAGACGTGGGAGTAGAGTTGCAGACGGAGAGGTGTACGAGGGTTAACTGGTTCTGGTGTGGTGTGGTTCGGCAGTCGGCGGAGAAGAACAGGAGGTGTGGAGGGGTGGAGGGATGGCCTGGCCAACGGTGGAGTAGCGCTTCACAGCGAAGCGTGCTAAGCAGAGCTACTAGCAGCAGGAGGCGAGAGCAGGTGGTCCCAAGGTTTTATTTTATTGTTAAGAAATTATTTTTATAAGTTAATAAGATGTGGGATATTGTTTTCTTACATATGTAAGTATCTGTTAAATATATGATGATAATAACAATAATATATAATAACATATAAAATAATTTAAATATATATAATATAGTTAGAAGGGAAACATAAGTTGGACCAGGCATTCCTATTCTTATATAGAAAAATAGAACAGACCTTTGCGTTTTCTTCAAAAAAATACATAAATTGGGCTGCAATGTTTCAGGAAAAATAAAACCTCGGATGGGAGATCCATAGGCCGGATGGGAGGTCCATAGGCCGGATGGGAGGTCCATAGGTCGGTCGATACATGACGGCCCTCAAGAAAATACAAACAGGCCTATGAAACTCCCATCCGAGGTCGTGGGCTGCGCATGTTAAAAAAGAAAGCCTAGACGGGGCAGCCCAAAACCCAGTTGATACTTGCTGCCCCAGTGATAATAAATGATACCTACCAGCTCCCCCGCTTCGTTGTGAAATTATCTCCTATAGTAACTACGTTGAATCTCCTAAAAATGTAACTAGGTCGACAAACCCGTGGGCCCCAACGTCAGTAGCATTAGGAGGAAGTATTTTTTCGATGATGCACTTGCTTGCGTACGACCATAGACCTAGTGGGTCCCGACTGTCCGCCTCTCCACGTACAGTCCTCTCTAGATTCCTCTCGTTTGTTCAGCATGTTCACAACGGCAGACAGCGGCGTCGCGGCGAGCGCACAAAGGCGCAGGAGGAGATCTGACCACCTCAGGAAGTGCCTTATTAGTAACGAAACAACTGAACTAGCCTAGTGGCCGAGTGACACTACCCGACAGCTGTTCCACCCGGGTTCGATTCCACCTGTTGATACGTCTCCAACGTATCTATAATTTTTGATTGCTCCATGCTATATTATCTACTGTTTTGGACATTATTGGGCTTTATTATCCACTTTTATATTATTTTTGGGACTAACCTATTAACCGGAGGCCCAGCCCAGAATTGTTGTTTTTTACCTGTTTTAGGGTTTCGAAGAAAAGGAATATCGAACGGAGTCCGAACGGAATGAAACCTTCGGGAACGTGATTTTCTCATCGAATACAACTCAGGAGACTTGGACCCTACATCAAGACACGTAACAGGAGGCCACGGGGTAGGGGCGCGCCTACCCCCCCCCCCCAGGCGCGCCCTCCACCCTCGTGGGCCCCCTGTTGCTCCACCGACGTACTTCTTCCTCCTATATATACCCACGTACCCCCAAACGATCAGATACGGAGCCAAAACCCTAATTCCATCGCTGCAACTTTCTGTATCCACGAGATCCCATCTTGAGGCCTGTTCCGGAGCTCCGCCGGAGGGGGCATCGATCACGGAGGGCTTCTACATCAACACCATAGCCGTTCCGATGAAGTGTGAGTAGTTTTACCTCAGACCTACGGGTCCATAGTTATTAGCTAGATGGCTTCTTCTCTCTTTTTGGATCTCAATACAATGTTCTCTCCTCTCTTGTGGAGATCTATTCGATGTAATCTTCCTTTTGCGGTGTGTTTGTTGAGACCGATGAATTGTGGGTTTATGATCAAGTCTATCTATGAATAATATTTGAATCTTCTCTGAATTCTTTTATTTATGATTGGTTATCTTTGCAAGTCTCTTCGAATTATCAGTTTGGTTTGGCCTACTAGATTGATCTTTCTTGCAATGGGAGAAGTGCTTAGCTTTGGGTTCAATCTTGCGGTGTCCTTTCCCGGTGACAGTAAGGGCAGCAAGGCACGTATTGTATTGTTGCCATCGAGGATAACAAGATGGGGTTTTCTTCATATTGCATGAGTCTATCACTCTACATCATGTCATCTTGCTTAAGGTGTTACTCTGTTTTAACTTAATACTCTAGATGCATGCTGGATAGCGGTCGATGAGTGGAGTAATAGTAGTAGATGCAGGCAGGAGTCAGTCTACTTGTCTCGGACGTGATTCCTATATACATGATCATACCTAGATATTCTCATAACTATGCTCAATTCTGTCAATTGCTCAACAGTAATTTGTTCACCCACCGTAGAATACTTATGCTCTCGAGAGAAGCCACTAGTGAAACCTATGGCCCCCGGGTCTATCTTTATCATATTGATCTCCTAGTACTTAGTTATTTACTTTGCCTTTATTTTACTTTGCATCTTTATCATAAAAATACCAAAAATATTATCTTACCATATCTATCAGATCTCACTCTCGTAAGTGGCCCTATAGGGATTGACAACCCCTATTTGCGTTGGTTGCTAGGATTTATTTGTTTTGTGTAGGTGCGAGGGACTCGCGCGTAGCCTCCTACTGGATTGATAGCTTGGTTCTCAAAAACGGAGGGAAATACTTATGCTACTTTACTGCATCATCCCTTCCTCTTCGGGGAAAACCAACGCAGTGCTAAAAGAGGTAGCACCTGTGCAGAGAAAATATCTCCAAAATTTTTGCCTCTGCCTATATTGACATGTGGGTCCCAATTGTCATCTACGCACACCACGTCGAACACTTGCCAAAACTTTGTCCCTTGTTTTCTCTGTTTTTCGCACACTCGACATTGTGTGGGCATTTTGAAAATAGCATATCTTTTTGACTGTGCATCATATGAAGATGTGTTATGCATGAATGTTGATCAGCATGATGTTAACTGGCTGGTAGTTCCAGTTTCGACCATGAATAAACCTTCCAACATGATGTTAACACTGTTTGAAAAGGTCGTGTTAATATAAATGCTCTGCCTCTGAAAGTTGCAGTTTCTTATCTGAAACTGAACTTGAAGTTTCTTATCTGAAACTAAAACTTGCAGTTTCTTCTCTGAGAATCACATTGTCTGCACTTTCATACTCCGATGAAACTACATTTTTAAGTGCTAAAAATAGATCTCTAGAATTCATAAAATACTTCATATGCTCAATACTGCAAATCTGAAATTCAAAAGATATTCATATCTAAAAGTACTCTCAAAATACACAACACAAAACACAATTGACAACCTGCAAATACTGACAACCCTAAGCTCCTCCTAACAATTCACAACCTGCCCGACTATTGGGCTGGGGGCAGTCCCTCCTATTCCTCGGCAGCAGACAGCCGCCCCGTGAGACGATGTGAACGGCGAGGGAGACGATAGTGGGGAAGCGTCGCCGGGCCAACTATTTTTCTCCTCTTGTAGTTGGGTTCAGTCGACGAAGACTCCACCGGCTCACTCTAGCACGACACCCTCACAAACGGCACCCTGTAGATGCTCGATCCTTCAATCTCTGGTGGATGCTCCATCTGGGATCGATACTCCCACCACCGCTCCCTCGCGATCGGATTCGGTGAATCTGTTTGCTCCATGGCCCGGAGGAGCATCTTTATGTACGCCCGTGTGATTCCCTCCGGGAGTATCGTCGCCTTTTCGCTCTGTTGCAGATATTTGGCCATGGATGTCACTGTCACCGCTAGTTGGTCCTTGTTGTCAAACCAAGACTGTAGCTCCAACATCCTAGCTAGCTTCACAGGGTCGCCGTCTGCGATCCTCACGTATCGGTTGTACTCCTCCATCGATCTACTTCTCCACAGCACCTTCACTCGTCGGCGGTGGTTTTTGAATGGATGAGGAGAGGAGCAGCGCTGGTTTTGGATTAGAACGGGAGAGGAATGACGCTGGTTTTGGATTGGAACAGGAGAGGAGGGGCGGTGGTTTTGAAATGGAAGAGGAGAGGAGCGGCGCTGGATTTAGATTGGAACGGGAGAGGAGCGGCGGTGGTTTAAGAGGAGAAGAGCGGAAGAGCGGCGCTGGTCTTGGAAGTATTCTTTTGTTTTGCATATTTTGGGTCAAAGTTTGACCATGTACTGTATTTGACAAGCAAAATGTGAATGTATGTCACCAAAAATTGTATCGTTTGGTTCGTATATGAATCTACTTTCAAATTATATTATTTTTGCAACATATAACATATATTTTATTTGCGAAAATCATGGTCAATTATGACACAGAATAAAAGGGATACTAGTTAATGTGGGGTCGCTTTCTTAATTGAAGGGTAAATTGATTTTGATTTTGATCCAGTCACGGCGCGTCGGCCCTCTCGTCCAATCCTAAATCGTTGTCGCACGCTCCTCTCCCTCTTCTCCATTGCAAAACCACCTCCTCTCCTCTCCATCATCTCCATTCAAAAACCACCGTCTCGCCTCTCCCTCTTCTCCATTGCAAAACCACCTCCTCTCCTCTCCATCATCTCCATTCCAAAACCACCGTGTCGCCTCTCCCTCTTCTCCATTGCAAAACCACCTCCTCTCCTCTCCATCATTTCCATTCCAAAACCACCATATCTCCTCTCCCTCTTCTCTATTGCAAGGCCATCGTATCTCCTCCCATCTTCCAAAGCTAGCACCGGACCACTCAGAAGGACATTTATGGGAGGATGCAGTAGCGAATCAGGCAGATCACCGGCGCGACCAGGCAAAGTTCGCCAGGATGAAGGAGATCCTTACTTGGTTTGACAATGAGTGGGAGATTTCGAGGACGGTGAGGGCCATGTAGCAATGTATGCGAAAGAGCGAGATGACGGCGATGAGGGCGGCGATGTACATGTACTCCTCGGCGGCAGTCACGTCGCAGTCCTTCGAGTTCATCGAGTATCTCCTCTGGGCGATGGAGCAGACAGATTTTCCCGAGGCGAAAGTGAGGCGGAGGTTGTGGGCGTACAGGTCGAAGGTTGAGCGCCCAGAGGATAACGAATCGATCGAGTACGATGTGCCGTTCGTGAGGGTGCAGAGCCAGCTGGAGCCACAGGAGTATTCGTTATCCCACCACAAGAGGAGTCCGGATGGTGCGAAGTCGCTTCCCCACGGTTCCCTCGATGCTTGCCTCATTTCAACGGCGGCGGTAGGGTTTAAGGTAAGCTTCGCACTAACCTAATCTTCTACCTGCTCATGCTTACAATCAGTGTGACAGCTAATGAAAATCATGCTTATAATCAGTCTTCGAGTACTACGCCAATCACCCTTAAATAGCTCTGGACCTTTGGGTCAAAGTTGTGACATTGTGTACAAATAAAGAAAAATAGATTGGTGCTTCTTTCAGAAAAGAGTACTCCCTAGAAAACTGCCAATATAAGCTACTAGTATTTGGTTAGAGGATTTGCTGCCGAGAAAGATCCGTCCACAGAGAGCGCCACACATCCCACTGGTGGTGGTGGATGCCAATGCGTGCATGGATCATGGTTGGTGTCGGTAATTTTTACTTGGCACACATCGCACTCTGCATATATGCCGGTTCCATCTGTACATTTGTGCAGTTCCACCAAAATGCAGCTGAATAACCCTGTTTGCACAGATAATGAAAAAAGTGTGATTACATTATAGTAGCACTAGTTGATGAAACACGCAAAATAAATAGAAGAAAATATTGCAATAGTATCATAGTATGCCATGCTGTGAGGGCAAGATGGGCCCTGCGATGCCTCATACGGTACGCCACGCCTCATATTGAAAATCGTCCCAAGTCTCCCCGATACACCTTCTGCCAGTGATGAACATCAGTGTACAGCGATAGTACAAGGAGGGGCCTTGAGACATTCAAATCTCTATTTTTGTGCAAATCAACTAAAATTAAGCACCCCAGTTTGCATAAATGCTTAAACATTAACAATGGGACTAGTTGATGAAACATACATTAACAAACAGAAGCACTTTCTTTATCTACATTGGAAATGAAATGATAGAGAGGACATTCGCTCTATTTTAACTATATTATTACTTCATTTTATCAGTGACACTAGGGTCGAGTAGGTGGCAAACGAGGTGTACCGTGCGTCGCAAGGATGAAGCTCAACCCGGAAAAATGTGTTTTTGACGTGCCTGCCGGAAAGCTCCTGGGCTTCATTGTATCCGGCATAGGAATTGAAGAAAATCCGGCCAAGATCCAAGCTCTGTCACAGTTGGATATCCCAACAGACCTCAAACAAATCCAGAAATTAACCGGATGTGTGGCGGCTCTAAGCCGCTTTATCTCCCGCCTGGGAGAAAAGGCATTACCCCTTTATCGCCTCCTACGGCGCACCGAACACTTCAAGTGGATGGATGCCGCCACAGCCGGATTGGAAGAAATAAAAGCCATATTAGCAACCAACCCAGTCCTGGCCACGCCAAACATTGGCGAACCAATGCTGTTATACATTGCGGCAACCCATCAAGTTGTGAGCGCAGTGCTCGTCGTCACGGACAGTCATAAATTCCCCCTTTAAAAGCCGGTCTACTATGTATCCACTGTCCTTACTCCATGCAAGTCACGGTACCCGCATTATCAAAATATAGCATCCGTGGTATTCATGGCATCCCGGAAACTGCGACACTACTTTCAAGAGTGTTCGATAAGAGTAGCCTCGGAGGTGCCACTTAATGATATTATAAACAACCGCGACGCCACGGGCCGGATTGCCAAATGGGCCATTGAGCTCCTCTCGTTCGACATAACTTACAAGCCACGGCGAGCCATTAAGTCGCAAGTATTGGCCGACTTTGTCGCCGAATGGACGGAAGTCGAACTCCCTAAAGAGTACGGGGCGTATTCCAACTGGATCATGCACTTTGAAGGCTCCAAAATGTTGGCTGGTCTGGGGGCTGGCATCGTTTTGACGTCCCCAACCGGAGATACAGTTCAATACATACTCCAGATAATGTATACGGACTCCAACAATGCAGCCGAATATGAGGCCCTTTTACATGGTCTCTGGATGGCAGTATCCATGGGCATTCAACGCCTAGAGGTGCGGGGGGATTCGAACCTCGCAATATCCCAAATAAATGGAGACTTTGATGCCAAGGATCTGAAAATGGCGGCCTATCGCAATGCCGTCCTAAAAAGTCAGCTCGATTCGAGGGGCTCGAATTTCATCATGTGGCTCAGGAAAACAATCGGGCGGCGGATATCCTCGCCCGCATCGGTGCAAAACGTGACGCGGTCCCCCCAACATATTTCTAGAGAGGTTGTTCAAGCCATCTGTAGTATGGGAAGGGGACACCGGTAATAATAATCCGGACCCGGCCAAAATACCCGATACCGAACACTCTGACACAATCAGAGGCTCCGCCACTGAAATAACACCTTCGGCCCACGTAATAATGGCCATCATAGCCCCGTGGACAGAACCATTCCTGGCCTACCTAACTAGGCATGAACTTCCGGAGGACCAAAATAAGGCACGCTGCATAGTGCGGCGATCTAAGGCCTACAGGGTCGATGAGGGAGAATTGTATAAAAAAGCACTACCGGAGTACTACAAAGGTGCATCTCCGAGTAGGAAGGACGACAACTTTTGGCAGAAATTCATGCTGGACTCGGCGGCCATCACGCCGCAGCCCGGGCCCTTGTAAGTAAGGCCTTCCGTACAGGTTTCTACTGGCCGACAGCTCGAGCAGACGCACAGGACCTCGTTCAACATTGAGTCGGTTGCCAGCTCTTTGCAAATCAAAGCCACATGCCACCCACCGCCCTCCAAACAATCCCCATTACGTGGCCCTTCGCGGTCTGGGGGCTTGACATGGTTGGACCCCTTAAAGGGGGAACCCACAAGAAAAAATACTTACTGGTCATGGTGGATAAATTCACCAAATGGATAGAGGCCAAACCTGTTAAAACAGCCGAATCCGGACCGGTGATAGACTTCATATCCGGGGTCGTACACCGTTATGGCGTCACTCACAGCATCATCACTGAAAACAGCACGAACTTTACTGTCGATGAGGTAAAACTCTGGTGCAGCAAAATGGGCATCAGGCTCGATTATGCTTCGGTCTATCACCCACAAACCAACGGTCAAGTGGAGCGTGCGAATGGTCTTATAATGAGCGGCATTAAACCCAGGCTAGTGCACTGGGTAGAGGAGCTCGACTCCGTACTCTGGGTGCTGCGGACCACACCGAACCGTAGTACCGGATATACACCCTTCTTTATGGTGTACGGCGCAGAGGCAGTCTTGGCCTATGACATAATTCATGACTCACCTCGAGTGCGCATGTACGAAGAAAGAGAAGCCGAGCTTGATCGGCAGGACAGTCTGGACACCTTGGATGAGGAGTGCGACGTGGCAAAAGCCCGTTCCGCATTTTATCAGCAATAGGCTCGCAGATACCAAAGCAGAGAAGTACAGGCCAAAACTTATAACGTTGGCGAACTAGTTCTACGTCTGCCGGATAAGAAAAAGAACAAGCTCGAGCCCAAATGGGAAGGTCCCTTCATTATTGACCAAGTTCTGACCGGTGGAGCGTACCGACTGCGGGACGCATCGACTAATCGACTCGAGACGAACCCATGGAAGGCGGCCAGGCTCCAAAGATTCTACGCCTAGCGTCGGACCCTGTGTTCATCCCCTTCCTCTGTCCATTTTTTATACATTATCTGTCTTGTTTTTCTTTCTTTCTTTTATTCTTTCTCCAGGCCTTCAAAGGCCAAATTGCACCTCGTTTGCACATTACAGATGCGCTAGCCACACTCATCATACCTAGGGGCTTCTTTCACCGAAGCTTGATTATTTATTTGGGCCTCGTGCCCCGCACATGTGGTATGCTTCCACATGTACCTTTTTTGCCATTATATGCATCAATATGACTTAAGTTTTGGCCAAGCTGGGTTGCCTGGCTCTTGTATTTATGCCCTACGTTCCCGTTAATTCGGCTAGGGCACAAGGGGAGCACCTCTGCGATTGTTACTGCCGGGTCAGCCGGATGTGTACCTCAGACTGGGTGAAGCCGAAAGCTAGCGTTCTTAAGGAAATATTTGGTCGGTGAACAAAAGATGATTTTTATTTATTTTCCATATCTGCCCCCAGATGTTTTTCCTGTGTTTCCTATCGTAGTCTGGACATGCACTTTAGGGCATTCTTACCCAGGGAAAGGAACCCTTAACGGAACTATTCTCCCTGGAAGATGTTTCTTACTACCCATGTAATATAACATAACTAGTTGGGCACTTGTTTGTTCAAGCACTTATGACCCCTACGCCTGGTCTCCACGCATGCACCGGTTCTTATATAACTGCGCGGGTATTTGGATACACTCCGGACTATCAGGTCCTGAGGTTGAAGCGAAAAGGTCCGCCAAGACAAATGATCTACAATCCGGCTAGAAGGCATTATACATGTCACTTTCATTACATAGTCATGCAGACTGACTAAATTCCTCTTCTATACCATCCAACAGGCGGTCTAGCTTACAATCCTATTGTGAATACTTTGCGGCTAATTCTACTTGCCCATAAACTAAGCTAACGGGGATCTCTTTTCCGTCGGGCCCCACAGGTCCGACCTCGGCCATGTGATTTGGGTATGCCTCGGTATACCACGTCTTCACCATGGCCCAGGCTTCTCTAGCACCTTGTCGGCAGGCTGATATCTTCCATAATTGGAAGCGCCGCCGTGCTCCCTTGAGCTTCTCCGCAAGCTCTACAATGCCCTCTGGCAGGGAGACGGACGGCCACAAGGCCTGGGCAACACCCTACATCACCTGCCAAACTTGTTCGTGCAGATGTGACAGCTCGGATAGAAGATCACCCGCAGACATGGGCATTTCCTCCGCGGGACGACCCGTCAGCATACCTACAGATATAACGCTGTTAGTCGACTTCTTCGCCGAACTCCTTTAAAAGGATTTGTTCAAGCACTTACTGAAAATGCCGCGCCGAAGCCGCTTATTCTCCTTCTCGAAGTCTGCAAGCTGGCCCCGAACATCTTTTAGTTCCACGCTCAGCTTAATATTGGCGTCTTGGAGATTGTTTTTCCCCCTCCTAACCTCAGTCAGCACGCGTTTGCCAGCTTCTAGCTATTGCATAACATGCTGGTCCTCCGGATTTTCTCCGGATTCATCTGCAACATCTGTTGTTAGATATGCAGCCATGTCGCACATTATATGGTAACCATCATTCTTTAAAGTAAATGTTACCAGCAGGTGACTTTTCGGTTCCTGCAATGCGGCCACAGCAGCCCGCAGTTGGGTCTTGCATTCCTCTAGCTCCTGTGTCAGCCTAGTATTCTTCTCTGTAAGAACCTGCACAATAAAGATGATCCTTAAATCAGTTCTGCTAACTGTTTCAAGTCTCAGGGGCTACTGATACATATAAATCGTCAGATTTACTTACCCGTACATCCTTTACATACTGATCCGTGGCTCTGGCTAGACCATCTTGAGCAGCTCGGAGGTATGCCTCTCCAGAATTGAAGGCATCAAATGCCTCTGGTGAGGAACAAGCGTCACGGAGTACGGCCCAGCGGCGCCTACGATTCATGGCACTTTCCACCTCTGAGTTTGTAGCAGATAATCTATCTGCATCCTCTATAGGGGATTATCCGGCGCCCGCCCCATATCGGCTTCTGCCTCTATGTCCGGTCCTGGCACCCGGCTGGTGGAAGCGTGATTAGTAACATCGCCGGACATATTCCGGCGAGCGTTTTTTCTGATAAAGAAACACGGGCGTCATAATATTTTGAGAAAGACGACAACCACGGAGCGGGGTTTGTTATACCTTTGCGCCGGCGTCTCCGTCCTGACCACCTTCCTTTTTGGCCTACCTGGCCTCGGTGGCTCCTGTTGGCGCATTGCTGCGGGTTCGGCAGGGCGTCCCGAATGCCTTCCCTGTAAAAATGCCATGTGTATATGGTGGGTGAAGTGTCTAAAAGGGGATCCTAGTTTTGGAGTTGGGATTTTTGGTTTTTCTTACGTGCGATGCAGGGAGCAGTCTGGGATAGTCAGCTGTAATGGCCACCATGGCATCGTCGCAGCTTAACTGATAGAACTGCCATTCTATCAGCTCCACGAATATAACCGAATCTTCTTCAAGTCCGGAGTCGAGGGCCCGGTTAGGGTCCTCTGGTTGTGGAGAAGGGCTGCTGACCTCCTTTATGGCTTTTTGCAGTTCCTGCCACAAAGTGGCAAGGTGAATACTTACGACAAAGAATGCGGGAAAAATGGGAGCAAGGAGATATAACTTACCCAGCTTGGAGGATTGTACATGGAGAATACATCCCGTGGCTTGATGCGGGTGAACTCCTCTTCCTCACCCTTGAACAATTCAGACAGAATTTTTGCTAAAGTGGCAGCATTGTCTGGACCCTTACGCCCGCAGCGGGTGGCGTCATCCGCCCCGTTATAACACCACAAGGGGTGCCCACGATATTGAAGTGGTTGCACTCCCCGCATTATGCAAATCGACATAACTTCGATTATTGTCAATCCTGATTGAGCCAGAGCTTTGATCCGGTTCATCAGATAGAGGACTTCTCTGTTGTCTTCCACCTGGGGGCTCCATGGGTGCCAACTTCGGCGCCTCTTCAGAGGAGCATTGTTGAACTCAGGAAGACCTCGCCGAACAGGGTCCGGAAGGGGAACATCCCCCATATAAAACCATTCTGAAGGCCAGTCTTCAGACGACTTCTTCGGGGTACCAGACAGGTATCCGGTATCGGCGATGCGCCATATTTCGGCTCCGCCCACTTGATAAAGTGATCCCCTCTGTGTGCGAGGGACGAGGCAAAATAGCCTTTTCCACAGCTCGAAGTGAGCCTCGCAGCCCAGGAACAACTCGCGGAGAGCAACATAGTCGGAGATATGTAGAATGGAGGCAGAGGTGAAATTGTGTAATTGGAGGCCGTAGAACTCCAGGAGCCCGTGGAGGAACGGATGAATTGGAAATCCGAGTCCCCTTAGTAAATAAGGAACAAGGTAGACCCGTTCCCCCATGGAGGGACAGGGAAAGCTCTCCGCTTGCTCCCCGCCATTGTAGGTGGCAAGCCCGGCTCGAACGGGCACCATATACGCTGGAGGGAGAAATCCCTTGGTCTGCAGTGCGACCAATCGACTGTGTGGGACTGAACACCTCTCCCAATCACCGGGCTTAGGGCTACGGGGGCGGGAAGAGGAGCTGCAGAGGTCGTCCATGCTGGAATGGATCTTTCTGAAATGCACTCTGATGGATTCTCGCTGAGGGGAGGATGGTGTGGATCGGATCTAAGAATCCCTATCCCTTTAATATACAATTTATTTATCTGGCTAGGGGGGCAAATGTAAAAATGCCCTGGCACCTCGTATTCATTCAACGCATGGGAGATAGCCCGTATTGGGCACAGAAGCCAAGAGATTCAACATTTATGGGGCCGGACACTACTTACAAACACTTGGAAGTTGGAGAAGAACCCGCCTTGCAATGCCGAAGATAATACTGCGCGCCGGACTCATCGTCATTGAAGCCTGGTTCGGGGGCTACTGAGGGAGTCCAGGATTAGGGGGTATCCGGACAGCCGGATTATATCCTTTGGCCGGACTGTTGGACTATGAAGATACAAGATTGAAGACTTCGTCTCGTGTCCGGATGGGACTCTACTTGGCGTGGAAGGCAAGCTAGGCAATACGGATATGTATATCTCCTCCATTGTAACCGACCTTGTGTAACCCTAGCCCCCTCCGGTGTCTATATAAACCGGAGGGTTTTAGTCCGTAGGACAACATACAATCATACCATAGGCTAGCTTCTAGGGTTTAGCCTCTCCGATCTCGTGGTAGATCAACTCTTGTAATACCCATATCATCAAGAATAAATCAAGCAGGACGTAGGGTTTTACCTCCATCAAGAGGGCCCAAACCTGGGTAAAACATCGTGTCCCCTGCCTCCTGTTACCATCCGCCTTAGACGCACAGCTCGGGACCCCCTACCCGAGATCCGCCGGTTTTGACACCGACACCGGGGGTGCTTAGACTAGGATGCTGAAGCTGGCTCTTTCAGTCCCTATCTTCCCCCTGATGTTTCTGTGGTAGCATTTGGGTTGTAATCCAAACTTGGTCGAGCTGGTGCTGCGTCCCCCTACCTGCCTAGCTTATGTGGCAAACTTGTCTCCTGCTAGTACTCAGTCCGTTCTAGTAGTAGTTGCATAACTGCCCGTTTACACTGATATGTTATCCGATAATGGTTCTCTATGGTTGGGTTTCTCTAATGAAATCGGAGGGAACCCCCTCTTTTGATATATATATATATATATATAAACAGTGGCACTAGCGGTGCCAAAACATCGCCTCAAATTAATAGTGCCACTAGATTAAGGTGCAAAATAATAACATTTTTGCTTTATCATGGCAGTGCCAAAACAGTAGCACAAGAGAAGGATCAACATGCTGGATCTTTGGCAAACGGTCATACCAAAAAGGAACATACCTCGTGACGGGAACCATATCTGCAGTCAACGCCATCATAGAAGGGATGACACCAGTCACCAACATGGATGATTCAATTCATGGGACCTTTTGGTGCAGTTCACCTAAAATGAAGCAATGTCCCATGAGCTAGTAGCTTCTTCTTCTTCTTTTAAGAAAAGGTCCCTAGCCCCAGTTCCATTTCCATCAGAAAACGAAACCCACAGAGCTTCTTCTTCATTAGTTGCAATAAAATTGAGCAACATCAAGTTTGGTCGTCAAGCTCCTGGAATGTTCAACTATAATTTGGATATCATTTGTGCAGTTCAACTAAGATCAAGCGTGAAATGTATATCTCTGTTTGCACAAAAAAGGTGGAAAGGAGGGTGACTAACAAGCGATGAAACATGCATCAAATGAAAAAAAAACATGTTCCTTATCTGAATGGCAATCGTACAAGGACAGTAGCAATTTCTAGCAGCATTGCTAGATATTAGTGTGGGCATTAAGATGAACTATGACAACCGTTAAATACGACATTACTTTAATGGTGCCATTGCTTCATTTTACCAGCAACATTACATTAACAGCTGCTATAGAGTCGATATTTGGGCACGGGAGAGGAGGCGGACCAGGACAGTTGCATCTCTAATGAAAAGAAGCAACTTATCTTAATGGGAAATTTAGCAGGACATGAAAAAAAGTGACATTGATTCATATTACTGGAGGCATTACATTGAAAACAACATTGGTTTAACATGTCCTTACTTTTAACAGTGCGACTGCTACATTTTACCAGTGGCATTACATAAGAGCGGCTCGGGGCAACAAACATTAGAAGAGGATATCTGGGTTGGTCCCATTTTTGTTCGGTATATAGCCACCTTATACTGTGTGAGGCTAGCAAATCTAGTAATGGACTTACTCTGTTGACTTGTCCCCTAGTCCCCACTTTCTTTCCTTTTTCAACCAATAGATCGGGTTTATATTGAGTTTATACTACGTTCCCTTTATTTCCCTATTAGACCTAGAGACTAGTTGGATAGCCAGTCTCTCCTACTTTTCGCCCCCATTATTTCCTCTTTCGACCAAGTCCTAGATTCAGGTAACAAATCTTCCCCCACCCCCACCCCCTTTCTTCCTTGTTTGAACCAAGTAGTACTAGATTTGAGTGCATGAACTAGTTTTACCTCTTAACAGTAAAAAATTAGGTGGTTTTCGAACAGCCGATCGATCCTATCTACGAGGGGGCCTGAGAAATAGTAAAATATACAAATGCAGCAATGTTAGGAGCTCGGGAAGTAGAGCAAGGCCGGTTTCGAAGGAAGTTATACCTGAGGGTCGCCGGGATGTCGCTAGGTGGACGACGGGAGGCCGGATCTGCCCACACTACGGCAGCGAGGAAGAAGGGGTGGGAGGCCCTCCCTCGCCAGCGATGCTTGGGAGAGAATGGCAAGGCATGCTGATCGGGATGCGCCAGCAGTGGGTAAGAGCCGTCGCCGAGGACGACTGCGTGAACGTTGCACCTTCTCACCTTCCCCGGCGGAGAGGATCTGGCTGGATCTGTGACCAGCGGTGAGTAGAGAGAGAGTGTGTGTGGCCACCGCTGTCGTGTTTAGATCTGGAGAGGACGAGACAGTGTGAAGAGAGCAACACTAGCAAGCAACCGCGGAGGCTCCTGCCTATATAGTGGAGTACTAGTTTTCATTTGTCTACCGACCGGAGCCGGCTTAACCTCGGCAATGACTGTCGAGAAGTCTTCATGCACGTGCCCCGGAGGTGCAGTTGTCGTCATTTTGATTTGAAGCACCGGATTATAACATATAACACGAAAAAATGCCACATGACAAGAAATCATAACCTCACTGCCCAAAGGAGACAAGATGAATCCCGACGGACAAACTAGATGAGGATCAAAGCTCAAATTAAAGATAAACTCGTAGAAAAGGGGTCTGTCGATAGATGTCCTAATTAACATAGTCGACTTAACCTAGATGGCAGCCAAGTAGTCTTCGTGCATGTGCCCCCAATGACTAGCCCAACTCAGTTGTCGCTGTTTAACACTCGCAGTGATCCGAAGCACATGACACCGAATTTTGCGAGATGACAAGAAACTTTTTTTTAGATTTCTCACCAGAACTACAGCCCTGTACAACACAGCCTGCATGATATGTAGACAATAGCCAATCCAGGCGTGTTTGCTGGAGTCTGGTCACATGCATGGACGAATTGATCTTCCGTGTCTTGCAGGGATCGTCCAGGTACCAACGTATGTACTCCTACAACACTTCTCTAGTAGTACTATCGCTCGTCTCTCTCTTCTATTAACTCACCCGACTTGCGGGGCCGGGGAGTGTGCCTATGGTCGGTTCTCAATTGTGGTCCCACATGTGTGTGCAAATGCAATATGACGCGTGTTCCATTCGGAGAGCGACGTGCCAGACCGACCGACCGTCTGGGGTCCGACGCGAACGCGACGGGCGTGCTGTATACTCCGTACATGTGTACCATTGTTTTCTTGAGGCTTTGCTCCATAGTGCAATCCAAGGATACAAAATTAGTATACTGTACTATTTAAAAGTCGAGGGCGGGGCTTCTCCCGCGCGGTAGGCAGGGCAGTTCCGCCTAGTCGGTTCGACAGAGACGGGAGAAGATGAGGGAGTAGGCTGCTACAAACGTAGGGCTGTGTGATTTGACAGTGAGTTACTGCTGGATAGGTGGGGCCCGGTGATTTGACTTGCCATTATCATTTTAACTACGGTGCTACAACCGGCGTGAGTCTCCCGATTCCTGACCACCTCCATACATGCGCCTCTCCCGATCCCGATGCTCCACCATGTAGAGGATTGTATTAACTGGAAACATAATACATGTGTGAATACATAGACAAACATAGTGTCACTAGTATGCCTCTACTTGACTAGCTCATTGATCAAAGATGGTTAAGCTTCCTAACCATAGACATGAGTTGTTATTTGATCAATGAGATCACATCATTAGGAGAATGATGTGATTGACTTGACCCATTCCATTAGCTTAGCACTTGATCGTATGTTTACTGCTACTGCTTTCTTCATGACTTATACATGTTCTTATGACTATGAGATTATGCAACTCCCGAATACCGGAGGAACACTTTGTGTGCTACCAAACGTCACAACGTAACTGGGTAATTATAAAGGTGCTCTACAGGTGTCTCCGATGGTACTTGTTGAGTTGGCATAGATCAAGATTAGGATTTGTCACTCCGATCGTCGGAGAGGTATCTTTGGGCCCTCTCGGTAATACACATCACTATAAGCCTTGCAAGCATGATAACTAATGAGTTAGTTACGAGATGATGTATTACGGAATGAGTAAAGAGACTCGCCGGTAACAAGATTGAACTAGGTATTGGGATACCGACGATCAAATCTCGGGCAAGTAACATACCGATGACAAAGAGAACAACGTATAGTGTTGTGCGGTTTGACCGATAAAGATCATCGTATAATATGTAGGAACCAATATGAGCATCCAGGTTCCGCTATTGGTTATTGACCGGAGACGTGTCTCGGTCATGTCTACATAGTTCTCGAACCCGTAGGGTCCGCACGCTTAAAGTTCTGTGACGATCGGTTTTATGAGTTTATATGTTTTGATGTACCAAAGGTATTTCGGAGTCCCGGATATGATCACGGACATGAAGAGGAGTTTCAAAATGGTCGAGACATAAAGATTTATATATTGGAAGCCTATATTTGGATATCGGAAGTGTTCCGGGTGAAATCAGGATTTTACCAGAGTACCGGGGGTTATCGGAACCCCCCCCCCCCCCGGGGGGGGGGGTTTAATGGGCCAAGATGGGCCTTAGTGGAAGAGAGGAGGGGCTGCCAGGGCAGGCCGCACGCCCCCTCTCCCTCTAGTCCGAATTGGACAAGGAGGGGGGCGGCGCCCCCCTTTCCTTCCTCTCTCCCTCGTCCTTCCCCCTTCTCCTATTCTAACTAGGAAAGGAGGGTGGGAGTAGGACTCCTACTGGCGCACCTCCTCCTGGCCGGCCGCCTCTCCCCCCTTGCTCATTTATATATGGGGGCAGGGGGCACCTCTAGACACACAAGTTGATCACAAAGATCTCTCCCAGCCGTGTGCGGTGCCCCGTCCACCATAATCCACCTCGATCATACTGTAGCGGTGTTTAGGCAAAACCCTGCTGCGGTAGCTTCATCAACATCGTCACCACGCCGTCGTGCTGACAAAACTCTTCCCCAAGCTCTACTGGATTGTGAGTTCCCGGGACATCACCGAGCTGAACGTGTGCTGAACGCGGAGGTGTCGTACATTCGGTACTGAGGATCGGTTGATCGGGAAGATGTACGACTACATCAACCGCGTTGTCATAACGCTTCCGCTTAACGGTCTACGAGGGTACATGGACGACACTCTCCCCTCTTGTTGCTATGCATCACCATGGTCCTGCGTGTGCGTAGGAATTTTTTTGAAATTACTACGTTCCCCAACAGTGGCATCCGAGCCAGGTTTTATGCGTTGATGTTATATGCACGAGTAGAACACAAGTGAGTTGTGGGCGATACAAGTCACACTGCTTACCAGCATGTCATACTTTGGTTCGGCGGTATTGTTAGATGAAGCGGCCTAGACCGACATTACGCGTACGCTTACGCGAGACTGGTTCTACCGACGTGCTTTGCACACAGGTGGCTGGCGGGTGCCAGTTTCTCCCACTTTAGTTGAACCGAGTGTGGCTACGCCGGTCCTTGAGAAGGTTAAAACAGCACTAACTTGACGAACTATCGTTGTGGTTTTGATGCGTAGGCAAGAATGGTTCTTGCTTAGCCCGTAGCACCCACGTAAAACTTGCAACAACAAAGTAGAGGACGTCTAACTTGTTTTTGCAGGGCATGTTGTGATGTGATATGGTCAAGACATGATGCTATATTTTATTGTATGAGATGATCATGTTTTGTAATGGAGTTATCGGCAACTAGCAGGAGCCATATGGTTGTCGCTTTATTGTATGCAATGCAATCTCCCTGTAATTGCTTTACTTTATCACTAAGCGGTAGCGATAGTCGTAGAAGCAATAGTTGGCGAGACGACAACGATGCTATGATGGAGATCAAGGTGCCACGCCGGTGACGATGGTGATCATGACGGTGCTTCGGAGATGGAGATTACAAGCACAAGATGATGATGGCCATATCATATCACTTTTATTGATTGCATGTGATGTTTATCTTTTATGCATCTTATTTTACTTTGATTGATGGTAGCATTATAAGATGATCTCTCACTAAATTTCAAGATAAAAGTGTTCTCCCTGAGTATGCACCGTTGCCAAAGTTCGTCGTGCCCAGACACCACGTGATGATCGGGTGTGATAAGCTCTACGTCCATCTACAACGGGTGCAAGCCAGTTTTGCACACGCATAATACTCGGGTTAAACTTGACGAGCCTAGCATATGAAGATATGGCCTCGGAACACTGAGACCGAAAGGTCGAGCGAGAATCATATAGTAGATATGATCAACATAATGATGTTCACCATTGAAAACTACTCCATTTCACGTGATGGTCGGTTATGGTTTAGTTGATTTGGATCACGTGATCACTTAGATGATTAGAGAGATGTCTATCTAAGTGGGAGTTCTTAAGTAATATGATCAATTGAACTTTAATTTATCATTAACTTAGTCCTGGTAGTATTAGCATATCTATGTTGTAGATCAATAGCTCGCGTTTAGCTTCCCCGTTTTATTTATGTTATGTTCCTAGAGAAAACTATGTTGAAAGATGATAGTAGCAATGATGTGGATTGGATCCGTGATCTAAGGATTATCCTCATTGCTGCACAGAAGAATTATGTCCTTGATGCACCGCTAGGTGACAGACCTATTGCAGGAGCAAAAGAAGACGTTATGAACGTTTGACAAGCTCGGTATGATGACTACTTGAAAGTTCACTGCACCATGCTTTACGGCTTAGAATCGGGGCTTCAAAGACGTTTTGAACGCCATGGAGCATATGAGATGTTCCAGGAGTTGAAATTAATATTTCAGACTCATGCCCATGTCGAAAGGTATGAGACCTTTGACAACCACTTTGCCTACAGGATGGAGGAGAATAGCTCAGCTAGTGAGCATGTGCTCAGAATGTATGAGTACTACAATCACTTGAATCAAGTGGGAGTTAATCTTCTAGATAAGATAGTGATTGACAGAGTTCTCTAGTCACTATCACCAAGTTACTGGAACTTCGTGATGAACTATAATATGCAAGGGATAAAGGAAACGATTCCCATGCTCTTCGTGATGCTGAAATCAATGAAGGTACAAATCAAGAAAAGCATCAAGTGTTGATGGTTGACAAGACCACTAGTTTCAAGAAAAGGGCAAAGGGAAGAAGGAGAACTTCAAGAAGAACGGCAAGCAAGTTGCTACTCAAGTGAAGAAGCCCAAGTCTGGACCTAAGCCTGAGACTAAGTGCTTTTACTACAAAGGGACTAGTCACTGGAAGCAGAACTGCCCCAAGTATTTTGCGGATAAGAAGGATGGCAAAGTGAACAAAGGTATATTGGATATACATGTTATTGATGTGTACTTTACTAGTGTTTATAGCAACCCCTCGGTATTTGATACTAGTTCAGTTGCTAAGAGTAGTAACTCGAAACAGGAGTTACAGAATAGACAGAGACTAGTTGAGGGTGAAGTGATGATGTGTGTTGGAAGTGGTTCCAAGATTGATATGATCATCATCGCACACTCCCTATACTTTCGGGATTAGTGTTAAACCTAAATAAATGTTATTTGGCATTTGCGTTGAGCATGAATATGATTTGATCATGTTTATTGCAATACAGTTATTCATTTAAAGTCAGAGAATAATTGTTGTTCTGTTTACATGAATAAAACCTTCGATGGTCATACACCCAATAAAAATAGTTTGTTGGATCTCGATCGTAGTGATACACATATTCATAATATTGAAGCCAAAAGATGCAAAGTTAATAATGATAGTGCAACTTATTTGTGGCACTGCCGTTTAGATCATATTGGTATAAAGCACATGAAGAAACTCCATGTTGATGGGATTTTGGAATCACTTGATGCTTGCGAACCATGCCTTATGGGCAAGATGACTAAAACCCCGTTCTCCGGAACAATGGAGCGAGCAACTGACTTATTGGAAATAATACATACTAATGTATGCAGTCCGATGAGTGTTGAGGCTCACGGCGGGTATCGTTATTTTCTGACCTTCATAGATGATTTGAGCAGATATGGGTATATCTACTTGATGAAACATAAGTCTGAAACATTTGAAAAGTTCAAAGAACTTCAGAGTGAAGTGGAAAATCATCGTGACAAGAAAATAAAGTTTCTACGATCTGATCGTAGAGACAAATATTTGAGTTACGAGTTTGGTCTTCAATTAAAACAATGTGGAATAGTTTCACAAAATCGTGCCACCTGGAACACCACAGCATAATGGTGTGTCCGAATGTCATAACCGTACTATTATTGGGTATAGTGTAATCTATGATGTTTCTTACCGATTAACCACTATAGTTTTGGGGTTATGCATTAGAGACAACTGCATTCACATTAAAAAGGGAATCATCTAAATCCGTTGAGATGACACCGTATGCACTGTGGTTTAGCAAGAAACCTAAGCTATCGTTTCTTAAAGTTTGGGGTTGCGATGCTTATGTGAAAAAGTTTCATCTTGATAAGCTCAAACCCAAGTTAGAGAAGTGCGTCTTCATAGGATACCCAAAAGTAACTGTTTGTTACACCTTCTATCACAGATCCAAAGGCAAGATATTTGTTGTTGAGAATGGATCCTTTCTAGAGAAGGAGTTTCTCTCGAAAGAAGTGAGTGGGAGGAAAGTAGAACTTGATGAGGTAACTGTACCTGCTCCCTTATTGGAAAGTAGATCATCACAGAAATCTGTTTGTGTGACTCCTACACCAATTAGTGAGGAAGCTAATGATGATGATGATGTAACTTCAGATCAAGTTACTACCGAACCTCGTAGGTCAACCAGAGCAAGATTCGCACCAGAGTGGTACGGTAATCCAGTTCTAGAGGTCATGTTACTTGACCATGATGAACCTACGAACTATGAGGAAGCGATGATGAGCCCAGATTCCGCAAAATGGCTTGAAGCCATGAAATCTGAGATTTGATCCATGTATGAGAACAAAGTGTGGACTTTGGTTGACTTGCCCGATGATCAGCAAGCCATAGAAAATAAATGGATCTTTAAGAGGAAGACAGACACTGATAGTAGTGTTACGATCTACAAAGCTAGACTTGTCGAAAAAGGTTTTGACAAAGTTCAAGGTGTTGACTACGATGAGATTTTCTCACTCGTAGCGATGCTTAAGTCTATCCGAATCATGTTAGCAAATTGCCACATTTTATGAAATCTGGCAAATGGATGTCAAAACTACATTCCTTAATGGATTTCTTAAAGAAGAGTTGTATATGATGCAACCAGAAGGTTTTGTCAATCCTAAAGGTGCTAACAAAGTGAGCAAGCTCCAGTGATCCATCTATGGACTGGTGCAAGCATCTCGGAGTTGGAATATATGTTTTGATAAAGTGATCAAAGCATATGGTTTTATACAGACTTGTAGTGAATCCTGTATTTACAAGAAAGTGAGTATATGTGAATGACATATTGTTGATCGGAAAGAATGCAGAATTTTCTAGAAAGCATAAAGGAGTATTTGAAAGGAGTTTTTCAAAGAAAGACCTTGATGAAGCTGCTTACACATTGAGCATCAAGATCTATAGAGATAGATCAAGACGCTTGATAAGTTATTTCAATGAGTACATACCTTGACAAGATTTTGAAGTAGTTCAAAATGGAACAGCCAAAGAAGGAGTTCTTGCCTGTGTTGCAAGGTGTGAAGTTGAGTAAAGACTCAAAAACCCGACCACAGTAGAAAATAGAAAGAGAATGATAAGTCATTCCATATGCCTCAGTCATAGGTTCTATAAAGTATGCTATGATGTTTACCGGTCCTATTGTATACCTTAGCATCTTTCTGGCAAGGGAGTACAATAGTGATCTAGGAGTAGATCACTGGACAGCGGTCAAAATTATCCTTAGAGGACTAAGGAAATATTTCTCGGTTATGGAGGTGATAAAAGAGTTTGTCGTAAAGAGTTACGTCGATGCAAGCTTTTTACATCAATCTAGATGACTCTAAGTCTCAATCTGGATACATATTGAAAGTGGGAGCAATTAGCTAGATTAGCTATGTGCAGAGCATTGTAGACATAGAAATTTGCGAAATACATACGGATCTGAATGTTGCAGACCCGTAGACTAAACTTATCTCACAAGAAAAACATGATCACTCTTTGGGTGTTAATCACATAGCGATGTGAACTAGATTATAGACTCTAGTAAACCCTTTGGGTACTATTCACATGGAGATGTGAACTAATCACATAAAGATGTGAACTAGATTATTGACTCTAGTGCAAGTGGGAGACTGAAGGAAATATGCCCTAGAGGCAATAATAAAGTTATTATTCATTTCCTTATTTCATGATAAATGTTTATTATTCATGCTAGAATTGTATTAACCACAAACATAATACATGTGTGAATACATAGACAAACATAGTGTCACTAGTATGCCTCTACTTCACTAGCTCATTGATCAAAGATGGTTAAGTTTCCTAACCATAGACATGAGTTGTTATTTGATCAATGAGATCACATCATTAGGAGAATGATGTGATTGACTTGACCCATTCCGTTAGCTTAGCACTTGATCGTATGTTTACTGCTATTGCTTTCTTCATGACTTATACATGTTCTTATGACTATGAGATTATGCAACTCCCGAATACCAGAGGAACACTTTGTGTGCTACCAAATGTCACAATGTAACTGGGTGATTATAAAGGTTCTCTACAGGTGTCTCCGATGGTACTTGTTGAGTTGGCATAGATCAAGATTAGGATTTGTCACTCCGATCGTCGGAGAGGTATCTTTGGGCCCTCTCGGTAATACACATCACTATAAGCCTTGCAAGCTTGATAACTAATGAGTTAGTTACGGGATGATGTATTACGGAACGAGTAAAGAGACTCGCCGGTAACGAGATTGAACTAGGTATTTGGATACCGACGATCAAATCTCGGGCAAGTAACATACCGATGACAAAGAGAACAACGTATAGTGTTGTGCGGTTTGACCGATAAAGATCTTCGTAAAATATGTAGGAACCAATATGAGCATCCAGGTTCCGCTATTGGTTATTGACCGAAGACGTGTCTCGGTCATGTCTACATAGTTCTCGAACCCGTAGGGTCCGCACGCTTAAAGTTCTGTGATGATCAGTTTTATGAGTTTATATGTTTTGATGTACCGATGGTAGTTCGGAGTCCCAGATGTGATCACGGACATGACGAGGAGTCTCGAAATGGTCGAGACATAAAGATTTATATATTGGAAACCTATATCTGGATATTGGAAGTGTTCCGGGTGAAATCGGGATTTTACCGGAGTATCGGGGGTTACCGGACCCCCCCCCCCCCGAGGGTTTAATGGGCCAAGATGGGCCTTAGTGGAAGAGAGGAGGGGCTGTCAGGGCAGGCCGCGCGCCCCTCTCCCTCTAGTCCGAATTGGACAAGGAGGGGGGCGGCGCCCCCCCCCCCTTTCCTTCCTCTCTCCCTCCTCCTTCCCCCTTCTCCTATTCTAACTAGGAAAGGAGGGAGTCCTACTCCCGGTGCGAGTAGGACTCCTCCTGGCGCGCCTCCTCCTGGCCGGCCGCTTCTCCCCCCTTGTTCCTTTATATACGGGGGCAGGGGCACCTCTAGACACATAAGTTGATCACAAAGATCTCTCCCAGCCGTGTGTGGTGCCCCCCTCCACCATAATCCACCTCAGTTGTACTATAGTGGTGTTTAGGCGAAGCCCTGCTACGGTAGCTTCATCAACATCGTCACCACACCATCGTGCTGACGAAAATCATCCCCGAGCTCTACTGGATCATGAGTTCGCGGGACATCACCGAGCCGAACGTGTGCTGAACGCGGAGGTGCCGTACGTTCGGTACTGAGGATCGGTCGATCGTGAAGACGTACGACTACATCAACCGCGTTGTCATAACGCTTCCGCTTAACGGTCTATGAGGGTACGTGGACGACACTCTCCCCTCTCGTTGCTATGCATCACCATGATCCTGCGTGTGCGTAGGAAATTTTTTGAAATTACTATGTTCCCCAACACTTTCCCCCACATATGCAAAAATGCCATGTAAAGCGGGCTTATAGCCCACTATTGTACTTGATCCTACAAGTGCTAAGCCTTCCACATAGGCATAGAGTCTGATGTGGCAAGTTAATTAAGAAGAGAGAGACTAGTTTGGTGACCCCAGGAAGAAACGGTGATAAGCGCGTGTACCTAGATGAAGCAAACTTAGCAACAAAAAACTAAGCACATATGCATTGGGGACTTGAGTTGCTAAGCCATTTAATGCCCATAGCACCTCATCTAAGCACCATTTCATTGGAAGAGGTCACTCCTTGGCAAATGCAATAAATACTATGAAGAAAGAGATAGAGAGAAGTAAACAAAAAATACTCTTATAGCTAACCTTGTGACTAAGTGATGACTATGTATGACATGCCAACATCAGATAGCCTAACGCACCGTGTTAAATCTCCAAGGGCGCGACCGCGCGAGCAAGGCAACGGTTGTGGTAGGCGCAACCATGATACGGGCTGTTGGCAGCCCTTGGATCTGAGATCGAACGGTCGCATGCTAAATTGCTGAAAATTTGCAGAATAACCCTCCAGGATAGGATATTCACCCATAGGTCTAGAATCACGCCATGCAACCGTTCGATCTCAGATCCAAGGGCTCTCGGAAGCCCGTATCATGGGAGAATGGAAAGCTTCGTATCACCTGTAATTTTCCCGACGCTTGACATGATATCGAAAGCCATTTAATTGGGCGTCGAGTAGACATGACATCTAATTGGGCCCCCATAGTACTGTGCATGAATCAATTTATCCACGAGGAAAGCCACTACCCTGCCATTCGCACGCCCCCCCCCCACTCGACATTTTTATAATCGATAAACCACTCCTAGTTGTCCCGTCCTTTCACATTACGGCAGTTCCACTAATCCTAACCCTCCTCCCAAATCCATGGCGTCCCAAATCTCCATGATCGGTGGTGAGTACAAGGTTAGAACCATCACCGGCAATGAATTCAACGTCATCTACACCCATTATTCCGCAACGATGAAAGAATGCCTTGCTTGCTTCAAACGCATGTTTGAAAACTCAAATGATGAGTGAGTCGTTGGGCTAGATGTTGAGTACACCACAGTCCTGGGAAGCGAGAAGAATCTAAAGGAGGCAGAGAAGAAGAAGCTCGCCGTGATCCAGGTTTGCATGCATGACTTATGCTTGGTCTACCACATATGCCATGCCGACGTTGAGTGCGGGGAATTTAAGAAGTTCCTCAAGGGCGGCAGAGTCAAATTTGTTACTGTAGACTTTAGGAACGACAAAGAAATCCTGGGTCGGATAGGCCTCATTGTAGGCGACCCCTTCGACCTCCAGAAGGAAGGGTTGGTGCCCTCCCTTGATCAGCCTTCAATGATGACCCTGGCATGAGCCCTGGTTCATCCTTCGTACGGTGAACTAAATAAACCTCCGCACATGTTTCATCATGCATGGCAGTGGACTGTACTAGATATAGACCACATCCACTACGCTGCAATGGATGGCTGCCTTTGTTTCAATATCTACAAGGGTTGGATGAAGAGCAAGAGCCAAGTGTGCGGTTCAAGCAAAGAAGTATCACCCAAGAGGAAGAGGGTCAAGGACGAAGTCGAGGACATGGACGAGGACTCCGAGTAAGGTGGCAGTGTCGTTGCTCATGGTGGTTCTAATGCAGTGTCTACCGGATTAGTGCTTAGTTTAATTTCTGGTGTGCTTAGCTTTATTTGAGGGGTGTGTTGTGCTGAGCCCCCAGCAGAACTATGTTATGTTTCTTCTCGTTATATTTCGTACATTTCATCTTTTAGTTGGTATAGTACTACCACTCGTTTCTTCACACTATATACGCACAATATATATGGCCAACATCATATAGCCAGCAGTTTAGTTGTCAAAGAATTTCAGGGTGCTTAGTTTTGTCAAAGAATTCCAGGTTGCTTAGTTCTATTTGAGGGGTGTGTTGTGCTGGACACCATTAACTTATCATTGTGAGAATCAGCTTATTTTTGTCACGTAACATGGTCAACGGGTTTGACATGAAAATAACAATGTCTAATGGAATTTCTGAGCAAACATCTAACTTAACGATGGCATTTTTTAGATATCTAATTGCATTTTTGAGCAGGCATCTCACGGATCGATGGCATTTTTTGAGTAGTTGTAACTTCTAATGGCAAAACTGATTAGTGATACACAACTAGTGGCATAAATAATAAGAACACAAGAATTAAATACGTATGCTAATTTATTTATTTCTTTATACCTTTGCGTGCAAAACAATATACGCTGCCTCCCCCCAGATTTTCTTTACAGAGGCAACATAGAACTATATGAGTGCCCTGTTAAATTTTGGAATTATTCCGGGTTCGTTTGGCCTTTTTTATATATTAATTGAGTTTCTGGTCATTTAATGTGCATAATTCAAATTTGAACTACAAGCACATGCTCCCGTGCACGAAAGTTGATTGAAAAATCACATGTGTGTCCTTGGGTGAATTTCTAGGTCCCATGCAAGAAATGGGAATGAAATTCAAACATCTGGGCGTCGTGGTTCGGCCGAGAACACTGAGAAGCTTGGTTTAATTCTTGTAAATCCAAAACACGCCTGAAAATCATGAAACTTGGCATGGTGTCATGTCATGGTACTACCATACTGTGGTAAAAAAATTGCAGAATAGGAACAAGTTTTGGTATAAGTTTCTTGCAAACCGGAGCTTCTCTCAAGAAGGCTCGTGGTTCTGAGAGGGAACGTGTCACCTTTGTGTGCATAATTCAAATTCTAAATACAAGCACATGCTCCAGTGCACCAAAGCTGGTTGAAAAATCACATGTGTGTCCTCGGGTAAATTTCTAGGTCCCATGCCAGAAATGGGAATGAAATTCAAACATCTGGGCATCATGGCTCGGCTGGAAACATTGAGAAACTTGGTTTTTTAATTCCTGTAAATCCGAAACACGCATGAAAATCATGAAACTTGGCTTGGTGTCATGACACGGCACCAACATGCTGTGGTAATTTTGCTGTCCGATTTGCGAAGGCGCACACATTAATAATCAACAAAGTCATTTTGGAACAAGTGTTGTCACGTTACAATCGGAAACACAAGTATTATTTAAACCGTGGGCGTTCCATTTACCATTTACGTGCCGCCACACGTCCCCTTTTTTATTAGCTAGGAGGCACCATGCAGGGTAGCTATTTGAGTATGGGAGGCGTGCGATCAGACCCCTGCGCGTGCTTATCGGGAGGAGAGCCCTTTTACCTCCATCTGTCGTCCACCTCTCTCCCAAGGTCTCTATTAATGGCACCCGAGCCTTTGTTTAATGGCGTGGGAATATCTCACTCGACTGAGATTTAAGAGAGAAAAAAGAAAATCTGAAAAGAAAATTTTGCACGGATCTTGATGTAAGATCCGGCGGACCTATATAGCATCTACTACGACTTATAGCAAGACTGATGAATATATATAAGGACGACGTGAGTGGATAATAATTGTCTTACATAATTATGAAGATAATTAAAAAAGCCACATGCCGCTACGCCCGAAATACACAAGGGCAAAAGAAGAAGGAAGACGCATACAATGATCTGGCTCGCTGATCTCTACTTTCTTTATGCGCTGCAGGTCGCGGAGACTAGTTCTCGCAACGGGCGATGATCTCTTTCATCAGTTTCATGTCCTTAATACGCTGCTTGGCAGCATCCATGGATTCCTCCACCAGCCTGTTGTGCTCGATGCGGAGCATGGCATTCTCGTCCATAAGTTTCTTGATGATGACGCATGTCCTCTGCAACAAGGCAGCGGTCTCCTCCTCCTGCTTCGCCATTCCAGCGATCTTCGCCCTCAGCAGGTCACGCTCGCCCCGGAGCTTCACATTGCCCTCCCCTAGTTGCCGGATGACACCGGTAGCCTCGTCCTGCAACCTAGCCCAGCCGGAGAGCTGATCCATCTGGCTATGGACCATCGCATGCATGCGCCTGTAAGATTCCTCGCCTCCCCGCGAGAAATTTTCCCAGGCCGCCGCGGCGCGGCGGGACCTCTGTGCTGCTTGGGGGCGCAGCGGGACATCTCTGCTGCTTCTGCGGTGTGGCCGGACCAGTCTGCTACATCGACAACGCGGCGGGACCTCTGTGTTGCTACTGCGGCGCGGCGGGACATGTCAGCTACTTTCGCAGTGAGGCGGGACATCTCTCGTGCTTCCTCTTCCATGCTCACCTCTCCCTGGTGGAAATCTCTCGACCCAGGACTCACGTTGGTCGTGGCTTGATTGACTTGATTGTTTTTTGTGGATGAGGAGTTGAGGAGGAATGTGCAGTCATCTTAGCATAGTAGTATTTATAACCGAGTACTACTAATACGCTCCTAAGTGGGAAACCGTTTAGGTTGTGATCGGTGTGAATAGGTTTGCAATTAAATATAGCGTGGTAGTAGTAGTAGTAATTTTGAATCTAACGAGATGTGCTCAAAATTTATTGACGGTTCTAGTTTCGAAGTGCGGCACTATTCTCGGATGGCGTAACGTTGGCACATTTTCTCGGCCATGGTGTAGCATATGCCATGGTACTAGTTCTTTTTCTACTGTTGTGTACGTGCAAAAACTGGCACCGTCGGATACATATCTTACGCTTGGCGTTCGACAGGAATAGCCTCATGGCAAGCTATAGACTAATCTTTTTTTCAGACGCATTACACCTATCTCTCGGGACTTCTCGCACGCACCATCACTTCTCCCTAGGTCGATGCCACCCACATACACTTGTACTCTGAGAAGAGGTGCACGCACGCACTCGTCCTCTCTCACACACGCATCTGATCTACGAATTGTAGTGTTCTCAACCATCCGATTGGCTCTATCATAGGTTTCACGTTGCTCCTTGGCCTTGAGATTGAGAAGTTTAAAATGCGGAGGCTAAGATGGAGGCACGAGGTTTTGGTTAATGTGCGGGCCACACACGGCACCAACACGACACGAGCTTCGTCTGCCTGGTGCGCATGCAGTCGGGTGAGTTGTCCAAGTATAGACACAACCAGGCCCTCGTTGGTATCCGTGCCTCGACTTTGGCTGGTCATAGTGGAGAGTGTCATATAGTATATGAATAATTTGGCGACGAGTCTATGTTACTAGTACCTTCATAGTGGGTAGTGTCATATAGTATATGCATAATTTGGCGACGAGCGCTCTCTATATGTACCACTTTTTTTCTTTAATTTCATCTTGTTAGTTTTGCTCCATGGCGCAATCCATCGATACTACTACTGTACAAGTGTATGCATTTTTTAAAAGGCTAGAGGGCGGGGCAGTCTAGCTTGGTCCTTTTCACGAGAGGCGAGGGCCTTTGTGATTTGACGGCTCATTACTGCTAGAAGGTGGGGCCTTGTGATTTGACTGCTCGTATAAATGTGCCGACGACCTGAGGAGGAGCAAAGAACCGTGCGGTATACTCAAGTTTTCCACTAGAGTAGTACTATGACGGAGGAGCACAAAACACGGCAGCCCAGTGCCATATGGCGATAAAAATGATCTAATTTGCTAGTCATCTCATTGTTAGCATTGTTCTATTCATGCCTCGCAGAGAATGTGACACGTGCGGCGAAACACCCGAAGCAAAAGAAGAAACACAGGAGCAAAAGAAGAAGGAAGATTATCACCCCCAAATGATCTAATTCGCCGCGGAGTTGTAACTTCTTCTTCATCGCCTCCATGACCTCCATCTCCTTGCGCGTCTCCTCCGCCATCATCTTCATTCTGTCCATGAGGCGGGATTTCTCGACGCGATCCTTCATCATCTGTTCCACGGCCGCATTACGTACCTTGACAGTAGCCGGGTGCTCGATGCGGAGCTTCGCCAACTCCTCCTTCTGTTCCATGACGAGGGCCTGCAGCATCTTCATCGAGGAACTACTACTCTCATGCAGCTTCTTCTAGCCGGTGTTCTTCTCCATTAGCAGGTCGAGCTCGTGGCAGAGCTTCGCCTTGTCCTCCTAAAGTTGCAGGATTTCGCTGGTCGCCTTCTTCCCCGAGGCAATGCTCTTCTTTAGCAGCATCACCAAGCCGATGGTCAACTCCCCCTGCTTATTGAGCTCAGCGGGCATGTCGTCGAGGCTCTCCTTCAACAGCTCCACCAAGAGGTGGATGAACTCCTTCTGCTTATTGAGGTGCTTATTGAGCTGATCAGGCATGCCATTGAGGGATAACGACTCCAGCGCTGCCAGCTCGGCATGTTCGCCTCCGCGGCTAGGGCGCTCCTAGGAGCCATCGCCAGACCATGAGAGATCTTTCGAGGTCTCTACGTGGCGCCGAGCCCTCTTTTTTTACGCAGCCTTGGTTGCCGCTCCCTTGTTATGAGTAGTTCTCGACCTAGAGCTCTGCGCACCGGACATGGCAAGGACGGACGAAGAAAAAGCACTTATGAGGAGGAAAGGTAGAGTAATTTTCGGTTATGTAGTTCCCCTTTTTATAACCTAAGTACTAGCACTAGTACTAATACCTGCATAGTGGGAACACGTTCAGGTTTGGTACGTACTAGTAGGTGTGAGCAGGCTTGCACTTAATTGTAGCACTAGTACTTTCGAATGTGATGGGAACAAGGTAAAGATAAATTGATGGGTTTTGGTTTCGAGGCCCGAAACGACTCCCGATGAGTTTAGTGGAACACAAATTTCAAGTAGACTACACTGCTCAGATGCGTAAATATTATGTTACTGTCAAAAATTGGCACAAATACGAAGGAGACCAATGGAAGTACTACTAGCAAACCATGATTTAACTACTCGCATGCGCGCAGTGGAGTAGTAATGTCTTTCTTCCGCCCTCACGTCCACTCAATTTGCATGCGCTACACGCGTCAAATTATCACATGGGGTGGATCTTGGTACAAAATTGCGTCCGCCTGTGTATCCGCGTGTGCGTGCGAGGGAATGAGTGTGTGCGTGGCGTGCGTGCACATCTTTGCTTCGTGCATGTACCGCCAGTGTGGCTCAGGGAGGACAAGTACATTCTTCTGGAACCAGCAGCACATCACTGTGATCAATCCACACAAGGATGTCGCAACAACGCCTCCACATGTGCCACGTGGCTTCATGAACTGTAAGAGAGACACTGTGTAGCGTGCCATTGTGTTTTGCACATACTCGAAGTACTAGTAAGGTACACGTGCATTGCACGCGTCAGATTTTGCAACCAAATTATGAATAAATACCACACTATAGCTGAAGGAAATATGCCCTAGAGGCAATAATAAAGTTATTATTTATTTCCTTATATCATGATAAATGTTTATTATTCATGCTAGAATTGTATTAACCAGAAACATGATACATGTGTGAATACATAGACAAAGAGAGTGTGACTAGTATGCCTCTACTTGACTAGCTCGTTGATCAAAGATGGTTATGTTTCCTAGCCATAGACAAAGAGTTGTCATTTTATTAATGGGATCACATCATTAGGAGAATGATGTGATTGACTTGACCCATTCCGTTAGCTTAGCACTTGATCGTTTAGTTTGTTGCTATTGCTTTCTTGATGACTTATACATGTTCCTATGACTATGAGATTATGCAACTCCGTTTACCGGAGGAACACTTTGTGTGCTACCAAACGTCACAACGTAACTGGGTGATTATAAAGGTGCTCTACAGGTGTCTCCGAAGGTACTTGTTGGGTTGGCGTATTTCGAGATTAGGATTTGTCACTCCGATTGTCGGAGAGGTATCTCTGGGCCCACTCGGTAATGCACATCACTATAAGCCTTGCAAGCATTGCAACTAATGAGTTAGTTGCGGGATGATGTGTTACGGAACAAGTAAAGAGACTTGCCGATAACGAGATTGAACTAGGTATTGAGATACCGACGATCGAATCTCGGGCAAGTACCCCTCCCCATGGGCTGGTCCGAATTGGACTAGGGAGGGGGGGCGCCCCCTTCCTTCCTTCTCCTTTTCCCTCCCTTTCCTTCCCTCCAACTCCTACTACATGGAAGGGCTCCTAGTTCTACTAGGAAAGGGGGAATCCTACTCCCGGTGGGAGTAGGACTCCCCTAGGGCGCGCCATAGAGAGGGCCGGCCCTCCCCCTCCTCCACTCCTTTATATACGGGGGCAGGGGGCACCCCAAAGACACAACAATTGATCTCTTAATCTCTTAGCCGTGTGTGGTGCCCCTCTCCACCATAATCCACCTCGGTCATATTGTAGCGGTGTTAGGCGAAGCCCTGCGTTGGTAGAACATCATTATCGTCACCACGCCGTCGTGCTGACGGAACTCTCCCTCAAAGCTCGGCTGGATCAGATTTCAAGGGACGTCATCGAGTTGAACGTGTGCAGAACTCGGAGGTGCCGTGCGTTCGGTACTTGATCGGTCGGATCGTGAAGGCGTACGACTACATCAACCGCGTTGTGCTAACGCTTCCGCTTTCGGTCTACGAGGGTACGTAGACAACACTCTCCCCTCTCGTTGCTATGCATCACTATGATCTTGCATGTGCGTAGGAAATTTTTTGAAATTACTACGTTCCCCAACAATAGCATGTAAGCTCTAAGTCATATATGCCTGATGTAGACCTTCGTTTAATTCTTATAGTTCCTCTCATTCAAAATCAATTAGTTTTTATAAAAAACCTAGGGCCTCTTTGATTCATAGGATTTCCAAAACGCGGGAATAGGAAGAACATGGGATTAGAGTGGAATGTTGTCTTGAATCCTACGGGATTGTACGAGTGTTTGATTGTGCATAGAAAAAAACATAGAATTCTTTCAAAGAGGTTTGAGTGGATGGGATGTTTCCTATGAAATCTAGTGAAAATGAATCATATGGAAAAATTTCTATGGTTTACAATCCTACGAATCAAACAACCAAGATAGGAAAAATTCCTAAGGATTAGAATCCTCCAAAATTCCTTTGAATCAAAGAAGCCCTTAATCTATTTTATGATTCATGGAATTGTGCGTTATAAAGCATAAAGTAAAAAACAAATAATGGCAATTCATCTAGAAAAAAAGTTTGGGCAGTTATGATACGGAAGATGCTAGAACAAAGGAGAACCATTGTTGTTTTGAGATTTGTGCATTATGCTTAAGTTCAACCACGGAGTCTGCTAGATTGTACATGTGGCAAAATCCGGTGGGGGCTAGAAGATGGTGCGAGGGGCCGAGTGGAGGGAGACTATGAAGGAGTGCACAACTGTGAGATCGATATTTAGAGAGAGGGGGAGAGAACGTGCGCTGTTGCGCACAGTGGCGGAGCCATGAAAAATGTCCCATGAGCTAGGGGGCCAAGCATTGCTAATCCTTTACGAGGAGGGCCAATTCATCAACTTAAACCATTTTTACCAGCAATTGTCTAATGATCACATTCATATTAGCCTCGATATATAGTGATGTTAGGGGGGGCAGGGCCCTTGCTGCCCCCTATCTTCGCTATTGTACGTGTGTCTGAGAGATGAAGCGGAAGGCATGGATGATGAGAGGGGGTGTTGGATATATAATTAATGTGGGTGTATTAGCTATATATATATATATATATATGTAATCCTATATAGAGAGGTATAGATTGATCGATGTGGACGTTGGAAAGAGGGTGAGACCTCACTAGATATATAGATTGATCGGTTTATGTGGAAACTATGAAAGACCTAGCTATATACACACACATAGAGGAACATCGATCATTGCGCATGCATGTGAGAGATAAATAATGCCCAATATGATGGAGAGGGGGATGTGTGTGTGTGTGTGCCTTCATGGAAGACCGACCTGAAGAAAAAGATTGCATGTGTGCGATGGATAATGCCGACTGGTAGTGTGTGTGCGTGCATGCATGAGAGAAAGTTAGTGGTACAATTATAAAGAGAAGACCAATGTGTGGGTGTAAAAGACTAGGTGAGGTCATAATCAATGTAAAGTTGAACTCAAATATTTGAATAAGAGATCATGATGTTTGAAACCCATGCATGCATGAATATAACGGAGATCTGCGCGGTGTGGTTTGGAAACGAGCACGTAATGTATACACATTGAACAAGGTCAGACTGGTTTGAATTTGAGATACCGATGGCAGACATTGTTTGGCCACATTGCATCCGTGCATGGACACACTATTCTAATTGGAGATGATGGGTGGCTTTCACATCACATATCTATATCTATACCCCTATATATTATATTTTATATTTTTTATATAGTGTGCGGATAACTTTAACTTTGAAAGATGGTCGTTGGATGAGGCCAATCCGATGATGCAGAGCTGGCAAATTTTAGCACTACTGGCCATTGGATATCATCTACATTCCACCAGATTTTGCCACATGTACAATCTAGAAGACTCGATGGTTCAACTTAAGCATAATGCACAAACCTCAAAACACAAGCACTTCTTTGTTCTAGAATCTTCCGTATCAGAATTTCCTAAATGTTTTTCTACATGATTTGTTTTTACTTTATGCCTTACAAAGCACAATTCCATGAATCTTAAAATACATTAGCTTTCTTATAAAGACTAGATGATTTTGAATGAAATGAGCCATAAGAATTAAACGAACATCTACATCATGCATATATGACTCAAAGATTACATGCTATAATGTGGTATTTATTCATAATTTGGTTGCCAAATCTCATGCCTGCAATGCACGTGTACCTTACTAGTCTAAATGGTGTCTGTGTGTGTGTGTTTTGTGTGTGTTAAACACATTGTACGTAGTGTATCATACTAGTCTAAATTGTCTTTTTTTGGTACACGTTAAGCTTGTTCTCCCGAAATTTCAAGCCGCGCCTTGTTATGCTAAAATTTCAAGCTAGCGTCTCTTTCTATCGTGCTGCGAAACTCCCGCCTCTTCAACCCGCGCCTTGTTACCCCGAAATATTTAAGATAAATCTTTGTCTCATTGTGCTCCGACAACTCCCTCCATCTCAACCCGCGCCTTACTATTCCAAAATTACAACATGCGCGAAAACTCCCACCTCCTGTGAAATCCCGACACGTGAAATGCCCGTGATACCCCTAAACTGAAAGAACCGCCTCAAATCGGTGGGGGTACTTTCGTAACTTACCCCACATTTCAGACAAGCGTGTCCCTAAGATATGGTTCCCCACTCCCATCCCATTCGTACACCGAGGCCGGGAAAACCTGCGAAGCCCCACACCCTCCTCCGTCCGCCACCCAGCCGGAGCCTCTTCCCCGACGACGTCGTCCATAGCAACACCTCGACGTCCCTCATCCACCGTACCAGATGAGGATCCGTCGTCGATCTGGTCGTCCCTCCGATTCAGCCACCCCGTCCTCCACCTCCAAGGAGCTGCCCTGACGTTCCCCTTGTCTTTCGCGCCACCTCCATTCCCACACCGCCGTCTTCACCTGCACCACCAGAAGAGCATCATCATCACCGTTTCCTCGGATGCATCTACGGCCTAATCGGTGCCACCAAAGAGGTTGTACACTAATCGCCGCATTTTCTTCTTGATTCGATCTCACGGTGCTGCCGGCGCTCGGTCCTGAGCTGACGCGGCGCGGCTCCATCCACGGCAGCGTCGTCAGCCACTTCCTCCATGACGTCGCTCCCTCAGCGGCAACGTCCACATCAGTAGGAGTTGCTGCTGCTTTAGCTCTCGCTCGCGTTGTTGCTTTGCTCTTGCTCTCGGTCCCTTGCCTTGTCTGCTCTTGCTCTTGCTCTTGCTCGCGCTGCTGCTCTCGCTCTTGCTCTTGCTTGCGATGCTGCTCCGATTTAGCTACACTTCAGTCGACTGAATCGACTTTTGGGTCAGTTGATTTTCAGGGGGTGGAGGGGCTCATCGGAGTTAAGGAAGAACCAGCCGCAGCGGGGAGGGGGCTCGCTGGAGAGGTACCCCACTATCTATCTTACGGTTCAGGGTGGCGGCGGTGGTGGCCGCCGGTGGTGGGGCGGTGGCGTGGGGATCGCCGAAGAGGAAGCTCGGCATGGGGGGGGCCTAGAGGGATGGCCGGGGCAATGGCGGACCGGTGGTGGGGAGTGTTTTCAGGGCGGGCGGGGCAGCGCACCGCCGGCCGCGGGCGGCGGGGGGCGGCTGTTTGGCCGGTGGTGGCTGGCGGCTCAGGGGGTGGAGGTTGAAGATGAACTGCCGGCCCTTGATTTCGTATCCAATGGCTACAAAATTGACTGACCAGAGATGAAAATGTCAGTCGACTGACGTGTAGCCTCACCTCTAGTGCGTTCAGTTTCGATAGTAAAATTCAGTTTCGACAGTCAAGTTCAGTTTCGACAGTTAAATTCAGTTTCGACAGTTAAGTTCAGAGATGAGCGGCTGGTGTATTTTACATCTAGCACTTCATGGTTATGTATTTTACGTCATCTATTGGAGATGCTATTAGAACTCCACTCAGGTTAACGTTGTCTCTCTTGTCCTGCTTCAGCCTCGGCGTCGTACAACTCACCGGAGCTGCTCCAATGACGAAACCCTCCATCACAGCGGAGCAGTACCTCGGGCTCCATCTCCAGACGCGTAAGATCTTCTTCCCCTCCTCCGATAGCAAAGTCAGCCGGAGCATCCTCACCGGCCAACCCAATCACGCTGAGATCGACATGGCTTCGCCAAAGAGGTTGTACACTTATTGCATATCTTTTTTACTCTACATGTTATATATATTGTCCACTGAGCACACGGAGTAACGTGAAATACGATTATTTTATCCTACTATATGACGAGCAGTGAGGTACCAGGCAACTTAGCTATCCGTGATGGACTCTCTTGAACGCCATCATTATTTATCTCTACGCATTTGAGTTGTGCATTTGTCGATGGCCCTGGGAGTTGAGCTAGTAGGGTAGTGGCCTGGGTCCAAAGTAATAGAAGTAGCACAAAAACATTTTTTTACTGTAGGCTTTTCCTTGCTCAAGCCTGCCTACTAGAATCGCTAGTGCTTGAAAGGAAAAGTGAATGAAAAACATAGGAATTGGAAAGTTTCGTATGGTACTACTTTTCATGAATTTGGTGTAAAGGAAAACTGTAGGATTTGTTCCTTTAGTGTCTCCTTGGAAGAAAAACCATAGGAATTTTAATTTCCACTTGTCCTCCTTTTCAAATTCCTATTCATGAAGCACAAGACTAAGAGATAGTAGCATAATAGCATTATAACCGTACATTTTCTTGTGGTTTGACTTAATCTCACCATGCTTTTTTGCATCCTGTGATCTTCCAATTCTTGTGAACCAAACACCCAGATTGGCAGAAATCCTGTGTTTTTAAATTCTCTATTTTGCACGTGCATTCCATTCCTATTCCTGTCTATTTCTTATCCCTACATTGCTAGAATCCTCAAATTCAAACAAGCCCTTACACAATTACTTCTGTTACAGATATATGTCAAAGAAAACCTTGTGTGGTTTGTCCTGCTCTTGCAGTGCTGTGTTCCACCCCAGCTCAGCTGCTCCAATGACGGAAGGGTTCACCACAGCAGGGATCCGCTCTCCAGACTGTCTTTGGCCACGTCAGATCTTCTTCCCCGCCGCCGGCAGCCACGACAACTGCATTACCATCATCAACTAAGTAGATGACCTTGAGGACTACACGGGTCCGCAAGAGAGGTCGCACTCTTCCGTGTCTGCTTACGTTATGCATCACTTAATATGATGACATGCTACTTTATCATCGTGTTCACCTATTAGACTCCGAGTCAGGTCCAAACTTATGATGAAACTTGAGTTTTTAAATGGTTGTGGGGTACATATTGGGGCAACAATCAGTACTATCTATCTACTATCTGGTTAATCTCGAGTGTCTACTATGAGTTTCATGTTGGGTGCAAACAAACATTAAAGGAGCCATTATCTGTATTTTTTAACTAAAGTTATTATCTGCCTGCTATCATTGGTTTTGGGTCTATCCTCAGTTTGCTACCATCACTCTGGATTTGTGCATGCACTCCTTACATAATCTCAATATGTTTTATTCCTATGCATGTCGGTTATTGTACACAATGGAACTGAACATGTAGATCAAATGAGATGAGCCTTGTGTGGCAATAAAATTTCATGCAGACGTCGCTCCATGGTGGGCGCAAAGGCAGTCCCCCCTCCACCCATTTTGGATCATAATCAAGAGGAAGATAACTGTTCTGAGGGGGATTCAGAAGCAGAAGACCACTCCTATTTACCCCATGAGGTCTTCGCTCTAACTTGGCATGCTGATGTTGGTAATATCATGCATATGGTGCCTTGCATTGCTTACTATATACATCAAAGATGTCATATCTGCTTAGTTTAGACATGCTTTGTGTCAATGCCATCTGTTTAGTTTCTTTATTGTATATGTGAATCATGCAATGCCATCTTGTTTAGCCAGGCATCATATATGTGAATTTTGCAATGCCACCCTAGTTAGACATTCATCTTATATGTGAATTATATCATGACATCATTTTTTATTACGTGTTAAGTTTGTCAACAATTTTAGTACATTCAATTACTCTTCCTATGCATCAGCCATTCGGCATGGTCATGGAAAAATCTGGAGTGGAAACAAGGTCTTCAGAGCAGACAATGCTATATGACAAAGCGCATGTCTTGCTGGTTACAGATAGCTCCTCAGAGGAGGATTCAGAGACAGATGATCAGTCCTATTCCCCCCCCCAGGTGCATGCTCTAACTTGGCAGGGTTATGTTGCTCATATCGTGTGTATGGTATCTTGCATTGATATGTCATTTGCTTAGTTTAGACATGCTTTGTGTGAATGCCACCTGTTTAGTGTCTAATTACCATATATGTGAATTATGCAATGCCATCTTGTTGCAAGACATTATATATGTGAATTATGCAATGCTATCTTGTTGCAAGGCATTATATATGTGAATTATGCAATGCCATCTTGTTTAGCCAAGCGTCATATATGTGAATTATACCATGTTGTCCTTTTTTTGTATTTCTCATTGCCTTTGTCGACAATGTTCGTATATTCAACTGCTCTTCCTGTGCATCAGCCATTTGAATTGGTGATGAAGAAATCTGGAGTGAAAACAAGGTCTTCAGAGCAAACAATGCTACCTGCTGAGGCAGATATCTTGCTGGTTACAGATAGCTCTTCAGAGGAGGATTCAGAGGCAGATGACTTGTCCTATTATCCCCCTGAGGTCTATGCTCAAACTTGGCAGGGTTATATTACTCATATCATGCATATGTTGTATTGCAATGCTTAGTTTTTACATCATATACACGATATTGAATGCCATCTCCTTAGTTGACACATCATATATGCAATTGCCCTCTGCTCACTTCCTTAGTATATAAATCATATATTTGAATTATATCATGCCATGATGTTTACATAGACAGCATGTATCTGAATTATGGCATGCCAACCCATTTTCTAAAGACATAATATAGTTATATCATCCATCCTGATCACATAGTCATCATATTTTGAATTATGTCATTCTATCCGTGAATTATATCATGCCATCATTTTCCATCGACGATGTGTTTTTGATTTATGGCATGCCAACCACTTTAATAGACACATCGTATAGTTATATCATGTCATCCTGTTTACATAGTCATCATATTTTGAAGTATGTCATTCTATCCTGTTTAGTTAGCCATCATAAATGTGAAATGGTGTCATGCTATCCTGTTTAATTAGCCATCATATATGTGAAATTATGTCCTTCTATTCTATTTGGTTAGACAACATAAACATGAATTATTTCATGCCCTTTTCTTCCCTACTATCCATTGCACCTGTCTATCTTACAATGTTTGTACATTCAATTACTTTTCTTGTTTATCAGCCATTTCAATTGTAGGGGGTGATGGCAGTATCTGTGGGAGTAAAAACACGGTCTTCAGAAAAGATCGTGCTACCTGTCGATGGAGATAGAACCACGGTTGTAATTGCCTAAGAACCAGCCCCACCACACGTAACCCAGACTCACACAGATTGTACCCCTACCCAGTTGGACAGAGAACCAGCTACACCCCTTCTAACCCCAACCCTAGCAGATAGTAACCCAGTTCCCATCGACACAGCACCATCTCCACCACAGAGCACCCAAACATGAGCAGTTAGTAAGGCAACTGCAGTGCCCAAAGCACGAGGACCACCACTCCGAACCCCAAGTCAACACTTAAAGTAGAAGAAGAATTGTTCTCAGGTCAGGTTCCGTAGCTATGGTTCATACTACTTTGCTCTTGCATCACTGTATTTACTCATACCAACTAATTTCAAATTTGAAGGATGCAATTGAAACTCCAATGGCGCAACAGGTATGTTTTAAACCTGTTTCTTCAACGTGTTTGCTGATGTAACTTGCTCTATGTTGATTTCAGTTTCAATTGAATAAACAGTTATGTTCTCATGCCATGCACATTACAAGTGTTGTTATTGTTGTTTAGTTTCCTACACTTATATCCTGTCTATGCTGCTTTGTCTTAAATAGATATGATTCAAACTGTATCTATCTTGATTTGGCAACATAAACTAGAATGAGATAGACCATACAGTGACCATACTACATAGATATATGTTTGTTTCATGTTGTTATCCTGTCCACCTTACTACTGAACTGGTTTACCAAAATGAGTTTCATATACTACATTGTAAACCTATGATGTGTTTGTTTGTTTCTCTTTTAGAACGCGGATAAAATATTGGAGAAGAGTACCCCGTTATGCAATGGTAAAGGAAGTAATGCAAATAAGGTTCAAGATAGTCAGACATCCCTGTTGGTCTCCAAGAAAGCTGATAAAACTATATTGAAGACACTGAGACAACCCCAAAGTCCTGTCTTGATGTAGTGTTCGAGTTACTGGCTACTACTACTGGCACCAGCTCTTCGAACTCGCTGCCTGAATCAGTTCGGCTTCTTGAGTCTCAACTTCAAGTTGAAAGACATCGATCAGATGTTATGTGACAGGAAGCCGAAGGACTGAGGAAGTCCCTGCAGAATTTAGCTGCATACTTTCTGGTGCAACAACAAGTGCTGGAGGATTTAAGCGCCAAACAAGAGAAAGTTAATAAGCTTTCTAAGCATCTTGCCAGCATTATGGGTACCCAGGATATTGTTTCTTGAGCTCTTCTGAAGTGGTTTCATGTGACGCCCCAAGACCGGAGCTTCAGATGCCTTCCATGTTTTCTGAGATTCGTGGTGTGATTTGTTTTTTTTTGCTTGTTGCATTCATCTTTGCATCATGTGCATTGCATCATGTCATCATGCCATCATGTCTTTTCTTTTTCTTAACTCAACTAAATAATTTGTGTGGATCTTCGATCCATTTAAATTGAGGGAAGAGTGACTTCTCTTTATAACATATCCTCCTAATATTTAGGGAGCTATTATAAATACTCCATTAATTTGGAATCACCAAAACACACTTACAAGTAATTCCCCAGGCCTTTGTTATCTCACATCTTGACCTCAAACGTTGTCCATGAATTATTTCATCACTTTTCCAATCTCCACCAAAATTCCCAACATTTTGGACTTCTCAAACACCCCATTCCTATTCAAATCCATTTGAATTAAATTCAAATGAATATGAATTCAATTCTTGCAATCTTGCCAATTCATTTTTTCTGGGATCATACACATTTTTGTGAGTCCGGGAAAATAGCCCCCACGCACAAATTGTTTCCCTAAACCCCTCTTCCTTTTCTTCTCTCTAATGCATTTCTGTTAAAGGAAATAACAGAGGGAGAAGCGAGCCCAGCCCAGGCCTCCCACCCTAGGCCATCCCTGCCAAGGCCCATGTCCTCTAAGGCCCACCTAGTCCCGTCTAAACCCTAACCCGACCAAACCCCACTCCCTCTCGATCCCCAGCGCCGCCTCCTCTCGATCCCCACTCCTCTTCTCTTCCACCTTGAGCCAGAAGAAGAGCCCCCATGCCCGTTTCCCCAGCGCTGTCGGCGACAACCAAGCCTCCCCTCCTGACGCACCCCTTCTCCTCCTCCACCTAGAACCTGCGAAACCCGCGGAGCCCCGCGCCCCTGCCATCCCCATGCTCATCGCCTCCCTCTGCTCTACCCCGCGTCCAGCTCACGTCGTCGCCTTCTTGCCATATCCACGCGCCTCCTGTTCTCGTCGCCTTCCCCAGCGCCGCTACTGCCTACCGGCACCCCGGCCAGTAAGCCACGCGCCTCATCTCGCCCGTGTCCGTGTACCATGCGGGAGCCCGTCCTTTTGCTTGGACGCTTCCTATGCATCCTCCTCCGTGCCCTGCTTCTGTCGGCATCAAGCAGCCTGATGGAGGCGCCGCTTACCTCGTCTTGCACGTCTCCACCGCCTGCACGTCGTCTTCTGAGTCCCCTTTGCTCGGCTGCTCGCTCCTACACAACCACCATGGATCAGCCTGCCTCCTGCCATGAGTCACCATGGTCAACTCGAACCCCTAGAGAACCTGCAGTCGTTGTCTGCTACCTGCTCCGGCTTCCCTGCGCACCTCCTGAGCCCGTGCTGCACGGCCAAGTCACCATCGGTGGCCTCGTCAATCACCACCCAGGCCTCTACCTTGAACAACTCCTCCACGGCTCCTAGTCTGTAAATGGAGTTCCACAAGTTGCTAGCATCAATCCATTGCTTCCTCCCCGAACGGAGTCACCAAGTGCCTCTTTCGGTGTGACAAAGACCGCAAGCACCACGGATCTGCCAAGTAGCTCTACGCATGGACGCGCCAAGTTCCATAATGTCGCATGAGTTTCTTCTTGAACGTGTACGACTACACGGATTCGTCAAGTACCACGACATCCGGAGCCCTCGGATATGTAAAGTTCAACTAACGTTGCAAGAACGAGACCGGCAGGTCCGAAGACCCCAAGTACCACGACAACCCCGAAGGGATTCGAATTCGCCAAGTTCCGCTCCGAACGTGTATGACTACACCCGGTGATGCGACAAGTACCCTGACAACGTGTACATCTACTCCATCAAGACTGGACCGACAAGTACCCCGACGTCTTGTGTACCCCTACCGTCACCCCGAAGATGTTGGAGTCATCAAGTACCTCTCTAAACGAACGTGAACCACTACTTCCGCTACTATCGAACCTAATCCGCTCCGAAAATGAACGCTTCGAAGGTATACCTACCGAAACGACGCCCGTGGACCGAATGTTGTGTGATGTATGAGATGCTCGTGGTTGCACCGTGTCCGAGTTGTTCTTTGTGAGTTCCTCGTTGCCTTTCCGTCGTCAGGTGGAACCCGGTATCCGGGAGCACCCCATCCTCTTTCATGACACACTCACACCCACTTCCTTTTGCACCGGTATCCCCGTGAGCTACCGGATCATCGGAATGTTGCTGCGAATCATTTCCGTTTCGTCGTCGTGGCACCCCTTTCTTTCTACCACAGTGACAAATGCTCTCATGACGCTCATGTCAACTTTTAATAAAAAATTGCATAAAACTTGCTAACGTCATCTGCATCATGATAACAACATCAAGAATGTTTAAATTGTTGTTTGCATTAATTTGCTAAATGCATATGGGGATTTACCGGATTTGTTGTTTGCTATATCCGGCCCCAATTAAATTGTTTAGATGGTATAGTTTTGTTATGCTTCACCTCTTGTCATGTTAACCAACATTTAATATTGTTGAGTACCTAACCGGGAGTCAACTAAATAAATGAATGTGGTGCTTCGTCAATATGCAACTCGTTGCATATTGAGCTCCACTTAATTTGTAGAATTGTTTGTTGCATATTGCCATGCCATGCCTCTTTAAACCGGACATGCATCATACTTGGTTGTGCATCATGCCATGTTTATGTGATGGTTGTTTATTATGTTGCTTGTTTCTTTCCGGGTTGCTTCTCTCGTTAGCTTCGGTTTCGTTCCAGAGTTGTGAGGATCCGTTTGAGTCCGTCCGTTTGTCTTCTTCATGGGCTCGTTCTTCTTCCTTGCGAGATCTCAGGCAAGATGACCATACCCTCGAAATCACTTCTATCTTTACTTGCTAGTTGCTCGCTCTATTGCTATGCCGCGATACCTACCACTTGCTATATCATGCCTCCCATATTGCCATGTCAAGGCTCTAACCCACCTTCCTAGCAAACCGTTGTTTGGCTATGTTACCGCTTTGCTCAGCCCCTCTTATAGCATTGTTAGTTGCAGGTGCAGATGAAGTTTGTTCCATGTTGGAACATAGATATTGTTGGGATATCATTATTATATCTTGTTTACTTTAATGCATCTATATACTTGGTAAAGGGTGGAAGGCTCGGCCTTATGCCTGGTGTTTTGTTCCACTCTTGCTGCCCTAGTTTCCGTCATACTGATGTTATGTTCCTTGGCGTTCCTTACGCAGTTGGGTTATAATGGGAACCCCTTGACAGTTCCCTTTGAATAAAACTCCTCCAGCAAGGCCCAACCTTGGTTTTACCATTTGCCACCTAAGCCTTTTACCTTGGGTTCTGCAGACTCAAGGGTCATCTTTATTTTAACCCCCCCCCCCCCGGGCCAGTGCTCCTCTGAGTGTTGGTCCAAAACAGAGCCACTTGCAGCGCCACCTCGGGGAAACTTGAGGGTTGGTTTTAGTTGTACGTAGTGTTCATCCGGTGTGCCCTGAGAACGAGATATGTGCAGCTCATATCGGGATTTGTCGGCACATCGGGCGGCTTTGCTGGTCTTGTTTTACCATTGTCGAGATGTCTTGTAACCGGGATTCCGAGTCTGATCGGGTCGTCCTGGGAGAAGGAATATCCTTCGTTGACCGTGAGAGCTTGTGATGGGATAAGTTGGGACACCCCTGCAGGGTTTTGAACTTTTGAAAGTCGTGCCCGCGGTTATGGGCAGATGGGAATTTGTTAATATCCGGTTGTAGAAAACTTGACACTTAACTTAATTAAAATGAATCAACCGCGTGTTCGGCCGTGATGGTCTCTTTCCGGCGTAGTTTGGGAAGTGAACACGATCCTGTGTTATGCTTGAACGTAAGTAGTTTCAGGATCACTTCTAGTTCACGATCATGCTTTGCTTCTCTTCTCGCTCTTATTTGCGTAAGTTAGCCGCCATATATGCTAGTGCTTGCTGCAGCTCCTTCTCACTACCCTTTCCTACCCGTAAGCTTAAATAGTCTTGATCTCGCGGGTGTGAGATTGTTGAGTCCTTGTGACTCACAGATACTTTCAAACAGCTTGCAGGTGCCGATGATACCAGTGCAGGTGATGCAACCCAGCTCGAGTGGGAGCTCGATGAAGATCGTGTTCGTTGTGTTGTTTCGTTTCCTTTCGATCAGTAGAGGAGCCCAGTTGGGGCGATCGGGGATCTAGCATTAGGGGTTGTCTTATTTTATTTTGGTTCCGTAGTCGGACCTTGATTGTACTCTCGATGATGTATGTTAACTTGTATTTGTGTGAAGTGGCGATTGTAAGCCAACTCTTTATCCCTTTCTTAATCAGTACATGGGATTGTGTGAACATTACCCCTCTTGCGACATGCCTACTATGCGGTTATGCCTCTAAGTCGTGCTCCGACACGTGGGAGATTTAGCTGCATCGTGGGTGTTACAGGTTGGTATCAGAGCCTTCCCCGACTTAGGAGCCCCCTGCTTGATTGAATCACTAGCGTTGTTGAGTCTAGAAAAATGTTTTGAGTCTTATAGGATTATATATATCGGAGAGTAGGATTCTTTTTACTCCTCAGTCCCTTCGTCGCTCTGGTGAGGCCTCCTGACGTAGAGTTTTGACTCTTCTCTCCTCAAATTTCATGAAAAAAAATTAGGATCACACGGGTATCTTGGAATCGTTTCGATGGTTTTGTGGTGAGAACATTGTTCTTGGTGCCTCCTGACATTTAGGGGTTGTGGCAGTGTCCCGGGGAGTTGAGCTCCGAGGTGTTGTCGTCACAATTTTATCGTTGCAGTTCTGGAATACCTGAGTTCGCCGACATCGAAAATCTCTTTTATGTAGTTGTTGGTGAGATAACCTCGACGCCACCTAGTACTGGGGCGGGAGTTCGGGAGTATTGCCATAACTCGTATAACGGATGCTTTTCGAAGGTTGAGGTAAATGATTTCCAAAGCTTTCTTGGTTATGTGTTGAAGGATGGATACAGCTGGATGTAGGATTTGCTAGTTTTGGGTGAGATATTATGCTTCCCCAGTGTAGCGACCAGACTTCAACTAGTTTGATCTCTGTGCTCCGGTGTCATCCCTGGATCAGTAATGCTGACACCACACAGTACTCGGAGGATTTATAATAGAGTAGCAATCACACACTTATTACATCGAGTGTCTCAATAGAGAACTTATTACAATAAATATGGCTTAAGGCCATCTAATAACTATAACAGCGGAAGGCTTGGAAGATAAGCGAGTCCATCAACTCCAACGGCATCACTGAGTATAGAACCATGACCTAAAAACTCCTTAATCGTCGTCTGAAAAGTCTGCAACATTAACGTTGCAGCCCGAAACGGGTCAGCACATGGAATATGCTGGCAAGGTAACACATAGAGAGTAATGGAATGAAACAACTATACTATATGCATATTTGGCTGGTGGAAAGCTCTATGGTTACAATTTTGCGTAAAGCCAATTTTTCCCTACTGCAAAGGAATAAATTTTATTTAACTATCATGGTAGTTGTTAAACATTGAGAATGGTTGACAGCATCCTCAATACCAATTAAGCATCATCATTAACAAAACCCATCAAAATTAATTTAGAGTAACATGTTGAGATTCACATGATAATCCAAGTACTAGATACTCAAAACGTCCATAACCGGGGACACGGCTAACCATGATTAGTTTATACACTCTGCAGAGGTTTGCGCACTTTTCCCCACAAGACTCGATCGCCTCCGTTTGGTTTCTCGCACTACATGGTGTTTGAGAAGACGAATGACCGAGACATAGTCTTTCAGAAGCGCTAGCACCTTACGATGGATAGACCGTTACACCTACTTTCCCCTACATCTGCTAGTCTACCCTGTAAGAGTTCGCACGACATAATCAACTATGCCAAAGCCCATAATGGCTTGTGGCTACACACAGATGTTTCTAGTATGAAAAATCTCATGATCCCTTTGGGCCTGGGTGGCGGTCCATAAAAAAACAGGCAATCCTGGAATACCCAGGTACCTCAATCCACCTAGATGTGTGTTTAAGTTGCCACCTTAGATAAACCATTAATTAACAAACTCACATCTGTCATGGATATCACTCACCCAATCCACGTCTACTAGCATAGCATGGCATAATGGCAAACGTAGAAGTAACTCCCAAAGGTTTGATAATATAACAGGTAATAGGTACTACCTCAACTACTTCCCATCCCACAATTTAATTAGATTCTAATCATGCAATGTGTGAGGATTTGATCTAATGCAATAAAACTAGGTAGTAGAAAAGGTATGATCAAAGTGTTACTTGCCTTGCTAATGATCCGCGAAACCTAGAGATTTGAAGTAACAGGCGGCGCACTCCGGGTATTCTATCATAGACAAACAAACAAGCATACAATAAGCACTCATCTAATGCATAGGTAAAAGTCAAATAAGAGAACTAACCAGAAAGTTCAACTTAAGAACTCCGGCTTGCAAAAAGAATCAAATCGAACAAAGCAACAAAAGTCAAACGGCGATAGAAAACAACTTCGTTCTACTAATCTGGATCTAAGTCAAATTTTACTGTAGCAAAAACTTATTTAAGTTGGTTAAACGGATAGAGGGTTTCGAGACAAAACTCCAGGCGCTTGAATCGCCTGATTCCGATAAACGAGCGAAAAGTTATACTAAAACGAAAATCGGATCAGAAATCGCGATCAGAAAATAATCGCGGAAAATCCGAGAAAAAGAAAAATGACGAACGGATTAACGAACAAACATTCGTTAACTAGATCTAAACAATGAGAACGTTCGTTAAGACGAACGAACAAGCGAATGCTCGCTAATTAACCTAAACCAAAAAAACCGATCTAAAAAATGAAAACTAAAAAACCGACGAAAATCGATGGAAAACCGATCGGTTTTTAAAAAAACGGCGGCGCGGGTTACGAGGAGAACCTCGGGCGGCGGGTCGGCGAGGCGGCGGCGCGGCGGCGCCGGCGACGGCAGGTGGCGTCGGGGCGGCGGCGTGCGGTGCTGGCGGCGGCGGCGGGGTCGGGCGCGGGCGGGCGGCGGCGCTAGGGTTCGGGGGCGCGGGACTGGGCTGGCTTCGGCTGGGCTCCCCCCTCCCGGCTTATAAAGCCTACGCGGGCCGGAGTCCCGGTCAGACACGGCCCGTAGGTCGGTGCGATTTTTTTAATAATTACGCGCAGAAGAAAAAAAAATACTAAACGGACTCCAAAAATCCCGAAATAAATTTTCCCCGACTTCTAAAATCAAGCCGGACAAAGTGAACATTTATTTGGGGCCTAAGTGCAATTTTGAAAAACGCATATTTTTCCTAAATTCAAATAAAATATCGAAAAACTCCGAAATAAAATCTTATTTGATTTCTTTATTAAATCCTCAATATTTCTTTATTTTGGGAAAGTCATTTTATTCCCTCTCTCATAATTTTGTAATAGAAATAATTGATGATAAAATAAATAAAAATCGAATGATCCTATTCTCAATTTTTGAGAAAACTCAAATATGAAAATAACGAAATCCCCAACTCTCTCCGTGGGTCCTTGAGTTACTTAGGATTTCTAGGATCAAAACCAAAAGCAAAATAATATATGATATGCATTGATGATCTAATGTATAACATTCCAAATTGAAAATTTGGGATGTTACAAACCTACCCCCCTTGAGATGAATCTTGCCCTCGAGATTCGGGTTGGCTAGAAAATAGATGAGGGTGGTCCTTGAGCAAATCTTCCTCTCGCTCCCAGGTGGCTTCATCCTCCGTGTGGTGGCTCCACTGAACCTTACAAAACTTGATAACCTTGCTGCGGGTGACTCGGCTGGCAAACTCAAGAATCTTAACAGGTTTCTCCTCATAGGTCAAATTGTTATCCAACTGGATTGCTTCCAATGGCACTGTGTCTCTCAAAGGTATGTCAGCCATCTCCGCGTGGCACTTCTTCAACTGAGAAACGTGGAACACATCATGAACTCCTGACAATCCTTCGGGCAATTCCAACTTTTAGGCCACTTCTCCCATACGTTCCAATACTCGATATGGTCCTACAAATCATGGTGCTAACTTTCCCTTAACTCCAAAGCGCTTTGTTCCCCGTAGTGGAGATACTCGAAGATAAACTCGGTCTCCGACTTCGTAAACTGTCTCCTTGCATTTAGAATCTGCGTAGCTCTTCTGCCTGGACTGGGCTACCTTGAGCCTATCGCGAATCAACTTCACCTTCTGTTCAGACTCTTTAATCAAATCAGGCCCAAGAAACTGGCGGTCTCCAACTTCGTCCCACGACAATGGTGTCCCTCACCTCCTTCCGTACAAGGCTTCGAAAGGGGGCATCTTTAAACTGGTTTGGTAACTGTTGTTGTAAGAGAACTCTGCATATGGCAAATTGTCATCCCAACTAGATCTGTAATCTAGCGCACAAGCTCTCAGCATATCCTCCAAAATCTGATTGACTCTCTCGGTCTGTCCATCTGCTTGTGGATGAAAAGATGTACTGAATTCTAGCCTGGTTCCCAAAGTTTCATGCAACTGCTTCCAGAACTTTGAGGTAAACTGGGTTCCTCTATCTGATACGATACTCCTCGGAACTCCATGCAGACATACGATCCTGGTCATGTATATCTTTGCCAACTTAGCACTGGTGTACGTGGTCTTTACTGGGATGAAATGAGCTACTTTCGTCAACCGATCAACTACAACCCAAATCGAGTCATAGCCGGAACGAGTCCTTGGTAATCTTGTGATAAAATCCATGCCTAGCTTATCCCACTTCCATTCGGGTATCGGCAATGGTTGTAACAATCCTGCTGGCTTCTGGTGCTCTGCCTTTACTCTCTGACACACATCACAAACCGCTACATACTCCACAATATCTTTCTTCATTCTGATCCACTAGAAAGTATCCTTCAAATCCAAATACATCTTGGTATTTCCTGGGTGAATCGAATAGGGTGAGTCATGTGCCTCTTGCAGAATCAACTTCCTGATCTCCGGGTCATTGGGCACATAAACACGGTCTTCAAACCATAGGGTATCGTGCTCATCCTCACGAAAACCTTTAGCCTTTCCCTCGTTCATTTTCTCCTTTATAGAGGCAATCTCCTTGTCAGTCTTCTGAGCTTTTCTGATTCTATCCATCAAAGTTGAATGAATCTCCAATGCTGCTACATAGCCTCTCACAACTATTTCCAAACATAGTTCATGAATATCCTCGGCTAACTCCTTTGGTATCTCCCCCGTCATTAATGTATTGACATGGCTTTTGCGGCTTAATGCGTCAGCTACTACATTAGCCTTTCTGGGATGGTAATGCAATCTCATATCATAATCCTTGATGAGCTCCAACCATCTCCTTTGTCTGAGGTTCAACTCCTTCTGTGTGAAAATGTATTTCAAACTCTTATGATCCGTGTACACCTCACAATGGTTTCCAATGAGGAAATGTCTCCATGTTTTCAATGCATGCACTACGGCTGCTAACTCCAAATCATGTGTGGCATAATTTAATTCATGAGGCTTCAGTTTCTGTGAAGCATACGAAACAACTCTCCCTTCCTGCATAAGCACTGCTCCAAGTCCTCGACATGAAGCGTCGCAATACACTTCATAATCCTTGGTCTGGTCTGGCAAAATCAACACTGGTGAGGTAACCAAACGTTTCTTCAACTCCTGGAAACTAGCCTCACACTCCTCAGTCCATATGAACTTGGTATCCTTCTTCAACAACTCCTTCATAGGTTTTGCAATCTTTGAGAAGTTCTCAATAAATCTCCAGTGGTATCCTGTGAGTCCAAGAAAACTCCGGATCTCTCCAACTGTTGTTGGTGCTTCCCAATTGGTCACAGTGATAACCTTTGTGGGGTCAACTGTTATTCCTTCTTCGGATATAACATGTCCGAGGAATCCTACTTCCTTCAACCAAAACTCACATTTGCTGAAGTTGGCATATAACTGATGTTCTCTGAGCTTCTCAAGTACTAATCGTAAATGTTCCTTATGCTCTTATTCATTCTTCGAATAAACCAGAATATCATCATTGAACACCACGACGAACTTATCCAAAAACTCCATAAACACTTTTTTCATCATGTTCATAAAATAGGCAGGTGCGTTGGTCAGACCAAATGACATAACGGTGTACTCATACAGTCCATATCTTGTGGTGAAAGCTGTCTTAGGTATGTCCTGCTCTCGAATCTTCAACTGATGGTATCCTGATCGCAGATCGATCTTGGAAAACACTTTAGCTCCTTGCAAACGATCAAACAGATCATTGATCATTGGTAGTGGGTACTTGTTCTTGATCGTTACTTCATTCAATCCTCGGTAATCAACAACCATTCTTAACGATCCATCCTTCTTTTCCACTAGAAGTACGGATGATCCCCAAGGCGACGAACTTGGGCGAACGTAACCTTTATCCAGTAACTCCTTAATCTGCTTCTTAATCTCCAACAAATCCTTTGCGGGCATCCTGTATGGTCGCTTTGATATTGGTCATGTGCCTGGCAAAAGCTCAATCAAAAACTCAATATCTCTATCTGGTGGCATGCCTGGCAACTCCTCTGGAAATACGTTAGGGAATTCATTTACCACTGGTACTTCCTCCTGCATAACTCCTGATAAGGAATTTACTTGTGTCCTGTTTGGCGCATGCCGGTATACATACTTGATCCTTCTCCCTTCTGGGGTGGTAAGCAAGATTGACTTACTGGCGCAATTGATGTTTCCTCCATACATCGACAGCCAATCCATACCCAGAATTACATCCAATCCTTGTGATTCCAAAATGATTAAATCCGAGGAAACACATGCCTACCTATACTCAATGGCACTTGAAAACATCCTTGACTGGCCATATACTCCGCTCCTGGTGAGCTTACTAGCATAGGTGTTCTAAGAACCTTAGTGGGCAGGTTATACTTATCCACAAATCCCCTTGATATGTATGAATGCGATGCACCAGTATCAAAAAGAACGAGTGCAGTAAATGACTTAAACAAAAACTTACCGATTACGGCATCCGGCTGCTCTTCAACCTCCTCCACGTTAACGTGGTTCACCTGTCCCCTGTTGAAAGGGTTCGGCTTCTTCCTAGAGCTTCCATTGCTATTCTGGCCTTCAGGACATTCATTGGCATAATGTCCTGTCTTTGAACAGTTAAAACAGGTGACTTGGCTCAGGTCTCTCTTGGCTAGGGTTGATGGGGTGGTACAGTTCTGGCCGTTGCTTCCTCCATTACCATTACCATTCTTGGTGCCGTTGTGATTGTGCGAGCTACCTCCTCCATGGGTATGCTGAAAATGTCCTCCCGATCTAGGGGTAAAACGTGGCTTCTGCTGAGCTCCAGAATTGTACTTCCCTTGTCCATACTTCCTCTTGCCGTTCTCAATTTGCTGCTGCTTGCCTTCAATCATAAGAGCACGGTCTACCAACTCCTGGTAGTTGTTGAAGGTTGCTACCATCAACTGCATGCTCAACTCATCATTCAATCCTTCCAGAAACTTCTCCTGCTTGGCTGCATCCGTAGCAACGTCATCTGGGGCATAACGTGCTAGCTTACTAAAGTCATCCACATACTGGCCAACTGTCCGTCCTCCTTGACGCAAGTTGCGAAACTCATGCTTCTTCATAGCCATAGCTCCTGCTGAAACATGGGCAGTACGAAAAGCCTGCTGAAACTGGTCCTATGTGACAATGTCGACAGGGAAAGTGGCTGTGAAATTCTCCCACCATGATGTTGCAGGTCCTTCAAGCTGATGTGCGGCAAACTTCACCTTCTCCGCATCTGTGCACCCTGCTGTGGTCAACTCTCTAGCTGTCTTGCGGAGCCAATCATCTGCTACTATCGGCTCGGTGCTACTGGAAAACACCGGCGGATTTAGCCTAAGAAAACGGGCTAAGTGATCCACAGGTGGTGGTGGTGGTGGTGGTGGTGATGGGTTGTTGTTGTTGTTCCCCTGATTCTGATTCTGGACTAGCAACTGCATCAATGTGTTCTGCTGCTGGATCAACTGGGTGAGCTCCGGTGGAAAGGTAAATCTGGGGTCACGTCTCGGAGGCATCTGAGGGTTTATAAAAGATGAGATTTAAGAATAGAGGGGGTCTAAAGAGAAAACACTACCCATATGCACATGAGGCAAAAGCAAACCATTCACTTCATTCAATCAAACAAGGGCATACAATCGATCTAACTATCGCAAAAGTGCTCGGACTACTATATTTACATGGTGGACTACTACTACTTATGAGGTAGTCTACTAGAAATATTCTTCGGTTGCATACTCCATGATATGTGCTCCGGCTTCATCAACAAAATCATCATCGCTGTCATCTGGGTCTAAGTCGGTGTCGTCGATGATGATGTAGTCTTTCGGGCAAATCTCCTTGGGTTCTTCGTCTTCATCTACTGGTGTAGGGCCTCCCATAAATATCCCGATCTTCTTAATCAGATCGTCATTCTTCTCCACCAATACATCGATTTCCTCTTCATAATCTTCACGTGTAGCCTTGAGTTCTTCCTCCAGTTCCTTGATTCTTGTCCTTGCCTTCTTCAGGTCTAACATGTCGGCGCACATCTGGTTCTCCTGTCGTCGAATGTGCTGGTTTAACTCCTGCATAAAAGCTGCAACTGATCTATCCTTCCTGGTGCTGATCATCTCCCAGTGCTCATCTCAGCGCCCACAAATCTGGTAGATAGTATCCTTGAGATCATTGCGGTAGACTTCTCCAATGCGTCCCATGGCGATGTGAGCTGCCATGCTCTTTCCTAGACTCCAAGTTGGTGCATCAAAAGAAAACTCTATGGGCTCAGTGACTGGCATGAACGTCCTTCCTGGAACTTGAACTTGAATCATCCAGCGCTCTTCTTCAGGTAAAGTGGCGTTGTAGGTTCCGGTGAAGCTTGGTACTCCTATGTTCAGGTATCTAGTGACGTCCAAAGGGTGTATCTTGATCCGGTCGCGTGAACTTGTTCCTTGCATCCGCCATCCTAAAGAGTAGAAAAGATGAGAGGTCAGGAGAGAAGAGAGTGAATAGTGATCTAGGTCTTTAGCTTAGTGGTCGTGTCCTACAGTCAGCATGTGCTCTGATACCATCTCTGTAGCGACCAGACCTCAACCAGTCTGATCTCTGTGCTCCGGTGTCATCCCTGGATCAGTAATGCTAACACCACACAGTACTCGGAGGATTTATAACAGAGTAGCAATCACACACTTATTACATCGAGTGTCTCAATAGAGAACTTATTACAATAAATATGGCTTAAGGCCATCTAATAACTATAACAGCGGAAGGCTTGGAAGATAAGCGAGTCCATCAACTCCAACGGCATCACTGAGTATAGAACCACGACCTAAAAACTCCTTAATCATCGTCTGAAAAGTCTGCAACATTAACGTTGCAGCCCAAAACGGGTCAGCACATGGAATATGCTGGCAAGGTAACACATAGAGAGTAATGGAATGAAACAGCTATACTATATGCATATTTGGCTGGTGGAAAGCTCTATGGTTACAATTTTGCGTAAAGCCAATTTTTCCCTACTGCAAAGGAATAAATTTTATTTAACTATCATGGTAGTTGTTAAACATTGAGAATGGTTGACAGCATCCTCAATCCCAATTAAGCATCATCATTAACAAAACCCATCAAAATTAGTTTAGAGTAACATGTTGAGATTCACATGATAATCCAAGTACTAGATACTCAAAACGTCCATAACCGGGGACACGGCTAACCATGATTAGTTTATACACTCTACAGAGGTTTGCGCACTTTTCCCCACAAGACTCGATCGCCTCCGTTTGGTTTCTCGCACTACATGGTGTTTGAGAAGACAGATGACCGAGACATAGTCTTTCAGAAGTGCTAGCACCTTACGATGGATTGACCGTTACACCTACTTTCCCCTACATCTGCTAGTCTACCCTGTAAGAGTTCGCATGACATAATCAACTATGCCAGAGCCCATAATGGCTTGTGGCTGCACACAGAAGTTTCTAGTATGAAAAATCTCATGATCCCTTTGGGCCTGGGTGGCGGTCCATAAAAAAAACAGGCAATCCTGGAATACCCAGGTACCTCAATCCACCCAGATATGTGTTTAAGTTGCCACCTTAGATAAACCATTAATTAACAAACTCACATCTGTCATGGATATCACTCACCCAATCCAGGTCTACTAGCATAGCATGGCATAATGGCAAACGTAGAATTAACTCCCAAAGGTTTGATAATATAACAGGTAATAGGTACTACCTCAACTACTTCCCATCCCACAATTTAATTAGATCCTAATCATGCAATGTGTGAGGATTTGATCTAATGCAATAAAACTGGGTAGTAGAAAAGGTATGATCAAAGTGTTACTTGCCTTGCTGATGATCCGCGAAACCTAGAGATTTGAAGTAACAGGCGGCGCACTCCGGGTATTCTATCGCAGACAAACAAACAAGCATACAATAAGCACTCATCTAATGCATAGGTAAAAGTCAAACAAGAGAACTAACCGGAAAGTTCAACTTAAGAACTCCGACTTGCAAAAAGAATCAAATCGAACAAAGCAACGAAAGTCAAATGGCGAAAGAAAACAACTTCATTCTACTAATCTGGATCTAAGTCAAATTTTACAGTATAAAAAACTTGTTTAAGTTGGTTAAACGGATAGAGGGTTTCGAGACGAAACTCCAGGCGCTTGAATCGCCTGATTCCGATAAACGAGCGAAAGGTTATACTAAAACGAAAATCGGATCAGAAATCGCGATCAAAAAATAATCGCGGAAAATCCGAGAAAAAGAAAAATGACGAACGGATTAACGAACGAACGTTCGTTAACCGGATCTAAACGATGAGAATGTTCGTTAAAACGAACGAACAAGCGAATGCTCGCTAATTAACCTAAGAGAGAATTCCTTATTCGGCCCTTTCTTAAAATTTGCATCCCTATTTAGCCTCAAAAAATATTTCTTCCCTATTTGGCAACTAAAGGTGTTGAGTGCAATATGAAAAGACCATCTGCCCCCCGTGTTATAGATGGCTTAAAAGAAGAGCGTTCAGTTCTTCAGCCTGGCGGGGCAACCCAGCCAAGACGTTGCCGTGGAGCTACAACAGGTTTTTTTAATTCGTATCTCACTTTAAAATTCAACGCATGTCACCTCACAAGCTTGCAACCGCCTGCATGAAGATGACAAGTGCTAGTACTCCAAATATAAACACGACATCCATTCATATGCATGCACAATGGACTTTAGGAGCAGTACCATTTCTGCTGCATATACGTGCGCACTCTCAGACTCATGAGTGCATGACGTGGTGCAACTCTCCATGTGCCCGACGCACGCGAATACAACATATGCACCACAGCACCAGCGGCGGCCTGTTGGAGTTAATCACAATTTACTTCCTAGGTACTGCAGCACACAACTAAAAAAAGCTACTGCAGTACAAGTCCTAATGATTTTTTTGTGACTCCTAATGAATTACTAATTTGAGTTAGTTTAATTCATAAGTTAGTATTACTTGTAGCTGAGTTAATGTGGGTCTATATGTTCCATTAGCTTCCATTTATGGCTTTCGTTTGGGCGGCACTAATAAATCGGCTCAGTGAAACAAATAAACACTCTTTTTCTTAGCCTAGTATAACACCAGGGGTTGAATGGTCTTTTCATGTCTTGTTAGGGGCCAAACTAGGCAGGAGTGTCACATAGGGGACAAATTTAACATTTGGTGTCAAATAGGGAAGAAAAAATTGGGGCGGGGGGCAAATAGGGAAGCAATATTTAAGAAAGGGCCAAATAAGGAATTCTCTCAATTGTCTATGCAGTTTCTATTAGACTGTGTACGCAATTTCGCCGTTATTTTGACATATCTAACATACATAATGAATTCTTTATAGCTCTATGTTGTCCCATATGCCAATTTGAAATTTTATGCTGCGCCCACTTATTTTAGCTCAAATGTATGTCGTGTGTATATAAATGTGTGCTCCGGAAGATAAATATGGTCACAAAGACTAAGATTTCTTTAGGAAAGTATTGCCGAACAAGAAGGATCTTAGAGGCATAGGTTTGATTAAAATAATACTTATAAAATTTTTATTAGATGCACTAATTAGAAAATATGCATTTAAAGTCAATCATCGTTTTTCGCGTGTAGCAATGCATGGGCCACTATGCTAGCTATTGTTAGGTAGATATTTTTTTAAATGATTTTAGCCACTAATTTTAAAAGGGTTCGCTAAATCTTAATCGATTGAGATTTAACATAGTCTTGATCACCTTTCCAAGCCGTTGGATACATGCACACTAAGATTATGTGCTAGGAAACTTTTCTTTGTTATTGTGATGTGGAACAGAAAGAGACGCATGCACGCCATTGTGGACTCTCTGAAGTGCACGTGTTTTTTCACGAAAGAGCATACAATACGCGAGAAGCTTGTGTTTGGGCCAAGTCCAAGAAGTGCAAAAAAGGAACATTTTCTAAAAATAAAATCAACATAGCAAAAACCTGTTTGCTTTCGAATATGAACAAATAACTGTATATTAACAATCCCACTTCAACGCACCCTACTCTCACATCCGGTGATAGTGTGATGTTGATTGAGGCAACATCAAAGGACATGAATGTAGGTTCATTAATTATTGCCGAATTGCGGACACCCAAAATCGTATCATCATTGACGATGGTGGCGAACATGAAAAGTGGCAACATGAATAAGTCACTAAAAACATGAGATGATTTCCTCCTTGCGGTGCAACACATGACACATTAAATTGATGTATACAAAGTACAAACGCGGACTCACAAACACCTACATACACTAAACCCTAGAGAGATTGAGTCAACGGGTCTTGAGATTGATGAACACACCACAAGTGTCTCGCTATCGACATGAAATCGCCATCTACTAAAATAATATTTCGCCTTTGTGAGACATGAAAGCGTCAAAGCTAGGTTTTAATTCCTGCTGGTATTGGTCTACCACCGCCCTCCAAACCATCCAACTAGAGGTTGGTTCTCAGTGTTAAGGTGAAACTGACCAATCCATATGCATGCGCCTCCCTGCCCCTGCCATGCTACACTGATGGGTGTTCTGGTGGACACATCAATTTTCTCTCCTGTTGCAACGCACATGCATATTTGCTATGAAAAAATAAACTCTTCCAAACCAAACAAACAACTATCTCTAAAAAATCCAACATAGTAAGAATCATTTTGCATTCAAATGTTTTGAAAATTCTAAAAAAATCTTTTGGATTAGTTATTAAACTCTCGGTTAGTATAGAACATTCCAATGTTTGTATGTCCCACTAAATATAAATGCACCACTCTTCCACCCGGTGATAGTGCTAAGCTAAAGGAGGTGTCATCAAAGGAAACCACTACGACTTTCTTAACTCTATACTCCATGGTCTGGACACCAAGAATCTTTTTTTATTTACCAGCACTGAGCATGTGTTATTTTAAGATAATGAGGGTTTCTAAATGTTCTTGGTTTCAAAAAATATTCATGTCTTAAATATGTTCAAACTTTTTAAGAAATGCTGAAAATTCCCAAAAAAATGATTCCAATTTAAAAACATTTATAATTGTTCACAAAATCATTAAAAAATTCAAAAAAATCACATGTTTATAAAATGTTCGGCTTCAAAACATGTTCCCATTCTAATAAAAAATAAATAAAATGTTCAATTTCTTCAAAAATAAAGAAACATTTGTGTTTTTTAAAAGCAAACATATAACCAATTCACATACTATTTCATGCACCACTACTCTTCCAACAGACGAAGGAAGGTAGGTTGGTTCTTCATATCCACACTTCAAGCTCTGAACATAAATAAGAGTGTTTACTGAGGTTTATCAGCATTGGATATAATAAATGGCACATGATGGCACATGAAGTGCACTTTTTTTGCCCGTTGCAACGCACGGGCATTTGTACTAGTATATATATAAATATAAATCCAATTAACTCAAAAGCCCAAAATAAATATTTCTGAGATTCCAAAAATATTGGTTTGAATTTTACCTCTTGCCAATATTTTTATAGATTAACAGGAACATTTTCTTGGGTTCATTTGATGCAATTTTTAATTTGGCCATTTTTAAAAGATTGTTGAGGCTAGAGCATTTCCTCAATTCAACTTTCTGAAAACCAAAATGATGACATGATGAAATGCAATGGCAAGCAAAGGCTAATGCTGGGTTGTGACAACTCACCCCCACTAAACAAGAATCTGGTCCCGAGATTCAAGACTTAGGGTAAAAGGAAGAGGGGGCGCTAACTATCACAATCTTCATGGTCCAACTGCCCTTCTGAAAGATGTTGGTTCATCACCTCATATTGATTTTGACATCCTTGCCTTCAAGAACTTCATCCAAACATGATGATAGTAGAGAGAGACAACTCCACAAGAGTGGATCATCTTAATGATCACAAGATCAACTCACGGAATCAGACGTAGAAACATCTCTTGATCTGAGACACAAAACACGCACCATGTTGAAGAACGCAGTAATTTAAAAAAAAATCCTACGCACACGCAAGATCATGGTGATGCATAGCAATGAGAGGGGAGAGTGTTGTCCACGTACCCTCGTAGACGGTAAGCGGAAGCGTTGTGACAACGCGGTTGATGTAGTCGTACGTCTTCACGATCTACCGATCCTAGTACCAAAAGTACGGCACCTCCACGATCTGCACACGTTCGGCTCGGTGACGTCCCACAAACTCATGATCCAGGAGAGTGTCGAGGGAGAGCTTCGTCAGCACGACGGCGTGATGACGGTGATGATGATGCTACCGGAACAGGACTTCGCCTAAGCACCACTACGATATGACCGAGGTGGATTATGGTGGAGGGGGGCACCGCACACGGCTAAGAGATCAATGATCAACTTGTGTGTCTATGGGGTGCCCCCTTCCCGCATATATAAAGAGTGGAGGAGGGGGAGAGGCCGGCCCTCCTAGGCGCGCCCCAAGGGGAGTCCTACTCCCACCGGGAGTAGGACTCCAACCCTTCCAAGAGTAGGAGTAGGAGAGAGGGAAGGAGGAGAGAGGGGGAAGGAAAGGGCCCCCCCCTTGTCCAATTCGTACTAGAGGGAGAGGAGGCGCGCGGCCTGCCCTGGCCGCCCCTCCTCTTCTCCACTAAGGCCCAATAATAAAGTTATTATTTATGCCCTAGAGGCAATAATAAAGTTATTATTTATTTCCTTGTATCATGATAAATGTTTACTATTCATGCTAGAATTGTATTAACCGGAAACTTAGTACATGTGTGAATACATAGACAAACAGAGTGTCACTAGTGTGCCTCTACTTGACTAGCTCGTTATCAAAGATGGTTAAGTTTCCTAGCCATAGACATGAGTTGTCATTTGATTAACGGGATCACATCATTAGAGAATGATGTGATTGACTTCACCCATTCTGTTAGCTTAGCACGATGATCGTTTAGTTTGTTGCTACTGCTTTCTTCATGACTTATACATGTTCCTCTAACTATGAGATTATGCAACTCCCGAATACTGGAGGAACACTTTGTGTGCTACCAAACGTCACAACGTAACTGGTGATTATAAAGGTGCTCTACAGGTGTCTCCGATGGTACTTGTTGAGTTGGCATAGATCGAGATTAGGATTTGTCACTCCGATTGTCGGAGAAGTATCTCTGGGCCCTCTCGGTAATGCACATCACTATAAGCCTTGCAAGTAATGTAACTAATGAGTTAGTTGCGGGATGATGCATTACGAAATGAGTAAAGAGACTTACCGGTAACGAGATTGAACTAGGTATTGAGATACCGACGATCGAATCTCGGGCAAGTAACATACCGATGACAAAGGGAACAACGTATGTTGTTATGCGATTTGACTGATAAAGATCTTCTTAGAATATGTAGGAGCCAATATGAGCATCCAGGTTCCTCTATTGGTTATTGACTAGAGACATGTCTTGGTCATGGCTACATAATTCTCGAACCCGTAGGGTCCGCACGCTTAACGTTTGGTGATGATTGGTATTATGAGTTTATGTGATTTGATGTACCGAAGGTTGTTCGGAGTCCCGGATGAGATCACGGACATGATGAGGAGTCTCAAAATGATCGAGCCGTGAAGCTCGATATATTGGAAGGCTATATTCGGACATCGGAAAGGTTCCGACTGATCCGGGTATTTTTCGGAGTACCGGGGGAGTTAAGGGAATACGGGAGTACATATGGGCCTTATTGGGCTTTAAGGGAAAAAGAGGACAAGTCACAAGGGCTGGCCACACGCCCCCCATTGGCCTAGTCCGAAATGGACTAGGGGAGGGGCTGCGCCCCCTCTTTCCTTCTCCTCCCCTTTTCCTTCCTTCCCCCTCCTAGTAGGACTAGGAAAGGAGGAATCCTACTCCTACTAGGAGGAGGATTCCTCCCCCCTTGGCGCGCCTAGAGAGGCCGGCCGGTCTCCCCTCCCTCCTTTATATACGTGGGGAGGGGGGCACCCTAGAACACACAAGTTGATCAGTTGATCTTTTAGCCGTGTGCGGTGCCCTCCTCCACCATAATCAACCTCGGTCATATCATAGCGGTGCTTAGGCGAAGCCCTGCGTCGCTAGCATCATCATCACCGTCATCACACCGTTGTGCTGACGGAACTCTCCCTCGAAGCTCTGCTGGATCGGAGTTCGTGGGACGTCACTGAGCTGAACGTGTGCTGAACTCGGAGGTGCCATACGTTCGGTACTTGGATCAGTCGGATGGTGAAGACGTACGACTACATCAACCGTGTTCTCATAACGCTTCTGTTTACGGTCTACGAGGGTACGTGGACGACACTCTCCCCTCTCGTTGCTATGCATCAACATGACCTTGCGTGTGCGTAGGAATTTTTTTGAAATTACTGCGTTCCCCAACAGTGGCATCCGAGCCAGGTTTATGCGTAGATGCTATATGCACGAGTAGAACACAAAGGAGTTGTGGGCGTGGGTATATACATATTGCTTGCTATCACTAGTTGATTCTTGATTCAGTGGTATTGTTAGATGAAGCAGCCCAGATCGACATTACATGTACGCTTACGCGAGACTGGTTCTACCGACGTGCTTCGCACACAGGTGGCTGGTGGGTGTCAGTTTCTCCAACTTTAGTTGAATTGGTTTCAATGAACAGGGTTCTTTTTGAAGATCAAAAAGCAATCACTATACTACGTTGTGGTTTTTGATGCGTAGGTAAGAACGGTTCTTGCTCAGCCCGTAGCAGCCACATTAAACCTGCAACAACATACTAGAGGACGTCTAACTTGTTTTTGCAGGGCTTGTTATGATGTGATATGGTCAAGAAATTATGAGATATAAATTGTTGTATGAGATGATCATGTTTTGTTGAAGTTATCGGCAACTGGCAAAAGCCTTATGGTTGTCTCTTTATTGCATAAGATGCAAGCGCCAAATAATTGCTTTACTTTATCGCTATGCGATAGCAATAGTTGCAAGAGCAATAGTTGGCGAGACGACCATGTGATGACACGTTGATAGAGATCAAGATGATGGAGATCATGGTGTCATGCCGGTGACGATAGAGATCATGACGATACTTTGGAGATGGAGACCAAAGGCGCAAGATGATCATGGCCATATCATGTCACATATTTTGATTGCATGTGATGTTTATCCTTTATGTATCTTATTTTGCTTAGTTTGGTGGTAGCATTATAAGATGATCTCTCACTAAATTTCAAGGTATACGTGTTCTCCCTGAGTATGCACCGTTGTGACAGTTCGTCGTGCCGAGACACCACGTGATGATCCGGTGTGATAAGCTCTACGTTCACATACAACGGGTGCAAGCCAGTTTTGCACACGCGGAATACTCGGGTTAAACTTGACGAGCCTAGCATATGCAGATATGGCCTCGGAACACTAGAGACTGAAAGGTCGAGCGTGAATCATAAAGTAGATATGATCAACATAGTGATGTTCACCATTGAAAACTACTCCATCTCACGTGATGATCGGACATGGTTTAGTTGACTTGGATCACATGATCATTTAGATGACTAGAGGGATGTCTATCCAAGTGGGAGTTCTTAAGTAATATGATTAATTGAACTTTATTTTATCATGAACTTAGTCCTGATAGTATTTGCATAACTATGTTGTAGATCAATAGCTTGCGATGTAGCTCCCCGTTTATTTTTGATATGTTCCTAGAGAAAAATAAGTTGAAAGATGTTAGTAGCAATGGTGCGGACTAGCTCCATGATCTGAGCATTATCCTCAATGCTGCACAGAAGTATTATGTCCTTGATGCACCACTAGGTGACAAAACTATTGCAGTAGCATATGCAGACGTTATGAACGTTTGACAAGCTCGGTATGATGACTACTTGATAGTTTAGTGCACGATGCTTTATGGCTTAGAACCGGGACTTCAAAAATGTTTTGAACGCCATGGAGCATATGAGATGTTCTAAGAGCTGAAATTGGTATTTCAGACTCATGCCCGTGTTAAGAGGAATGAGACCTCTGAAAAGTACTTTGCCTACAAGATGGAGGAGAATAGCTCAGCTAGTGAACATGTGCTCAGAATGTCTGAGTACTACAATCACTTGAATCAAATGGGAGTTAATCTTCCAGATAACATAGTGATTGACAGAGTTCACTAGTCACTATCACCAAGTTACTAGAACTTCGTGATGAACTATAATATGCGAGGGATAAAGGAAATAATTCCCAAGCTCTTCGTGATGCTGAAATCAGCAAAGGTAGAAATCAAGAAATAGCATCAAGTGTTGATGGTTAACAAGACCACTAGTTTTAAGGAAAGGGCAAAGGGAAAGAAAGAGGAACTTCAAAGAAGAATAGCAAACAAGTTGTTGCTCCCATGAAGAAGCCCAAAGCTAGACCCAAGCCTGGAACTGAGTGCTTCTACTGTAAAGGAAATGGTCACTGGAAGTGGAACTGCCCTAGATACTTGGCAGATAAGAAGGATGGCAAAGTGAACAAAAGTATATTTGATATGCATGTTATTGATGTGTGCTTTACTAGTGTTTATAGCAACCCCTCAGTATTTGATACTCATTCAGTTGCTAAGAGTAGTAACTCGAAACGGGAGTTGCAAAATAAACATATACTAGTTAAGGGCGAGGTGATGATGTGTGTTGGAAGTGATTCCAAGGTTGATAAGATCACCATCGCACACTCCGTTTACCTTCGGGATTAGTGTTGAACCTAAAATAAATGTTATTTGGTGTTTGTGTTGAGCATGAATGTGATTGGATCATGTTTATTGCAATACGGTTATTCATTTAAGTCAAAGAATAATTGTTGTTCTATTTACATGAATAAAACCTTCTATGGTCATACACTCAATATAAATGGTTTATTGAATCTCGATCGTAGTGATACACATATTCATAATATTGAAGCCAAAAGATGCAAAGTTAATAATGATAGTGCAACTTATTTGTGGCACTGCCGTTTAGGTCATATTGGTGTAAAGCGCATGAAGAAAATCCATGCTGATGGCTTTTGGAATCACTTGATTATGAATCAATTGATGCTTGCGAACCATGCCTCGTGGGCAAGATGACTAAAACTCCGTTCTCCGGAAAAATGGAGCAAGCAACTGACTTATTGGAAATAATACATACTGATGTATGCAATCCGGTGAGTGTTGAGGCTCGCGGCGGGTATCATTATTTTTTGACCTTCACATATGATTTGAGCGGATATGGGTATATCTACTTGATGAAACATAAGTCTAAAACATTTGAAAAGTTCAAAGAATTTCACAGTGAAGTGGAAAATCATCATAACAAGAAAATAAAGTTTCTACGATCTGATCACGGAGATGAATATTTGAGTTACGAGTTTGGTCTTCAACTAAAACAATGTGGAATAGTTTCACAAATTCATGCCACCTGGAACACCACAGCATAATGGTGTGTCTGAACGTCATAACCGTACTGTATTGGATATAGAGCAATCTATGATGTCTCTTGCCGATTTGCCACTATCATTTTAGGGTTATGCATTAGAGACAACTACATTCACATTAAATAGGGCACCGTCTAATCCGTTGAGACGACACCGTATGAACTATGGTTTGGCTAGAAACCTAAGCTATCATTTCTTAAAGTTTGGGGTTGTGATGCTTATGTGAAAAAGTTTCAGCCTGATAAGCACAAACCTAAGTCGGAAAAGTGTGTCTTCATAGGATACCCAAAAGAAACTGTTGGGTACACCTTCTATCACAGATCCGAAAGGCAATATCTTTGTTGCTAAGAGTGGATACTTTCTAGAGAAGAAGTTTCTCTCGAAAGAAGTGAGTGGGAGGAATGTAGAACTTGATGAGGTAATTGTACCTTCTCCCGAATTGGAAAGTAGTTCATCACAGAAATCAGTTCTAGTGATCTCTACACCAATTAGTGAGGAAGCTAATGATGATGATCATGAAACTTCAGTTCAAGTTACTACCGAACCTCGTAGGACAACCAGAGTATGATCCACACCAGAGTGGTATGGTAATCCTTTCTGTAAGTCATGTTACTAGACCATGACGAACCTACGAACTATGAGGAAGCGATGATGAGCCCAGATTCTACGAAATGGCTCGAGGCCATGAAATCTGAGATGGGATCCATGTATGAGAACAAAGTATGGACTTTGATTGACTTTCCTGATGATCGGTGAGTCATTAAGAATAAATGGATCTTCAAGAGGAAGACACACGCTGATAGTAGTGTTACTATCTACAAAGCTCGAATTGTCGCAAAATGTTTTTGACAAGTTCAAGGTGTTGACTATGATGAGATTTTCTCACTCATATCGATGCTTAAAAGTCTGTCCGAATCATGTTAGCAATTGCCGCATTTTATGAAATCTGGCAAATGGATGTCAAAACTGCATTCCTTAATGGATTTCTTAAAGAAGAGTTGTATATGATGCAACCAGAAGGTTTTGTTGATCCTAAAGGTGCTAACAAAGTGAGCAAGCTCCAGTGATCCATCTATGGACTGGTGCAAGCATCTCGGAGTTGGAATATATGCTTTGATAAAGTAATCAAAACATATGGTTTTATACAGACTTGCGATGAAGCCTGTATTTACAAGAAAGTGAGTGGGAGCACTACATCATTTCTGATAAGTATATGTGAATGACATATTGTTGATCGGAAATAATGTAGAATTTTATGGAAAGCATAAAGGAGTGTTTGAAAAGAGTTTTTCAAAGAAAGACCTCGATGAAGCTGCTTACACATTGAGCATCAAGATCTATAGAGATAGATCAAGATGCTTGATAAGTTTTATTCAATGAGTATCATACCTTGACAACATTTTGAAGTAGTTCAAAATGGAACAGTCAAAGAAGGAGTTCTTGCCTGTGTTGCAAGGTGTGAAGTTGAGTAAAGACTCAAAACCCGACCACATCAGAAAATAGAAAGAGAATGAAAAGTCATTCCCTATACCTCAGTCATAGGTTCTATAAAGTATGCTATGCTGTTTACCAGTCCTATTGTATACCTTAGCATGAATCTGGCAAGGGAGTACAATAGTGAACTAGGAGTAGATCACTGGACAGCGGTCAAAATTACCCTTAAAAGGACTAAGGAAATATTTCTCGGTTGTGGAGGTGATAAAAGAGTTCCTCATAAAGAGTTACGTCGATGAAAGCTTTTTACATCGATCTAGATGACTCTAAGTCTCGATCTGGATACATATTGAAAGTGGGAGAAATTAGCTAGAGTAGCTCCGTGCAGAGCATTGTAGACATAGAAATTTGCGAAATACATACAGATCTGAATGTTGCAGACCCGTAGACTAAACTTCTCTCACAAGCAAAACATGATCACTCTTTGGGTGTTAATTACATAGCGATGTGAACTAGATTATTGACTCTAGTAAACCCTTTGGGTATTAGTCACATGGAGATGTGAACTAATCACATAAAGATGTGAACTAGATTATTGACTCTAGTGCAAGTGGGAGACTGAAGAAATATGCCCTAGAGGCAATAATAAAGTTATTATTTATTTCCTTATATCATGATAGATGTTTATTATTCATGCTAGAATTGTATTAACCGGAAACTTAGTACATGTGTGAATACATAGACAAACAGAGTGTCACTAGTATGCCTCTACTTGACTAGCTCGTTGAATCAAAGATGGTTAAGTTTCCTAGCCATAGACATGAGTTGTCATTTGATTAACGAGATCACATCATTAGAGAATGATGTGATTGACTTGACCCATTCCGTTAGCTTAGCACGATGATCATTTAGTTTGTTGCTACTGCTTTCTTCATGACTTATACATGTTCCTCTGACTATGAGATTATGCAACTCCCGAATACCGGAGGAACACTTTGTGTGCTACCGAACGTCACAACGTAACTGGGTGATTATAAAGGTGCTCTACAAGTGTCTTCGATGGTACTTGTTGAGTTGGCATAGATTGAGATTAGGATTTGTCACTCTGATTGTCGGAGAGGTATCTCTGGGCCCTCTCGGTAATGCACATCACTATAAGCCTTGCAAGCAATGTAACTAATGAGTTAGTTGCGGGATGATGCATTACGAAACGAGTAAAGAGACTTGCCGGTAACGAGATTGAACTAGGTATTGAGATACCGATGATCGAATCTCAGGCAAGTAAAGGTTGTTCGGAGTCCCGGATGAGATCACGGACATGACGAGGAGTCTCGAAATGATCGAGCCGTGAAGATCCATATATTGGAAGGCTATATTCGGACATCGGAAAGGTTCCGAGTGATCCAGGTATTTTCCGGAGTACCGGGGTAGTTACGGGAATACGGGAGTACATATGGGCCTTATGTAACACCCACAATGCGGCTATATCTCCCACGTGTCGGGGCATGACTTAGAGGCTAGCCGCATGGTAGTTTTGTCGCAAGAGGGGTAATGTTCACACAATCCCATGTATTGAATAAGAAAGGGATAACGAGTTGGCTTACAATCGCCACTTCACACAAATAACAAGTTAATCATACATCATCCAGAATACAAACAAGGTCCGACTACGGAACCAAAATAAAAGAAGACAACCCCAAATGCTAGATCCCCGATCGTCCCAACCGGGCTCCACTACTGATCATCAGGAAATGAAACAAAACAATGACCAAGATCTTCTTCGAGTTCCCACTAGAGCTCGGTTGCGTCACCTGTACTGGTATCATCGGCACCTGCAACTGTTCGGAAGTATCCGTGAGTCACGAGGACTCAGCAATCTCACACCCGCGAGATCAAGACTATTTAAGCTTATGGGTAGGATAAGGTAATGAGGTGGAGTTGCAGCAAGCGCTAAGAAAATATGGTGGCTAACATACGCAAATAAGAGCGAGAAGAGAAGCAACGCAACGGTCGAGAAGCTAGAAGTGATCAAGAAGTGATCCTAAAAACTACTTACGTTCAAGCATAACACAAGACCGTGTTCACTTCTCGGACTCCGCCGAGAAGAGACCATCACGGCTACACATGCGGTTGATGCATTTTAATTAAGTTAAGTGTCAAGTTCTCTACAACCGGATATTAACAAATTCCCATCTGCCACATAACCGTGGGCATGGCTCTCGAAAGTTTATACCCTGCAGGGGTGTCCCAACTTAGCCCATCACAAGCTCTCACGGTCAAGGAAGGATATTCCTTCTCCCGGAAAGACCTGATCAGTCTCGGAATCCCGGTTACAAGACATTTCGACAATGGTAAAACAAGACCAGCAAATCCGCCCGATGTGCCGACAATCCCGATAGGAGCTGCACATATCTCGTTCTCAGGGAAACACCGGATGAGCACTCCTTACAACTAAAACCAGCCCTCAAGTTTCCCCGAGGTGGCACTGCAAAGGACTCTAGTTCGGACCAACACTTAGAGAAGCACTAGCCCGGGGGGGTTAAAATAAAGATGACCCTCGGGAGCGCGACTCCCAAGGGAAAAGTATATGTGGTGGTGAGGCAAATGGTAAAACCAAGGTTGGGCCTTGCTGGAGGAGTTTTATTCAAAGCGAACTGTCAAGGGGTTCCCATAACACCCAACCGCGTAAGGAACGCAAAATCAAGGAACATAACACCGGTATGACGGAAACTAGGGCGGCAAGAGTGGAACAAAACACCAGGCATAAGGCCGAGCCTTCCACCCTTTAGCAAGTATATAGATGCATTAATTAAATAAGAGATATTGTGATATCCCAACATATCCATGTTCCAACATGGAACAAACTTCAACTACACCTGCAACTAGCAACACTATAAGAGGGCTGAGCAAAAACGGTAACATAGCCAAACAACGGTTTGCTAGGAAGGTGGGTTGGAGGCTTGACATGGCAATATGGGAGGCATGCTATAACAAGTGGTAGGTAGCGCGACATAGCGATAGAACGGACAACTAGCAAGCAAAGATATAAGTGATTTCGACGGTATGATCATCTTGCCTGCAATGTTCTCAGAGTTGTCGAAAGCTTGATCCTCGATAGCGTACTCAACAGGGTCCTCGTTCACGTACTCGTCTCCCGGCTCTACCCAAAGCAAGAACACGAACAAAGGAACAACAATCAAGCACGGTGCAATGCACAAGCAACATGATGCAATACATGTCATGATATGCAAGACATGATATGCAATGCATATGCATGCTCTGGAAGGGAAAGAATGATCAAGGCATCAACTTGGCAAATCAAGTATGCCTCTAGAAAGATGAGATGATTTCGGTCGAAATCAATATAAAGATCACCGGAAACAGATGCACGGTTTGCAAATGGCAAGCAAAACAAGAATGGTGCAAAACTATGATTAACAGCACGATGGCACTTAGGATGCAACAAGAAACTAAGCTACTGCACTCCAACATAACAACAAAGCATATGGCAGTGATATACAAGAGATGCTTGACAAAACATGAACACTGATCTACGGCTAAAACACTCAAGAACAGGTTCAAACAAGCATGGAAAAGTGCAAAAGATATCAGCTCACAGACTTAGTGAAAATACTAACATGTCAAAAACAACATCAGGAAGGACTGTTTAGAGCAAGCAAACAACATGCTACAGGAACATATCACAGCAAACAAAGGCATGACATGATTCTACTAAAAGCATAGAACAAAAGTATCTTACTAAACATGAGCCAAAAAGGCACCGAATATATGATGACACCCATGTAAACATAGCAAATTGTATTAACAGATTCAGACTTAGAAGAAAAACAAAGCATGGCATAAACAGATTTATGAAAGCAACTTTGCGAGCTCATGCCACTCATCACAAAGTATTACATGACAACATAAGCATACCAATAGCAATAAGACATGTTAATGAAGCTAACCCTGGCAAGAGAAAGTTAAAAGGATGCATGAAACACTAGAAACAACCATGGCAATTTTGATTAACATGTTAACAAATTGCCAGGAACATTTTATAGCAAAAGTAGAGCAAGAAAAAGACATGCTAGAGCACTCCATAATTTCAAACAAGGGCATGAATGGATAGAGAATAACCACATATTCAGAACATCCTTACTGAAGTATCTCAAAATAAGCATGGATCTCATGGTAGCATCAAGTTCACATGGCATCAAAATAACAACAGGAAAAGGACAGCGAAAACCTAAGTCCCTGAAAACAGCAACATCACGGAGCCTAGTTTGCATGCTTGTGCTAGTCACCAAATAGATCACAAAAATACAAGACTTGCACCCCGGTAAAGATGGCATGTTGTAGTTCAAAACACATGTAGACCTCATGCTCATATGATGCACACATCAAATGCAACAAAAATGTCAAATCATCATAATCTAATAAGTACCAGCAACTAACATTTTATAGCACTCTTGCATCAATGAAAATGGCATCATGATGAACAGTAACATGCATGGAAATGCTTCTACCATGAAGAGCTCAATGAGATGAACATTTCGATATGTCATATGCATGATTTGGAACTATGGTCATGGAGATGTGACATGATGAAGAGGGGCACAAATTATGAGAATATGAGGACTTGGTCCTTTTCTACCTCGCGAGAAAAACTGGATGGTGTGGTTCCGGATCACGTTTGGTTCACGGGGTCCGGGACGAGGTAGATCTGGTACGGGAGTGGACAGAGGGATTCCGGTCGGAGGTTGAAGAAGACCGAGGCATATGGCGGCGCTCGGGCTCCGGTGACATGGGGAGATGGCGGGGAGGCGCAGATTCGGGAGTGGGGACTCCATTCCCGGCGATGAGGTTGCTTGGGGCGGCCCGGGCGCGGAGATCCATGGCGACCATGGAGGGCGGCTCCCTATAGACAACATGAGAGAGAGAGAGTTCGTGAGGGAGAGGGAGACACACGGGAAGGACGGAGGGAGGAGAGGCAGGGTGGCCCGACCTGGGTCGTCAGCGGGTGGCTCGGCATGCCCCGGCGAGGACCGGCTGAAGGCCACGGCAAGGAGGCGGCGGCGTGGTGGGAGCACCGGCGAGCGGGCGCGGGGCTCGGGGCGGCGGCCAAGATCTGGCCCGGGGTGGACCGGCCTCGGGTCCCGGCGGGCCGCGCGATGCAGGGGAGTGGCGGCGCTGACGTGGCGGCGGGGAAGGGCGACATGGCGCGCTCCGGTTGGTCGAGAGTGGCCGCTGGGGTGAGGTGGCGCGACCTGATTGGTCCGGGTGATGTGGAGGCGGCGGTGGACATGTCCGGCGCGGCGCGGACGCGTCCGTATGCGCGGTGGAGGAGGATCTAGGATTTCATCCGCGGAAATTCGGAGGGGATCACATATTTATAGGTAGAAGGAGGTGGGAGTGTCCAAATGAGGTGCGGTTTTCGCCCACACGATCGTGATCCGACGGCAGAGGACATGGAGATGGTTTAGATGGGTTATTGGGCTGTTTTGGAGGGGTGTTGGGCTGCAATACAAAGAGGCTTTTGCGGTTACCCGTTGGAGCATCAAACAGCCTCCAAATGGAACGAAATTTGACAGGCGGTCTACCGGTGGTGTACCAAGGCCACTTGAAAAATCTCGGCCCATTCCGAGAACGTTTAACTCCCGCTCACGAAAAGAGACAAGAGGGGTGCGCCGGGTGCATGTGGGAGTGTCGGATTGCGAAACGGACAACGGGGAAAAGCTCGGATGCATGAGATGAACACAAATGCAATTGCGATGCACGTGATGACATGATATGAAATGCATGACATGAACAAAAAGCAAAACGAAGACAAAAACCCAACCACGAAGGGAATCACATATCGCATCTCCGGAAAAGGCAAGAGTCAGAGTTACAAATATGGAAAGTTACATCCGGGGTGTTACACCTTAGTGGGCTTTAAGGGAAAAAGAGGAGAAGTCAGGAGGGTTGGCCGTGCGCCCCCCATGGGCCCAGTCCGAATTGGACTAGGGGAGGGGCTGTTCCCCCTCTTTCCTTCTCCTCCCCTTCTCCTTCCTTCCCCCTTCTAGTAGGACTAGGAAAGGAGGAATCCTACTCCTACTAGGAGGAGGATTCCTTCCCCCCTTGGCGCGCCTAGAGAGGCCAGCCGACCTCCCCTCCCTCCTGCATATACGTGGGGAGGGGGGGCACCCTTGAACACACAAGTTGACCAGTTGATCTTTTAGCCGTGTGCGGTGCCCCCCTCCACCATAATCCACCTCGGTCATATCGTAGCGGTGCTTAGGCGAAGCCCTGCGTCGGTAGCATCATCATCATCATCACCATCATCACGCCATCATGCTGACGGAACTCTCCCTCGAAGCTCTGCTAGATCGGAGTTCGTGGGACATCACCGAGCTAAACGTGTGCTGAACTCGGAGGTGTCATACGTTTGGTACTTGGATCGGTCGGATCGTGAAGACGTACGAGTACATCAACCGCGTTCTCATAACGTTGTCGCTTACGGTCTACGAGGGTACATGGATGACACTCTCATAACGCTTCTTGCTTGTGCATAGGATTTTTTCGAAATTACTGCGTTCCCCAACAGACAGGACGCTTCAGACTCAGCATGTCCGAAGGGGAAAGGTTGCAACACAAGTCGATGAGATGACATTGCGAGATTATCGGGAAACGAATTATGGTAGCAAGCTTCAAAACATGAGCTGGTTTGTAAGATACAAGTGAATAGAATGTCCAAGACAATTGTGGCCACATAGAAATCTTACAGCAAAATTACTACCAATTTCTGGTTGGGAACCTTCAGTAAGGATAAAAGAATCTTGTGCATGAACTAGTATTAGCACAACAAACTCCTTTTCCTTGAACAATCAATCAATGGCTTGGTGTGCTAGGGAATACATATGGAATGAAGATGATCAGTCTATCAGACCATAGTATACTTCGGACATGCATGACTGACTTGGAATGATTCCATAGGAAGCAAAAAACAAGCTTTCTCGAATTCACGGCAACAACTTGCACCAAATGCACGTGAATTAAAGGAAGTCACGTCTTTCATCCAAGCATATACCCCATGAAAGGGATACGAAGGCAACATTTATAAAGTTTCCAACACTAGCTTGATGTTCAACATGAATTATGCGGAAGATAAAAATGTTGTTGATGGGCTCAACAGCAAATCATCGATATTCCCATGAACATGGAATTCCACAACAATGTGAACAAAGCGATAGCATTGGTCGGACCAAAAGATATAATGGTGCATGCTCGAGGAAATAACCACGAGTAAGACAACATTATGAACATCGTTGGTTCTGATTTGATTTGACGATAGCCCATACTCAAATCAAAGATCGAATAAGACAATAGGTCCAACAACTGAAGACGAAGATCAATTGATGAAGATATCATCTTTCTTCAACACATACACACACACAAAAGATATCCCTTTGAAATGAAGTAATTAGGCAAAGCTTTTATGTTCTAACTCTCCAAGTTGTTGCTTAGCTTATCCAACTAGCTCAGGGGTATCCAGCACAGATTCTTGGAGAAGGGGTGGTTTATAAGAAAACCAACTTGATCACGAGCTCAACATAGCGATCAGGGGACAACCTGGTAATACTTTCGAGAGGATATTCAAAAAATCACGAACCATCGATATGTTACTAAGTTCGAGAACAATCTTGCTTTTTAGGGAAAGAAGATATGATCAAATAAGCAAGGGATTGAAGCAATCCTAACTCACTGATCGAAGAGTGCACCAGGGCAAGGGACTAAGTAGCAGGATCAATCCTAGAATGATGATTCAATAACCAACACGCTAAGAATGAGATTATTGTCAATTAGCTACCAAGCAACAGAGTTCCTAGGAGTATTGATTTCACATGTCACGGTTCACTTGTTGGCATTCCAGTTTCAACAACACAGGACCGAGAAAAGAACAATGATGGCGAGAAGTATCACTGCATCAAGAATTCATAAGAGGTGGTACAATTCCTATGATATTCCCGACATAAAGGGGTAGCACTCCAAGGTGGACCAGATCGGAAGCTGGATTGGCATTCTGATCTGCGGACTACAACTACTTTGACCCAATCCTAGATATGGATGAGGTACAAGAGTCTGTTCCTCCTAGTCATTCCAGAATAGAATGGCTTGACGGACCACAAGAGTAAAAGGCATCGATGAACATGAATGCACACATACCCTTGACAATCAATTGATAGATAGAGGTCAAAATACAACTGAAGAGGGACAACTCAAAGGAACATATGATTTTTCTGAGTTGTGGATGCATAGGTTAGCATGTCGAGAAAAGTTGAACATGTTTCTTTCGGATAACCCATGCAGAAGGTAGGACTGGCAGAGTCACAATTATTGAATGTAGAACCCTCCAAGAGCACTCTGGTTGTGATCCTTTGGTTCAAAAGAACTTCTGCCGGGGATGATTCATGGTATTGGAAAAACGATATACCACGGACCTCGAGGACTATCACAAAGGTTACTAATATCCTAAAGGAATGAGCAAACACTATCAACACGAGGCAAGTAGAGTGAAACTTGGGTTCAAATGCCTACTAACTAAATAGTATCACGTGATGCTTTCGAAATAATGGCCAGAATTATCACAGTGGGAATACAAAGCATTGCTAGATTATTGGGTGGTTCTCTAATATACCCTAGTGTCATAATAATAGCTTCAACATATATGTCGAGGCAATGAAGTACCTCAACACACTGATTAGTGTGGTTAATCTAGCCCAAAGGAACATCGGGAACGGGAAGAATGGATTTGCAAATGCATCAAAAAAATTAGAAACCTGGGATGACTCGGATAGCATAACGGCTGTAAATGCTCAAAAGATTTGAGATATCCTGCAAAATGGTGGCATAACCACTCAACATCACAATATCAAGGTTCTGAGATCAATTGTCAACACACGAAAGTAGTAGGAACCGAACTGAGGCTTGAATCCATCATTCCTATAAGTCTACGGATTAGTAACATGTGATCTTAATAGAAAATGAGAAGCCTAGTTCTTAAACCCCTCGGTAAAGAAGAGGGTGACTCAGATCAGAAGGACATAAGGTAAAGGAATAAAAAGAGCCTTACGTTCCCTTCCACAATCAATTCCCTTATATAACTAAAGCATTTCTAGACTCGACTTCGACCAGTTTTGCTTGGTAATCCTACAGGCAGTCAGACTCTGATACCAAAGCTATCGGGGCCCCGATCCGAAGTCACACCGATCCAGCATGTAACACATCATATCACTTTGCGGCCTCACGCACGGTAACCCACGGCTGCCACCTTACCTTGGCCGAGACCGTTTGCGCCTTTTGGCTCACGTATATGATTGTGTTGCTAGCATCCATATGACAGAGAACCCAGGCCGACATGGCTAGTCGTAAACCCAAGGTGGCACAAACTTACAGGGATAGGCATACGTAACCCAACAATAAAGGTGTCGGTCATCAACATATGAACCCAAGTCATAGCAAGCTACAAGGACTTAAAGCAACAACGCATGACATTTCCCCAGAGGGACAGACACAGGAACAAAGAAGGATACATGTTGGCCAACCTAAGTGTTCCGAGGCAGTAGCGAACTACCATGGCTCGGTGGAAGCACTAGGAGACATTTCCCCAAAAGGAAGGCTACCAAGAATAAACAACTAGGTGTTGGACCCCACACATAGCAATACATGTTACACATACGCATAACATGCATGATATGTGTAGATACAACACGGCATCACAACATAACTCGACAACTCATATAGATAAAGGCCCATAAGAGCCAACATAGCATTATATTACAAACAGGGGTCACATGACCCAACATACAGAGCATACAAGCAACAAAAGCATAACATGTCTAAGTACAGACAACTACAAATGAAAAGGGCTGAGAAACCTGGCTATCTACAAGACCCTCCCAAGGGGACAAGATTGTAGCTGAGGTATCAAACTACTCGTCGAAGTCCATGCAGAACTACTAGTGAGATCAAAGTCTCCTCTGCAAAAATATAAATTAAGCAACGTGAGTACAAAGGTACTTAGCAAGACTTACATCAGAACTAACTACATATGCATCAGTATCAACAAAGGGGTGGTGGATTTCACTGCAGCAAACAAGCTTTGACTCAGTGGCTATCCTATACTACGACTACTAGTGTTTTCCTTGAGGTGAGAAAGCGCAAATGAGTCCACATATTCACCATATCAATACACCACTATGGATCCGCTCCCGTCTCCCTACGAGAAGGCCATCCATAGCACTCACGCTTATCTTGCGCATTTTAGAGTATCCACTTCCAGTTATCTATGAACAATGTAAGCATTCCAAGTAGTCCATATCCGCGGATGCGGCTATTCGAATAGATCATGTTAACCCTGCAGGGGTGTACTTCTTCACACACGCTCTCACCACTTATTGTCGTTTGCATGACATGTACTCGACAACCTTCAAGCGGAAGCCCAGTGAGGGTGTCGGCCACGACCTGACTAACCACACAAGTCTCTAGTCCAGGTTTATTGCCTATCCGGGTTCCATCCGCAAGGAAGTCCGGACGGGGTTTCCACTACAGCCCCAAACGATGTGTGCAGGGTTCCCAAGCCAACCAAATGGGTGCCACTTAGTACATCGGTCCACTGTGCCTAGCCTATCCCAAGCCCACCTGTACCGGGTGCCACTTGGTAGACTACTAACACAACCTACAAACACCAGAAACTAGTTGCAACTCCTATACAGAGATCAAGGTGATTAATAAGTCGAGAGGGGCACTTAAGCATTCCAATGCGTGGTAGTAACTGTCTTGGATCACCAAGACAGAACTCAGTTCCTGGGGACGGTTTCAATGATACAACCCACCATGTACTCCTACATGGCCTCTCATCGCTATCTTTACCAAATCATGTTCACACACTTAGCTCTCAACAATAAGACATGTTCATCACCATCCCAATCCACCCCAAATGAAATCAGACCTGACCCAACTCTAAGCATAGCAGGCATTACTAACAAGCATGAATGAGTAGGCACATCATGGCTCAAACAACTCCTACTCATGCTAGTGGGTTTCAACTATTTACTATGGCAAAGACAGGTCATGCAGAGGAATGGGTTCAACTATCGCAACTTGTAACAGTTGAATCGTTGTTGTCCTAATGCAGTAAAAGAGAGCAGGAGCAAGAGAGTGGGATTGTATCAGAGTGATCAAGGGGGTTTGCTTGCTTGGCACTTCTGAAGATAGCATTGTATCTTCATCAGTGTCATCGATCTCAACGTCGGAACAACATCTACTGAGAGGGGGCAAACACCGGCAAAAAAGAGGGAACACGGTCAATGCAATGCAACAATGTGCTGCATGATCATGACATGGCAATATGCTGTTGATTGAGCTAATGCAACTAGCAACCATATTAAATGACGTTGGTTTGAACCAAAGATTCAAATTCAAACTCCATATGTGATTATTCGAATGCCATTTATATGATTTGTCCAATTCAACAGTTATAAGTTGTTCCAACATGCATGCAAATGCCATAAACAGATTCTTTGGATTTTTCTGATCATTTTTCATATATAAATTATTTCTATCGGAGTTATAGATTATTTTCTATGAATTTTAGAAGTTTTAAACATTTCCTAGAATTTCCTACCTATTTTAGAATTAAACTAATTCCATGAAATTGCAACTATCCCTGGGTGGTTTTGGTAATTCCTAACAACATATAACTCATTGAGCTAATGCTACTTAAAGATAAACATTTCAGGAAAGCTCAATGATTGGCATGGCATGGATGAGAAAAGTGGATCCCTCAAAATTCTAAGGACAAAGGATTGGCTCAAGCTCAAGGCTCAGGACTCTACATCTTTTCATTTTAAGTGATCCAAGATCACATTGAGTCCATAGAAAAAGCCAATACTATTAAGATGGGATGAGGTGTTGCCTAATGGCTTTCTTGCTCAAAGTGCTTAGTGATATGCTCCAAAACCCTCAACTACTTTCTCATATCCACATATGTCCCAAACCAAAAGTCAAACTCGGCCCCACCGAAATTTTCTATCCGGCGCCACCGAGTTTGGTTGACATAGCCACTGCTAGAAACCCTAGTCTTTTCAGTCTCACCAATAGAGATCTCGGTCTCACCGAGATGGGATTGTAATCTCTCTGTTTCCCTTCGTAACGTTTCGGTCAAACCGAGATGAGTGATCGGTCCCACCGAGATTGCAATGCTAACTCTCCGTTTCCCTTTCGTAACGTTTCGGTCCAACCAAGATGAGCGAATCGGTCCCACCGAGTTTGCCTGACCAACTCTCTGTTAGTCCATTACCAAAATCGATCTCACCGAGTTTGTGTAATCGGTCTCACCGAGATTACGTTATGCCCTAACCCTAACGAAATCGGTCCCACCGAGTTGACATGTCGGTCCCACCGAAAATCCTAACGTTCACATTTTGAACTGAATCGGTCTGACCGAGTTTCATGATTCGGTCCCACCGAGTTTGGTGATTTGTGTGTAATGGTTAGATTTTGTGTGGAGGCTATTTATACCCCTCCACCCACTCTTCATTCATGAAGAGAGCCATCAGAACATGCCTACACTTCCAACATACATTTTTTGAGAGAGAACCACCTACACTTGTGTTGAGGTCAAGATATTCCACTCCAACCATATAAATCTTGATCTCTAGCCTTCCCCAAGTTGCTTTCCACTCAAATCATCTTTCCACCAAATCCAAATCCTGTGAGAGAGAGTTGAGTGTTGGGGAGAGTATCATTTGAAGCACAAGAACAAGGAGTTCATCATCAACACACCATTTGTTACCTCTTGGAGAGTGGTGTCTCCTAGATTGGTTAGGTGTCACTTGGGAGCCTCCGTCAAGATTGTGGAGTTGAACCAAGGAGTTTGTAAGGGCAAGGAGATCGCCTACTTCGTGAAGATCTACCCGGGTGAGGCAAGTCCTTCGTGGGCGACGACCATGGTGGGATAGACAAGATTGCTTCTTCATGGACCCTTCATGGGCGGATCCCTCCGTGGACTCGCGCAACTGTTACCCTTCGTGGGTTGAAGTCTCCATCAACGTGGATGTATGATAGCACCACCTATCGGAACCACACCAAAAATCTCCGTGTCTCCAATTGCGTTTGCACACTCCAAACTCCTCCCTTTACCTTCATATGCAATTGTTTTACTTTTTGCTGCTATACTCTTAGAATTGCATGTGTAGATTGATTGCTTGACTTGTGCTAAGTTGCTAAAATCTGCCTAGAACTAAAATTGGGAAAAGGCTAGATTTTTATTTGGTCAAGTAGTCTAATCACCCCCCCCCTCTAGACATACTTTCGATCCTACAAGTGGTATCAGAGCTTTGGTCTCCATTTGCTTTGATTTCCATAGCTTTTGGTGGTCATAGCCTTGGTTTCAAAACCTAGGAGAGTGTGACGTCTAGCGAGGGAAATTACCACCGTAGAGGTCCTTACTTTGATGGTACAAATTTTGCTAGTTGGAAGCATAAGATGAAAATGCATATTCTTGGACATAACCTCGCCGTTTGGGCTATTGTGTGTATTGGCTTGCAAGGTGAATTCTTTGATGGGAGAGAACCAGACCGTGAAGCTACCACGGAAGAGTTGAAGATGCTACAATACAATGCTCAAACTTGTGATATTCTCTTCAACGGATTATGCCCCAAAGAATTCGACAAAATCAACCATCTTGAGAATGCAAAGGAAATTTGGGATACTTTGATTGATATGCACGAAGGTACCGAATTTGTCAAGGAATCCAAATTGAATGTGCTTCAAAGTCAGCTTGACAAGTTCAAAATGAAGAATGGTGAAGGCATCGCTGAAATGTACTCTAGGCTTGCTCTCATAACAAATGAGATTGCCGGCTTAGGAAGTGAAGAGATGACCGATAGATTCATCATCAAGAAGATCCTAGAGGCCTTGGTCAAGTGGGTTCCCAAGACTACATCAAGTTCTACTTCATCAAGTGTGACTACAACTCCAAGGATTCCCATCAAGATAGTGTGGATCCCGAAGAAGAAGAACTAGAGAATTCTTGAGGGTGACTCCGCCAACCTACTTCACTCTTATCATTTTGGAAAGGACAAGTGCATACAACTTTCATATCTTGCACTAGTTTAAGGAGTCACAAACCCGCTTGTTGGTAAGACAAGGGACAAGGTAACCTAATGCTTCCATGGACATCATCTTGTGTGCACATCACTCTATGTCTATGGATATCCTTGTTTGTTCCTTGTGGGACTAACCCATGTAGGTATTGAAAGTGCAACTCACTCCAAAGGATTGCTCCGAATGATCTACATCAACATTGAGCATCCACATCTTCAACACCTACATGAAGTCATCATCGACAAAACCCAAGGTTAGTTGATCCCTCTTAGGGGGATATCACATCTAGGGGGAGCTTTACTCTAATCAATTGAGTTAAAGCAACTCTAATGGTGTGAACACAACAATGCTTTATGAAAAAAGTGGTAACCCCACTTGTGCTTAAATGATGAGTATGACCTATGATCAAATGTTCTCATTTGACTCCTAAGTCAATGTACTCATATATAGGTGAGCTAGTCATCGCCAATTGCTTGATAGATGCTAGAGTGTTTGTGCATGCTTTGTCACATATTTCTTTTGCCATCTTATTGTGTGAGCATGTTGGTTGCATACTTTACTCATTCGAGGACATCCATTTGTTGCTTTGATTGTTTGGTCTTTTCTCTTTTGCCAGATGGATGGACAAGAATGCCTAAGAACTCCCTCTAGCTATCTATGTTTTTCTCATCTCAAACTCTATTCATGCTACATCACAAAGTTTCACCAAGTCAGATTCGAACCACTCTGTGTGAGGAGCACTCGGAGTTCCCGATTCTTCATAGACTTAAACTTCCAAAACCTCTTTTGTGTATTTCGGTCTGACCGATTCATCCTTTTCGGTCCTACCGACATCACTTAGTTGATCTAGGTTTTCAATCTCGGTGCAACTGATTCAAACCTTTTGGTCACACTGAGTTGCAGTAACTGCCTGTAGTTTTGCATCTCGGTGCCACCGAGTTGTTCCACTCGGTCACACCGACAGGGTCAGGTTATATATACCGACGGGTCAAATTTTGGAAATTTTTCTGAAACCTCTTCGCCCGCGCGTAACCTACTCCGCCTCTTCGGGTCTCCAAATCATCCTCTTGCCGTCAGCGACCTCCCGCCGCTGGTCTCCGCCGCCGTCAAGGGCAATCTGTCCCGCCGTTGCCGCCGTAGCGAACACTCGCCGCATTAGGGTAAGTGTTCGATCTCTTGTGCTGTCTTTTTCACTCCGATTCTAGCACAAGAACAATGCCATGTTTCTTGCCATGATTGAGATTCATCCATCCAGCTAAAACTTCCTTAGGTCTAGATTGATTTCAAAATTTTAGGGTTAGCTCTCCGCAGAACTCATCTCGGACCGAGCGAACTGTAGAAATTGGTCTCACCGATTCGGCCTTGGCCATTGCACATGCGCTCTTCGGTCTGACCGAAACACGCAAATCGGTGTGACCGAGTTCAGGACTCTGTGAAACCCTAGCAATCTCGATGCCACCGAAATGTGACTCGGCCCTACCGAGTTCACCATTTTAGGTTCCAAGTGTTGCTTCGATATCACCGAGTTTGTCAATTCGGTAGCTCCGAGATCACTTCTATAGAGAACTAAAACTAAACTTTTTGACTCAATTGTTTTGCAAAACTTTTGTACTTTGTGATGCTCATCTTCTCTACCTCATCTATAATCTATTCACAGGGTCTGCTGACAGTTTGCTTGCAAGATGTCTGATCAAAGTGATAGCCAGAACAAGTCTGAGGAGCAGGTTCAACTGAGTGAGGGCACTAGTCCCTCTAGCACTTCTGATGAGGGCAGCAGGAGCACACCAAGTAACTTGCCAAAGGCAGCTACCAGGACAAGGAAGAAGAAAACTTCTGATTCAGAAGATGAAGATTATGTGGCTGTTGAGGATGAGGCCAATTCAAAGAAAAAGGTGTTGAAAAAGGAGTATGGCTCAGCTGCTACAGTCAAGCCAGGGATGCATAAGAAGGCACCAGCAAAGAGAGTCCACATGTCTAAGGCCAGAGCATCCACTGCTGAAACCTCTAAGCCATCTGAAGAGGCAGTTGGAGAAGGCAAGAAAAGGAAGGAAAGGGTCAAGAAGACCACTGCCAGAGTGCTTGGCAGATCATCAATAATGAGAGATTCAGATGAAGAAGAAGAGGATGTTGCACCAGCTCCTAAGGCTCAAAAGCTCATGGGAGATGCAATCAGATCAGGGGCTACTCCATCTAAGCCCAAAGCTGCTCCCAATGCTACAGCTCCAGCTCAGAAGCCTAAACCCAAGAGAAGCACTAGAAACATTCCTGCTGAGGATAAAAACAAGGCCCCAGTGCCTGAAGCTGCTGAAGAAGAAGAAGAAGATGATGACTCAGTTGTGTTGAGGAAGATGAAGCCCAAGATCCCTAACCACAATGATACACATCCTGTGGTAGAAGACATGCACATCAGGAAGGATGCACGACTGAGGTTATGGAGACAGTCTGACCCATATGCTGTCAGGAGGAGGAATGCTGTGGACTACAGATTTCAAACCAAGGCACAACAAGACTTTTATGAGACAATCCTGCTTGACAAGAAGCCCAAAGTGTGTGACATGAAATGGGTGGACTGGGAGTACATCCAGAAGAATGAAGATCACTATCCTGAAGTGTATGACAGCTTTAAGGCATGTGGAGTTAATGAATTTGTTGCACAAAAGCTCACCAAGTGGAATGATGAGCTGATCATGCAATTTTACTCCACAACCCACTTCTATCCAGATGGAAGGATAGTTTGGGTGTCTGAAGGTACTAGGTACCAGTCCTCTGTTGATGAATGGGCTAAGTTGATCAATGCTCCTGCATAGCATGAAGATGAATTGGATATTTATGATGAGAAGAAGAAAGACCACACCACAATGGCCAACATGTACAAAGAGATCCCAGATGCTACTTTGGATACACATAAGTTTGGATCTGTCCACTACTTGGTGTCTGGTCTGCCTACCATAAACTGGATCTAAGGCACACACTGCTACCCAAGTCAGGTGATCACAAGATGATCAGAGGACATGCTATAAACTTGCTGCACATATTTGATGTCCCACAGAAGTTCAAGGTCATGAGTTTGATTGTTGAGACAATCAAGAGGACTGCTGCTGACCAGAAGAGAAGTTGTGGGTATGCCCCACAAATTCAGGAGCTCATCAACTCAAAGATGGGCACAAGCACATATCTTTTGGATAAGGAGCACCTGCCCATATACCCTGAATTTGAAGACAACACTGTGGTGATGGATGAAAATGAACCATCTTCAGCTCAAGCACATGAGAAGAGAGAGAAGGAAAGGGCAGAGAAAGCTGCAAGGATGCCAACTGCTGAAGAGGCATCTCAGGTTTTCCTGAAGAGCAAGCAAGATCAGCTTGGATATCTGATCCAATCCACCTTGAGGATTGAGAAGGGCTTGGCCACCCTGACTCAAAACCAGGAGAGTTTGGAGAGGATCGTTGAGCAGAAGTTCTATGATCTGGATGTCAAGGTAACTGAGATCCAAACTGCAGTTGAGCAGCTACAGGAGGAAGCAGAGGAGAAGAAGGGCAAGTCCACTACTGATGCTTTCAAGCGTGTGCCACGAGGTCCAAGGTCTGCTGCAGTGCCAGTCTCAGATGCTCGAGCTTCAGTGTCAGCATCAGCAGCCACAACTCTAGTGCCACCTCCAGCACCCACTCCATCAGCTCCAACTACTTCATCGGAAGCCTTCGTACTTGGAGTTCTCTCTACACCACCTCCCGAAGATCAAGCCTGAGAGTTGTTTAGCACTATGCATTTTTGAACTTTTTGGTAACTTGTTGCCAAAGGGGGAGAAAAATGTATAGATCATAGGCTTCAAGAGAGTGTGTTGTTCTTTTCATCTCTCTTGCTATTTTGGTTGAACTTCTTTATTGAGTGCTTGTGTGAGATACTTTATGTCCTTGTGAGACACGTGTTGATCATGTGTTTGATCATATGCTACATTAATCATTTTGTATGATCATTCACTTGCTTGGTGATGAGTGCATGCTTTTAATCTCTATCATTTTGAGCGCTCCACCAAGATGTATGTGACATGGAAGAGTAACCCATGATCCTAATCGATTGTGCATTTGCATTCAAAAGCAAATTTTAAATAATGTACAAATTTAGGGGGGGGGGGGCTCTTGCTTATCACATACCTCTCAAAGAGACGATGTTCTTTTAATCTTATAATCATTTGTCGAAGCTTTGATCTATATGTTGTCATCAATTACCAAAAAGGGGGAGATTGAAAGTGCAACTATCCCTAGGTGGTTTTGGTAATTCCTAACAACATATAGCTCATTGAGCTAATGCTACTTAAAGATAAACATTTCAGGAAAGCTCAATGATTGGCATGGCATGGATGAGAAAAGTGGATCCCTCAAAATTCTAAGGACAAAGGATTGGCTCAAGCTCAAGGCTCGGGACTCTACATCTTTTTATTTTTAAGTGATCCAAGATCACATTGAGTCCATAGGAAAAGCCAATACTATTAAGAGGGGATGAGGTGTTGCCTAATGGCTTTCTTGCTCAAAGTGCTTAGTGATATGCTCCAAAACCCTCAACTACTTTCTCATATCCACATATGTCCCAAACCAAAAGTCAAACTCGGCCCCACCAAACCGAGTTCAGTTGACATAGCCACTGCCAGAAACCCTAGTCTTTTCGGTCTCACCGATAGGGATTTCGGTCTCACCAAGATGGGATTGTAATCTCTCTGTTTCCCTTCGTAATGTTTCGGTCAAACCGAGATGAGCGATCGGTCCCACCAAGATTGCAATGCAAACTCTCTGTTTCCCTTTCGTAACGTTTCACTCCAACCGAGATGAGCGAATCGGTCCCACCGAGTTTGCCTGACCAACTCTCTGTTAGTCCATTACCAAAATCGGTCTCACCGAGTTTGTGTAAGCGGTCTCACCGAGATTACGTTATGCCCTAACCCTAACGAAATCGATCCCACCGAGTTGACATGTCGGTCCCACCGAAAATCCTAATGTTCACATTTTGAACTGAATCGGTCTGACCGAGTTTCATGATTTGGTCCCACCGAGTTTCGTGATTTGTGTGTAATGGTTAGATTTTGTGTGGAGGCTATTTATACCCCTCCACCCACTCTTCATTCATGGAGAGAGCCATCAGAACATGCCTACACTTCCAACATACTTTTTTGAGAGAGAACCACCTAAACTTGTGTTGAGGTCAAGATATTCCACTCCAACCATATAAATCTTGATCTCTAGCCTTCCCCAAGTTGCTTTCCACTCAAATCATCTTTCCACCAAATCCAAATCCTGTGAGAGAGAGTTGAGTGTTGGGGAGAGTATCATTTGAAGCACAAGAGCAAGGAGTTCATCATCAACACACCATTTGGTACCTCTTGGAGAGTGGTGTCTCCTAGATTGGTTAGGTGTCACTTGGGAGCCTCTGTCAAGATTGTGGAGTTGAACCAAGGAGTTTTTAAGGGCAAGGAGATCGCCTACTTCGTGAAGATCTACCTGGGTGAGGCAAGTCCTTCGTGGGCGACGACCATGGTGGGATAGACAAGGTTGCTTCTTTGTGGACCCTTCGTGGGTGGAGCCCTCCATGGACTCGCGCAACTGTTACCCTTCGTGGGTTGAAGTCTCCATCAACGTGGATGTACGATAGCACCACCTATCGGAACCACGCCAAAAATCTCCGTGTCTCCAATTGCGCTTCCACACTCCAAACTCCTCCCTTTACCTTCATATGCAATTGTTTTACTTTCCGCTGCTATACTCTTAGAATTGCATGTGTAGGTTGATTGCTTGACTTGTGCTAAGTTGCTAAAATCTGCCTAGAACTAAAATTGGGAAAAGGCTAGATTTTTATTTGGTCAAGTAGTCTAATCACCCCCCCCCCACCTCTAGACATACTTTCGATCCTAAAAGAAGAGAGTTTACTGCGTCAGCATGACATCATGCTGACGTCAGCAAGTCAACAGGGGCGGTCCAGGTCAAACCTAACAAGTGGGTCCCGCATGTCAGTGGCTAACCTAACTAACAAAGTTAATTAACATTAAAGTAAGCCTAACCTAGATTAGTTAAGGGCCTGGGCCCACATGTCAGCGACCCGGGGTGGTCAAACCCCGGTCAAAAGCCCCAAACAGGCTGGTGGCTCGACGCCGGTGACTGCAGATGTGGCGGAGGGGTGCGAGAAACACCCTCCGGCGTCCAAATGGACGACTGAGGCCATCTACGGGACGAGGGGGCTCGTCCACGTCGATTAGTGCAAGCGGTGTCGCTGAAGTTGGCCTAAAACGGCGGTGGTGGCGGTCGGAGTTCGGCTGGGGACGAGGCTACGGTGGCCTTGGCGAAGCGTGTGTGGCACCTACAACATCTACGCGAGCACACAAACTCAATGGACACGTGCACGACACCGTATGATCACCGGAGCTACGTCGACGACGAGCTCGGGCGGTGGTGCATCCGGTCACAGACGAAACGACGGTTATGGCACGCGAACGAGGCAGGGGAGAGGGGGGTTTCAATCGTGGCCTCACGGTGAGCACGTTGGGTGGGTCGGCGAGCTCGGGGAAGGGCTGGAGACGACAAGGCGGCAATGGCGATATCTGCAGCCGAGGAGGCATAAGATGAGGTAGCCGGTGATGCAGGGCGTCCGGCCTTGCATTGCTCGGGGCAGACGATGTAGGGGCCGAAGGCGGAGCTCAGGGACAAGTCTAGGGAGCTCGGGGAGCATGGTGGTCGCGGGTTCGACGATTGACGTCAGCGAGCTCCGCTCGGGAAGAGAGCAGAGGAGGGGAGGGGCATCCAGAGGGAGAGGGGAATGGACAAGGGGGTGTTGGGGAACGTAGTAATTTCAAAAAAATTCCTACGCACACGCAAGATCATGGTGATGCATACCAACGAGAGGGGACAGTGTTGTCTATGTACCCTCGTAGACCGTTCGCGGAAGCGTTATATCAACGCGGTTGATGTAGTCGTACATCTTCACGTCCGACTGATCCAAGTACCGAAAGCACGGCACCTCCGAGTTCTGCACACATTCGGCTCGGTGACGTCCTCGCCTTCTCGATCTAGCAAGAGGGGCGAAGTAGTAGATGAGTTCCGGCAGCACGACGGCGTGGTGACGGTGTTGGTGAAGAACAATCTCCGCAGGGCTTCGCCTAAGCACTACGAAAACTATGACGGAGGATAAACTAGAGGGGACGGGGTTGCCAGCACACGGCTTGGTGTTTCTTGATGTGTCTTTGGTACTAGCCCTACCCCTCTATTTATATGTTGAGCCCTGGGGTCAAAACTTGGAGTAAAAGCCTCCTCAAAGTCGGTTTCACCCGAAAGGCAAGAGTCCTTCTCGGACTCCAGGGCTAGACGCCAGGGTTCCCGGCGTCTACCCCCTGGACGCCAGGGTTCCTGGCGTCTAGCCTCTGGTCTCCGCAAAACTTCCTTTTGCACTTTCCAAAAGCCTCGTGGGCTTTTCCCTTTGGCCCAGATAAAGTGTTCTCGTGGCCAAACATTTCGGGAAACATCCGGAACCCCTTCCAGTGAATTCCGGAACCCTTCCGGAGATCAAACACAACTATCCCATATATCAAACTTTGTCTCCGGACCATTCCGGAGTTCCTCGTCATGTCCGTGATCTCATCCCGGACTCCAAACAACATTCGGTCATCAACATACATAACTCATATAGTACTATATTGTCAACGAACGTTAAGCGTGCGAACCCTACGGGTTCGAGAACTATGTAGACATGACCGAGACACCTCTCTGGTCAATAACCAATAGCGGGACCTGGATGCCCATATTGGCTCCTACATATTCTACGAAGATCTTTATCGGTCAGACCGCATAACAACATACGTTGTTCCCTTTGTCATCGGTATGTTACTTGCCCGAGATTCGATCGTCGGTATCTCAATACCTAGTTCAATCTCGTTACCGGCAAGTCTCTTTACTCGTTTTTTAATACATCATCCCGCAACTAACTCATTAGTTGCAATGCTTGCAAGGATTATAGTGATGTGCATTACCGAGTGGGCCCAGAGATACCTCTCCGACAATCGGAGTGACAAATCCTAATCTCGAAATACGCCAACCCAACAAGTACCTTTGGAGACACCTGTAGAGCACCTTTATAATCATCCAGTTACGTTGTGACGTTTGGTGGCACACAAAGTGTTCCTCCGGTAAACGGGAGTTACATAATCTCATAGTCATAGGAACATGTATAAGTCATGAAGAAAGCAATAGCAACAAACTAAACGATCAAGTGCTAAGCTAACGGAATGGGTCAAGTCAATCACATCATTCTCCTAATGATGTGATCCCGTTAATCAAATGACAACTCTTTCTGAGAGAGAACCACCTACACTTGTGTTGAGGTCAAGATATTCCACTCCAACCATATAAATCTTGATCTCTAGCCTTCCCCAAGTTGCTTTCCACTCAAATCATCTTTCCACCAAATCCAAATCCTGTGAGAGAGAGTTGAGTGTTGGGGAGAGTATCATTTGAAGCACAAGAACAAGGAGTTCATCATCAACACACCATTTGTTACCTCTTGGAGAGTGGTGTCTCCTAGATTGGTTAGGTGTCACTTGGGAGCCTCCGTCAAGATTGTGGAGTTGAACCAAGGAGTTTGTAAGGGCAAGGAGATCGCCTACTTTGTGAAGATCTACCCGGGTGAGGCAAGTCCTTCGTGGGCGACGACCATGGTGGGATAGACAAGATTGCTTCTTCATGGACCCTTCATGGGCGGATCCCTCCGTGGACTCGCGCAACTGTTACCCTTCGTGGGTTGAAGTCTCCATCAACGTGGATGTATGATAGCACCACCTATCGGAACCACACCAAAAATCTCCGTGTCTCCAATTGCGTTTGCACACTCCAAACTCCTCCCTTTACCTTCATATGCAATTGTTTTACTTTTCGCTGCTATACTCTTAGAATTGCATGTGTAGATTGATTGCTTGACTTGTGCTAAGTTGCTAAAATCTGCCTAGAACTAAAATTGGGAAAAGGCTAGATTTTTATTTGGTCAAGTAGCCTAATCACCCCCCCCCTCTAGACATAGTTTCGATCCTACAAGTGGTATCAGAGCTTTGGTCTCCATTTGCTTTGATTTCCATAGCTTTTGGTGGTCATAGCCTTGGTTTCAAAACCTAGGAGAGTGTGACGTCTAGCGAGGGAAATTACCACCGTAGAGGTCCTTACTTTGATGGTACAAATTTTGCTAGTTGGAAGCATAAGATGAAAATGCATATTCTTGGACATAACCTCGCCGTTTGGGCTATTGTGTGTATTGGCTTGCAAGGTGAATTCTTTGATGGGAGAGAACCAGACCGTGAAGCTACCACGGAAGAGTTGAAGATGCTACAATACAATGCTCAAGCTTGTGATATTCTCTTCAACGGATTATGCCCCAAAGAATTCGACAAAATCAACCATCTTGAGAATGCAAAGGAAATTTGGGATACTTTGATTGATATGCACGAAGGTACCGAATTTGTCAAGGAATCCAAATTGAATGTGCTTCAAAGTCAGCTTGACAAGTTCAAAATGAAGAATGGTGAAGGCATCGCTGAAATGTACTCTAGGCTTGCTCTCATCACAAATGAGATTGCCGGCTTAGGAAGTGAAGAGATGACCGATAGATTCATCATCAAGAAGATCCTAGAGGCCTTGGTCAAGTGGGTTCCCAAGACTACATCAAGTTCTACTTCATCAAGTGTGACTACAACTCCAAGGATTCCCATCAAGATAGTGTGGATCCCGAAGAAGAAGAACTAGAGAATTCTTGAGGGTGACTCCGCCAACCTACTTCACTCTTATCATTTTGGCAAGGACAAGTGCATACAACTTTCATATCTTGCACTAGTTTAAGGAGTCACAAACCCGCTTGTTGGTAAGACAAGGGACAAGGTAACCTAATGCTTCCATGGACATCATCTTGTGTGCACATCACTCTATGTCTATGGATATCCTTGTTTGTTCCTTGTGGGACTAACCCATGTAGGTATTGAAAGTGCAACTCACTCCAAAGGATTGCTCCGAATGATCTACATCAACATTGAGCATCCACATCTTCAACACCTACATGAAGTCATCATCGACAAAACCCAAGGTTAGTTGATCCCTCTTAGGGGGATATCACATCTAGGGGGAGCTTTACTCTAATCAATTGAGTTAAAGCAACTCTAATGGTGTGAACACAACAATGCTTTATGAAAAAAGTGGTAACCCCACTTGTGCTTAAATGATGAGTATGACCTATGATCAAATGTTCTCATTTGACTCCTAAGTCAATGTACTCATATATAGGTGAGCTAGTCATCGCCAATTGCTTGATAGATGCTAGAGTGTTTGTGCATGCTTTGTCACATATTTCTTTTGCCATCTTATTGTATGAGCATGTTGGTTGCATACTTTACTCATTCGAGGACATCCATTTGTTGCTTTGATTGTTTGGTCTTTTCTCTTTTGCCAGATGGATGGACAAGAATGCCTAAGAACTCCCTCTAGCTATCTATGTTTTTCTCATCTCAAACTCTATTCATGCTACATCACAAAGTTTCACCAAGTCAGATTCGAACCACTCTGTGTGAGGAGCACTCGGAGTTCCCGATTCTTCATAGACTTAAACTTCCAAAACCTCTTTTGTGTATTTCGGTCTGACCGATTCATCCTTTTCGGTCCTACCGACATCACTTAGTTGATCTAGGTTTTCAATCTCGGTGCAACTGATTCAAACCTTTTGGTCACACTGAGTTGCAGTAACTGCCTGTAGTTTTGCATCTCGGTGCCACCGAGTTGTTCCACTCGGTCACACCGACAGGGTCAGGTTATATATACCGACGGGTCAAATTTTGGAAATTTTTCTGAAACCTCTTCGCCCGCGCGTAACCTACTCCGCCTCTTCGGGTCTCCAAATCATCCTCTTGCCGTCAGCGACCTCCCGCCGCTGGTCTCCGCCGCCGTCAAGGGCAATCTGTCCCGCCGTTGCCGCCGTAGCGAACACTCGCCGCATTAGGGTAAGTGTTCGATCTCTTGTGCTGTCTTTTTCACTCCGATTCTAGCACAAGAACAATGCCATGTTTCTTGCCATGATTGAGATTCATCCATCCAGCTAAAACTTCCTTAGGTCTAGATTGATTTGAAAATTTTAGGGTTAGCTCTCCGCAGAACTCATCTCGGACCGAGCGAACTGTAGAAATTGGTCTCACCGATTCGGCCTTGGCCATTGCACATGCGCTCTTCGGTCTGACCGAAACACGCAAATCGGTGTGACCGAGTTCAGGACTCTGTGAAACCCTAGCAATCTCGATGCCACCGAACTGTGACTCGGCCCTACCGAGTTCACCATTTTAGGTTCCAAGTGTTGCTTCGATATCACCGAGTTTGTCAATTCGGTAGCTCCGAGATCACTTCTATAGAGAACTAAAACTAAACTTTTTGACTCAATTGTTTTGCAAAACTTTTGTACTTTGTGATGCTCATCTTCTCTACCTCATCTATAATCTATTCACAGGGTCTGCTGACAGTTTGCTTGCAAGATGTCTGATCAAAGTGATAGCCAGAACAAGTCTGAGGAGCAGGTTCAACTGAGTGAGGGCACTAGTCCCTCTAGCACTTCTGATGAGGGCAGCAGGAGCACACCAAGTAACTTGCCAAAGGCAGCTACCAGGACAAGGAAGAAGAAAACTTCTGATTCAGAAGATGAAGATTATGTGGCTGTTGAGGATGAGGCCAATTCAAAGAAAAAGGTGTTGAAAAAGGAGTATGGCTCAGCTGCTACAGTCAAGCCAGGGATGCATAAGAAGGCACCAGCAAAGAGAGTCCACATGTCTAAGGCCAGAGCATCCACTGCTGAAACCTCTAAGCCATCTGAAGAGGCAGTTGGAGAAGGCAAGAAAAGGAAGGAAAGGGTCAAGAAGACCACTGCCAGAGTGCTTGGCAGATCATCAATAATGAGAGATTCAGATGAAGAAGAAGAGGATGTTGCACCAGCTCCTAAGGCTCAAAAGCTCATGGGAGATGCAATCAGATCAGGGGCTACTCCATCTAAGCCCAAAGCTGCTCCCAATGCTACAGCTCCAGCTCAGAAGCCTAAACCCAAGAGAAGCACTAGAAACATTCCTGCTGAGGATAAAAACAAGGCCCCAGTGCCTGAAGCTGCTGAAGAAGAAGAAGAAGATGATGACTCAGTTGTGTTGAGGAAGATGAAGCCCAAGATCCCTAACCACAATGATACACATCCTGTGGTAGAAGACATGCACATCAGGAAGGATGCACGACTGAGGTTATGGAGACAGTCTGACCCATATGCTGTCAGGAGGAGGAATGCTGTGGACTACAGATTTCAAACCAAGGCACAACAAGACTTTTATGAGACAATCCTGCTTGACAAGAAGCCCAAAGTGTGTGACATGAAATGGGTGGACTGGGAGTACATCCAGAAGAATGAAGATCACTATCCTGAAGTGTATGACAGCTTTAAGGCATGTGGAGTTAATGAATTTGTTGCACAAAAGCTCACCAAGTGGAATGATGAGCTGATCATGCAATTTTACTCCACAACCCACTTCTATCCAGATGGAAGGATAGTTTGGGTGTCTGAAGGTACTAGGTACCAGTCCTCTGTTGATGAATGGGCTAAGTTGATCAATGCTCCTGCATAGCATGAAGATGAATTGGATATTTATGATGAGAAGAAGAAAGACCACACCACAATGGCCAACATGTACAAAGAGATCCCAGATGCTACTTTGGATACACATAAGTTTGGATCTGTCCACTACTTGGTGTCTGGTCTGCCTACCATAAACTGGATCTAAGGCACACACTGCTACCCAAGTCAGGTGATCACAAGATGATCAGAGGACATGCTATAAACTTGCTGCACATATTTGATGTCCCACAGAAGTTCAAGGTCATGAGTTTGATTGTTGAGACAATCAAGAGGACTGCTGCTGACCAGAAGAGAAGTTGTGGGTATGCCCCACAAATTCAGGAGCTCATCAACTCAAAGATGGGCACAAGCACATATCTTTTGGATAAGGAGCACCTGCCCATATACCCTGAATTTGAAGACAACACTGTGGTGATGGATGAAAATGAACCATCTTCAGCTCAAGCACATGAGAAGAGAGAGAAGGCAAGGGCAGAGAAAGCTGCAAGGATGCCAACTGCTGAAGAGGCATCTCAGGTTTTCCTGAAGAGCAAGCAAGATCAGCTTGGATATCTGATCCAGTCCACCTTGAGGATTGAGAAGGGCTTGGCCACCCTGACTCAAAACCAGGAGAGTTTGGAGAGGATCGTTGAGCAGAAGTTCTATGATCTGGATGTCAAGGTAACTGAGATCCAAACTGCAGTTGAGCAGCTACAGGAGGAAGCAGAGGAGAAGAAGGGCAAGTCCACTACTGATGCTTTCAAGCGTGTGCCACGAGGTCCAAGGTCTGCTGCAGTGCCAGTCTCAGATGCTCGAGCTTCAGTGTCAGCATCAGCAGCCACAACTCTAGTGCCACCTCCAGCACCCACTCCATCAGCTCCAACTACTTCATCGGAAGCCTTCGTACTTGGAGTTCTCTCTACACCACCTCCCGAAGATCAAGCCTGAGAGTTGTTTAGCACTATGCATTTTTGAACTTTTTGGTAACTTGTTGCCAAAGGGGGAGAAAAATGTATAGATCATAGGCTTCAAGAGAGTGTGTTGTTCTTTTCATCTCTCTTGCTATTTTGGTTGAACTTCTTTATTGAGTGCTTGTGTGAGATACTTTATGTCCTTGTGAGACACGTGTTGATCATGTGTTTGATCATATGCTACATTAATCATTTTGTATGATCATTCACTTGCTTGGTGATGAGTGCATGCTTTTAATCTCTATCATTTTGAGCGCTCCACCAAGATGTATGTGACATGGAAGAGTAACCCATGATCCTAATCGATTGTGCATTTGCATTCAAAAGCAAATTTTAAATAATGTACAAATTTAGGGGGGGGGGCTCTTGCTTATCACATACCTCTCAAAGAGACGATGTTCTTTTAATCTTATAATCATTTGTCGAAGCTTTGATCTATATGTTGTCATCAATTACCAAAAAGGGGGAGATTGAAAGTGCAACTATCCCTAGGTGGTTTTGGTAATTCCTAACAACATATAGCTCATTGAGCTAATGCTACTTAAAGATAAACATTTCAGGAAAGCTCAATGATTGGCATGGCATGGATGAGAAAAGTGGATCCCTCAAAATTCTAAGGACAAAGGATTGGCTCAAGCTCAAGGCTCAGGACTCTACATCTTTTCATTTTTAAGTGATCCAAGATCACATTGAGTCCATAGGAAAAGCCAATACTATTAAGAGGGGATGAGGTGTTGCCTAATGGCTTTCTTGCTCAAAGTGCTTAGTGATATGCTCCAAAACCCTCAACTACTTTCTCATATCCACATATGTCCCAAACCAAAAGTCAAACTCGGCCCCACCAAACCGAGTTCAGTTGACATAGCCACTGCCAGAAACCCTAGTCTTTTCGGTCTCACCGATAGGGATTTCGGTCTCACCAAGATGGGATTGTAATCTCTATGTTTCCCTTCGTAATGTTTCGGTCAAACCGAGATGAGCGATCGGTCCCACCAAGATTGCAATGCAAACTCTCTGTTTCCCTTTCGTAACGTTTCACTCCAACCGAGATGAGCGAATCGGTCCCACCGAGTTTGCCTGACCAACTCTCTGTTAGTCCATTACCAAAATCGGTCTCACCGAGTTTGTGTAAGCGGTCTCACCGAGATTACGTTATGCCCTAACCCTAACGAAATCGATCCCACCGAGTTGACATGTCGGTCCCACCGAAAATCCTAATGTTCACATTTTGAACTGAATCGGTCTGACCGAGTTTCATGATTTGGTCCCACCGAGTTTCGTGATTTGTGTGTAATGGTTAGATTTTGTGTGGAGGCTATTTATACCCCTCCACCCACTCTTCATTCATGGAGAGAGCCATCAGAACATGCCTACACTTCCAACATACTTTTTTGAGAGAGAACCACCTAAACTTGTGTTGAGGTCAAGATATTCCACTCCAACCATATAAATCTTGATCTCTAGCCTTCCCCAAGTTGCTTTCCACTCAAATCATCTTTCCACCAAATCCAAATCCTGTGAGAGAGAGTTGAGTGTTGGGGAGAGTATCATTTGAAGCACAAGAGCAAGGAGTTCATCATCAACACACCATTTGGTACCTCTTGGAGAGTGGTGTCTCCTAGATTGGTTAGGTGTCACTTGGGAGCCTCTGTCAAGATTGTGGAGTTGAACCAAGGAGTTTTTAAGGGCAAGGAGATCGCCTACTTCGTGAAGATCTACCTGGGTGAGGCAAGTCCTTCGTGGGCGACGACCATGGTGGGATAGACAAGGTTGCTTCTTTGTGGACCCTTCGTGGGTGGAGCCCTCCATGGACTCGCGCAACTGTTACCCTTCGTGGGTTGAAGTCTCCATCAACGTGGATGTACGATAGCACCACCTATCGGAACCACGCCAAAAATCTCCGTGTCTCCAATTGCGCTTCCACACTCCAAACTCCTCCCTTTACCTTCATATGCAATTGTTTTACTTTCCGCTGCTATACTCTTAGAATTGCATGTGTAGGTTGATTGCTTGACTTGTGCTAAGTTGCTAAAATCTGCCTAGAACTAAAATTGGGAAAAGGCTAGATTTTTATTTGGTCAAGTAGTCTAATCACCCCCCCCACCTCTAGACATACTTTCGATCCTAAAAGAAGAGAGTTTACTGCGTCAGCATGACATCATGCTGACGTCAGCAAGTCAACAGGGGCGGTCCAGGTCAAACCTAACAAGTGGGTCCCGCATGTCAGTGGCTAACCTAACTAACAAAGTTAATTAACATTAAAGTAAGCCTAACCTAGATTAGTTAAGGGCCTGGGCCCACATGTCAGCGACCCGGGGTGGTCAAACCCCGGTCAAAAGCCCCAAACAGGCTGGTGGCTCGACGCCGGTGACTGCAGATGTGGCGGAGGGGTGCGAGAAACACCCTCCGGCGTCCAAATGGACGACTGAGGCCATCTACGGGACGAGGGGGCTCGTCCACGTCGATTAGTGCAAGCGGTGTCGCTGAAGTTGGCCTAAAACGGCGGTGGTGGCGGTCGGAGTTCGGCTGGGGACGAGGCTACGGTGGCCTTGGCGAAGCGTGTGTGGCACCTACAACATCTACGCGAGCACACAAACTCAATGGACACGTGCACGACACCGTATGATCACCGGAGCTACGTCGACGACGAGCTCGGGCGGTGGTGCATCCGGTCACAGACGAAACGACGGTTATGGCACACGAACGAGGCAGGGGAGAGGGGGGTTTCAATCGTGGCCTCACGGTGAGCACGTTGGGTGGGTCGGCGAGCTCGGGGAAGGGCTGGAGACGACAAGGCGGCAATGGCGATCTCGGCAGCCGAGGAGGCATAAGATGAGGTAGCCGGTGATGCAGGGCGTCCAGCCTTGCGTTGCTCGGGGCAGACGATGTAGGGGCCGAAGCCGGAGCTCAGGGACAAGTCTAGGGAGCTCGGGGAGCATGGTGGTCGCGGGTTCGACGATCGACGTCAGCGAGCTCCGCTCGGGAAGAGAGCAGAGGAGGGGAGGGGCATCCAGAGGGAGAGGGGAATGGACAAGGGGGTGTTGGGGAACGTAGTAATTTCAAAAAAATTCCTACGCACACGCAAGATCATGGTGATGCATAGCAACGAGAGGGGAGAGTGTTGTCTATGTACCCTCGTAGACCGTTCGCGGAAGCGTTATATCAACGCGGTTGATGTAGTCGTACGTCTTCACGTCCGACCGATCCAAGTACCGAAAGCACGGCACCTCCGAGCTCTGCACACATTCGGCTCGGTGACGTCCTCGCCTTCTCGATCTAGCAAGAGGGGAGAAGTAGTAGATGAGTTCCGGCAGCACGACGGCGTGGTGACGGTGTTGGTGAAGAACAATCTCCGCAGGGCTTCGCCTAAGCACTACGAAAACTATGACGGAGGATAAACTAGAGGGGATGAGGTTGCCGGCACACGGCTTGGTGTTTCTTGATGTGTCTTTGGTACTAGCCCTACCCCTCTATTTATATGTTGAGCCCTGGGGTCAAAACTTGGAGTAAAAGCCTCCTCAAAGTCGGTTTCACCCGAAAGGCAAGAGTCCTTCTCGGACTCCAGGGCTAGACGCCAGGGTTCCCGGCGTCTACCCCCTGGACGCCAGGGTTCCTGGCGTCTAGCCTCTGGTCTCCGCAAAACTTCCTTTTGCACTTTCCAAAAGCCTCGTGGGCTTTCCTCTTTGGCCCAGATAAAGTGTTCTCGTTCCCAAACATTTCGGGAAACATCCGGAACCCCTTCCGGTGAATTCCGGAACCCTTTCAGAGATCAAACACTACTATCCCATATATCAAACTTTGTCTCCAGACCATTCTGGAGTTCCTCGTCATGTCCGTGATCTCATCCCGGACTCCAAACAACATTCGGTCATCAACATACATAACTCATATAGTACTATATCGTCAACGAACGTTAAGCGTGCGAACCCTACGGGTTCGAGAACTATGTAGACATGACCGAGACACCTCTCTGGTCAATAACCAATAGCGGGACCTGGATGCCCATATTGGCTCCTACATATTCTATGAAGATCTTTATCGGTCAGACCGCATAACAACATACGTTGTTCCCTTTGTCATCGGTATGTTATTTGCCCGAGATTCAATCGTCGGTATCTCAATACCTAGTTCAATATCATTACAGGCAAGTCTCTTTACTCGTTTTGTAATACATCATCCCGCAACTAACTCATTAGTTGCAATGCTTGCAAGGCTTATAGTGATGTGCATTACCGAGTGGGCCCAGAGATACCTCTCCGACAATCGGAGTGACAAATCCTAATCTCGAAATACGCCAACCCAACAAGTACCTTTGGAGACACCTGTAGAGCACCTTTATAATCATCCAGTTACGTTGTGACGTTTGGTGGCACACAAAGTGTTCCTCCGGTAAACGGGAGTTACATAATCTCATAGTCATAGGAACATGTATAAGTCATGAAGAAAGCAATAGCAACAAACTAAACGATCAAGTGCTAAGCTAACGGAATGGGTCAAGTCAATCACATCATTCTCCTAATGATGTGATCCCGTTAATCAAATGACAACTCGTGTCTATGGTTAGGAAAAATAACCATGTTTAATCAACGAGCTAAGTAGAGGCATACTAGTGACACTCTGTTTGTCTATGTATTCACACATGTATTATGTTTCCGGTTAATACAATTCTAGCATGAATAATAAACATTTATCATGATATAAGGAAATAAATAATAACTTTATTATTGCCTCTAGGGCATATTTCCTTCAGTCTCCCACTTGCACTAGAGTCAATAATCTAGTTCACATCGCCATGTGATTTAATACCAATAGTTCACATCACCATGTGATTAACACCAATAGTTCATATCGACATGTGACCAACACCCAAAGGGTTTATTAGAGTCAATAATCTAGTTCACATCGCTATATGATTAACACCCAAATAGTACTAAGGTGTGATCATGTTTTAATTGTGAGAGAAGTTTAGTCAACGGGTCTGCCACATTCAGATCCGTACGTATTTTTCAAATTTCTATGTCAACAATGCTCTGCACGGAGCTACTCTAGCTAATTGCTCCCACTTTCAATATGTATCCAGATTGATACTTAGAGTCATCTGGATCAGTGTCAAAACTTGCATCGACGTAACCCTTTACGACGAACCTTTTGTCACCTCCATAATCAAGAAACATATCCTTATTCCACTAAGGATAATTTTGACCAATGTCCAGTGATCTACTCCTAGATCACTATTGTACTCCCTTGCCAAACTCAGGGCAGGGTATACAATAGGTCTGGTACACAGCATGGCATACTTTATAGAACCTATGGATGAGGCATAGGGAATGACTTTCATTCTTTCTCTATCTTCTGCCGTGGTCGGGTTTTGAGTCTTACTCAACTTCACACCTTGTAACACAAGCAAGAACTCCTTTTTGACTATTCCATTTTGAACTACTTCAAAATCTTGTCAAGGTATGTACTCATTGAAAAACTTATCAAGCGTCTTGATCTATCTCTATAGATCTTGATGCTCAATATGTAAGCAGCTTCACTGAGGTCTTTCTTTGAAAAACTCCTTTCAAACATTCCTTTATGCTTTGCAGAATAATTCTACATTATCTCCGATCAACAATATGTCTTTCACATATACTTATCAGAAATGATGTAGTGCTCCCACTCACTTTCTTGTAAATACATGCTTCACCGCAAGTCTGTATAAAACTATATGCTTTGATCAAATTATCAAAGCGTATATTCCAACTCCGAGATGCTTGCACCAGTCCATAAGATGGATCGCTGGAGCTTGCATATTTTGTTAGTACCTTTAGGATTGACAAAACCTTCTGGTTGCATCATATACAACTCTTCTTTAATAAATCCATTAAGGAATGCAGTTTTGTTTATCCATTTGCCAGATTTCATAAAATGCGGCAATTGCTAACATGATTCGGACAGACTTAAGCATAGATACGAGTGAGAAACTCTCATCGTAGTCAACACCTTGAACTTGTCGAAAACCTTTTTGAAACAATTCTAGCTTTGTAGATAGTAACACTACTATCAGCGTCCGTCTTCCTCTTGAAGATCCATTTAATCTCAATGGCTCTCCGATCATTGGGCAAGTCAATCAAAGTCCATACTTTGTTCTCATACGTGGATCTCATCTCATATTTCATGTCCTCAAGCCATTTCGCGGAATCTGGGCTCATCATCGCTTCCTTATAGTTCGTAGGCTCGTCATGGTCAAGTAACATGACTTTCAGAACAGGATTATCGTACCACTCTGGTGCGGATCTCACTCTGGTTTACCTACGAGGTTCGGTAGTAACTTGATCTGAAGTTACATGATCATCATCATTAGCTTCCTCACTAATTGGTGTAGTAGTCACAGGAACAAATTTCTGTGATGAACTACTTTCCAATAAGGGAGCAGGTACAGTTACCCCATCAAGTTCTACTTTCCTTGCACTCACTTCTTTCAAGAAAAACTCCTTTTCTAGAAAGGATCCATTCAAAGCAATGAATATATTGCCTTCGGATCTGTGATAGAAGGTGTACCCAACATTTTCTTTTGGGTATCCTATGAAGACGCACTTCTCCGATTTGGGTTAGAGTTTATCAGGTTGAAACTTTTTCACATAAGCATTGCAACCTCAAACTTTAAGAAATGACAGCTTAGGTTTCTTGCCAAACCATAGTTCATACAGTGTCGTCTCAACGGATTTAGATGGTGCCCTATTTAACGTGAATGCAGCTGTCTCTAATGCATAACCCCAAAACGATAGTGGTAGATCGGTAAGAGACATCATAGATCGCACCATATCTAATAAATTATGGTTATGACGTTCGGACACACCATTACACTGTGGTGTTCCAGGTGGCGTGAGTAGTGAAACTATTTCACATTGTTTTAACTGAAGGCCAAACTCTTAACTCAAATATTTTACCTCTGCGATCATATCGTAGAAACTTTTATTTTCTTGTTACGATGATTCTCCACTTCACTATGAAATTCTTTGAACTTTTCAAATGTTTCAGACTTGTGTTTCATTAAGTAGATATACCCATATCCGCTCAAATCATCTGTGAAGGTCAGAAAATAACGATACTTGCCGTGAGCCTTAACACTCATCGGACCGCATACATCAGTATGTATTATTTCCAATAAGTCAGTTGCTCGCTCCATTGTTCTGGAGAACGGAGTCTTAGTCATCTTACCCATGAGGCATGGTACGCAAGCATCAACTGATTCATAATCAAGTGATTCCAAAAGCCCATCAGCATGGATTTTCTTCATGCGCTTTACACCAATATGACCTAAACGGCAGTGCCACAAATAAATTGCACCATCATTATTAACTTTGCATCTTTTGGTTTCAATATTATGAATATGTGTATCACTACGATCGAGATCCAACGAACCATTTTCATTGGGTGTGTAACCATATAAGGTTTTATTCATGTAAACAGAACAACAATTTATTCTCTTGCTTAAATGAATAACTGTATTGCAATAAACATGATCAAATCATATTCATGCTCAATGCAAACACCAAATAACACTTATTTAGGTTCAACACTAATCCCAAAAGTATAGGGAGTGTGCGATGATGATCATATCAATCTTGGAACCACTTCCAACACACATCGTCACTTCACCCTTAACTAGACTATGTTCATTCTGCAACTCCCGTTTCAAGTTACTACTCTTAGCAACTGAACCAGTATCAAATACCGAGGGGTTGCTACGAACACTAGTAAAATACACATCAATAATCTGTATATCAAATATACCTTTGTTCACTTTTCCATCCTTCTTATCCGCCAAATACTTGGGGCAGTTCCGCTTCCAGTGACCAGTCCCTTTGCAGTAGAAGCACTTAGTCTCAGGCTTAGGACTAGACTTGGGCTTCTTCACTTGAGCAGCAACTTGCTTGCCGTTCTTCTTGAAGTTCCCCTTCTTCCCTTTGCCCTTTTCTTGAAACTAGTGGCCTTGTCTACCATCAACACTTGATATTTTTCTTGATTTCTACCTTCATCGATTTCAGCATTACGAAGAGCTTGGGAATCATTTCCGTTATCCCTTGCATATCATAGTTCATCACGAAGTTCTACTAACTTGGTGATGGTGACTAGAGAATTCTGTCAATCACTATTTTATCTGGAAGATTAACTCCCACTTGATTCAAGCGATTGTAGTACCGAGACAATCTGAGCACATGCTCACTGCTTGAGCTATTCTCCTTCATCTTTTAGCTATAGAACTTGTTGGAGACTTCATATCTCTCAACTCGGGTATTTGCTTGAAATATTAACTTCAACTCCTGGAACATCTCATATGGTCCATGACATTCAAAACGTCTTTGAAGTCCCGATTCTAAGCCGTTTAAGCATGGTGCACTAAACTATCAAGTACTCATCATATTGAGCTAGTCAAATGTTCATAACATCTGCATCTGCTCCTGCAATAGGTTTGTCACCTAGCGTGCATCAAAGACATATTTTGTCTGTGCAGCAATGAGGATAAACCTCAGATCACGGATCCAATCCACATCATTGCTACTAACATCTTTCAACTTAGTTTTCTCTAGGAACATATCAAAAATAAAACAGGGGAGCTAAACGCGAGCTATTGATCTACAACATAGATATGCTAATACTACCAGGACTAAGTTCATGATAAATTAAAGTTCAATTAATCATATTACTTAAGAACTCCCACTTAGAAAGACATCCCTCTAATCTTCTAAGTGATCACGTGATCCAAATCAACTAAACCATAACCGATCATCACGTGAAATGGAGTAGCTTTCAATGGTGAACATCGCTATGTTGATCATATCTACTATATGATTCATGCTCGATCTTTCGATCTCAGTGTTCCGAGGCCATATCTGCATATGCTAGGCTCGTCAAGTTTAACCTGAGTATTCTGCGTGTGCAAAACTGGCTTGCACCCGTTGTAGATGGACGTAGAGCTTATCACACCCGATCATCACGTGGTGTCTGGGCACGACGAACTTTGGCAACGGTGCATACTCAGGGAGAACACTTTTATCTTGAAATTTAGTGAGAGATCATCTTATAATGCTACCGTCAATCAAAGCAAGATAAGATGCATAAAAGATAAACATCACATGCAATCAATATAAGTGATATGATATGGCCATCATCATCTTGTGCTTGTGATCTCCATCTCCGAAGCACCGTCATGATCACCATCGTCACCTGCGCGACACATTGATCTCCATCGTAGCATCGTTGTTGTCTCGCCAATCTTATGCTTCCATGACTATCGCTACCGCTTAGTGATAAAGTAAAGCATTACAGCGCAATTGCATTGCATACAATAAAGTGAAAACCATATGGCTCCTGCCAGTTGCCGATAACTCGGTTACAAAACATGATCATCTCATACAATAAAATTTAGCATCATGTCTTGACCATATCACATCACAACATGCCCTGCAAAAACAAGTTAGAAGTCCTCTACTTTGTTGTTGCAAGTTTAACGTGGCTGCTACGGGCTTAAGCAAGAACCGTTCTTACCTACACATCAAAACCACAACGATAGTTTGTCAAGTTGGTGCTACTTTAACCTTCGCAAGGACCGGGCGTAGCCACACTTGGTTCAACTAAAGTTGGAGAAACTGACACCCGCCAGCCACCTGTGTGCAAAGCACGTCGGTAGAACCAGTCTCGCGTAAGCGTACGCGTAATGTCGGTCCGGGCCACTTCATCCAACAATACCGCCGAACCAAAGTATGACATGCTGATAAGCAGTATGACTTATATCGCCCACAACTCACTTGTGTTCTACTCGTGCACAACATCAATGCATAAAACCTAGGCTCGGATGCCACTGTTGGGGAAAGTAGTAATTTCAAAAAAATTCCTACGCACACGCAAGATCATGGTGATGCATAGCAACGAGAGGGGAGAGTGTTGTCTACGTACCCTCGTAGACCATTTGCGGAAGCGTTATATCAACGCGGTTGATGTAGTCGTACGTCTTCACGTCCGACCGATCCAAGTACCGAAAGCACGGCACCTCCGAGTTCTGCACATGTTCGGCTCAGTGACGTCCTCGCCTTCTCGATCCAGCAAGAGGGGCGAAGTAGTAGATGAGTTCCAGCAGCACGACGGCGTGGTGACGGTGTTGGTGAAGAACAATCTCCGCAGGGCTTCGCCTAAGCACTACGAAAACTGTGACGGAGGATAAACTAGAGGGGAAAGGGTTGCCGGCACACGGCTTGGTGTTTCTTGATGTGTCTTTGGTGCTAGCCCCACCCCTCTATTTATATGTTGAGCCCTGGGGTCGAAATTTGGAGTAAAAGCCTCCTCAAAGTCGGTTTCACCCGAAAGGCAAGAGTCCTTCTCGGACTCCAGGGCTAGATGCCAGGGTTCCCGACATCTACCCCCTGGACGCCAGGGTTCCTGGCGTCTAGCCTCTGGTCTCCGCAAAACTTCCTTTTGCACTTTCCAAAAGCCTCGTGGGCTTTTCCCTTTGGCCCAGATAAAGTGTTCTCGTGGCCAAACATTTCGGGAAACATCCGGAACCCCTTCCAGTGAATTCCGGAACCCTTCCGGAGATCAAACACAACTATCCCATATATCAAACTTTGTCTCCGGACCATTCCGGAGTTCCTCGTCATGTCCGTGATCTCATCCCGGACTCCAAACAACATTCGGTCATCAACATACATAACTCATATAGTACTATATTGTCAACGAACGTTAAGAGTGCGAACCCTACGGGTTCGAGAACTATGTAGACATGACCGAGACACCTCTCTGGTCAATAACCAATAGCGGGACCTGGATGCCCATATTGGCTCCTACATATTCTACGAAGATCTTTATCGGTCAGACCGCATAACAACATACGTTGTTCCCTTTGTCATCGGTATGTTACTTGCCCGAGATTCGATCGTCGGTATCTCAATACCTAGTTCAATCTCGTTACCGGCAAGTCTCTTTACTCGTTCTGTAATACATCATCCCGCAACTAACTCATTAGTTGCAATGCTTGCAAGGCTTATAGTGATGTGCATTACCGAGTGGGCCCAGAGATACCTCTCCGACAATCGGAGTGACAAATCCTAATCTCGAAATACGCCAACCCAACAAGTACCTTTGGAGACACCTGTAGAGCACCTTTATAATCATCCAGTTACGTTGTGACGTTTGGTGGCACACAAAGTGTTCCTCCGGTAATCGGGAGTTGCATAATCTCATAGTCATAGGAACATGTATAAGTCATGAAGAAAGCAATAGCAACAAACTAAACGATCAAGTGCTAAGCTAACGGAATGGGTCAAGTCAATCACATCATTCATCTAATGATGTGATCCTGTTAATCAAATGACAACTCTTTGTCCATGGTTAGGAAACATAACCATCTTTGATTAACAAGCTAGTCTAGTAGAGGCATACTAGTGACACTCTGTTTGTCTATGTATTCACACATGTATTATGTTTCCGGTTAATACAATTCTAGCATGAATAATAAACATTTATCATAATATAAGGAAATAAATAATAACTTTATTATTGCCTCTAGGCATATTTCCTTCAGGGGGTTCAAAGGGGTAGCGTGGCGCCTCTAGAGCGTCTAGGCCGTTGAGGGGAGAAGCAGACAGGGTGGAGGTGGCGCTGCGTGTGCGTGCGTGCCGCGGGCACACGCCTCGCGTCCTTCTGGCGCGAGGTGGGATACGGTGGCGACACTGGTGGGCTGGGCCAGGTAGGTGGGCCGCCAGGTAAGAAGAGGCCCAGGTAAGTGCTTTCTGTTTCTGTCTTTATTTTTCTGTTCTATTTTTCTATTTTGCAGTTTGTTTGTGATTTAGTTCTAATACCAAATCACTTTTAAACTTCATGAAAATAATTGTGTGAACTAAGTGGACTTATCCAAAGCCACACAACAATTTTCGGAATTATTGAACATATATTTAATATATATAAATATAAATTCAAATCAAATAATTATTGAATTAACTCAAAAGCCCAAAATAAATATTTCTGGGATTCCAAAAATATTGATTTGAATTTTACCTCTTACCAATATTTTTATAGACTAAAATGAACATTTTCTTGGGTTCATTTGATGCAATTCTTAATTTGGCCATTTTTTAAAAGATTGCTAAGGCTTGAGCATTTCCTCAATTTAGCTTTGTGAAAACCAAAATGATGACATGATGAAATGCAATGACAAACAAAGGCTAATGCTAGGGCTGTGACAAGGACGGATGCAAGACCGCAGGGGAGGACACGGTCGTGGTGGCGAGCCGGTGGGCGGTGGCGCCACACAGACCTTGCATCCGGCATGGGGCCATGTGTGCCAAAGTGCCTACCTCAGTGCTCCGGGTCAGGGGTAGAGGCAACAGTTGGTTTTAAATTTCTGTCGACCGTCGATCACATTCCGCTTGCTGTTGGCCTCCACACCACACACGTACAACACAAGTAAGTTAATTTGGCTACTTGGCTTCTTATTTAAGCATATTATAAAATTACGCATTTGTTTACACTTTGCTATGAATTCATGGATTATTTAAACAAGGGCAAATGATAATTATCTAAAGTTATTAAGTAGTGTAATACATTATTATTGGTTGCAATTTGCGATGTGAATTTGCAATGTGGGGATATTTGTGAATTATTAATTCATCCCAACGAGCATTACTTAAAATTTTGTACTTTAAATTTGAGGATGTAAACCAAGTTGTTAGCCTTCAAAAATTTGAATACACACTCCTCAAATCCTGGGCCCGCCCCTGCTCCATGGTCTTCCGCCAGATCACTGCCCTCCTGGTAGTTGCTCGCAACATCACCGCTGATGTCTTGGTCCATCGGAGCATGGTGAAGGTTTGGGTCCAAAATTTCTCCGTTGTAGCATGAGCTTGTGCCGACCTCCGGCCACCCCTGTATGCTATACTTACCCTTGTCGTGTTAACCGTGACTTAATGAAAATGTTCAGGGTTGGCTTTTCAAAAGAAACTCTCTTTATTAATCTACATGTGCAAAAGAAAAATCAAAATCAAAATAAATATCATGTTTGCTACTCCCTCGTTGAACTGCAAAAACGTCTTATATTTGATACAGAGATAGTATTTGACAGGCGCCAATCACCTTCTCCAAAGGGCAGCAGCGGAGCTCTTCAGGCCGAGCAGGAGGCGAGCTCAAGCTAGAGATCGCTGCGAAGCCCGAGTCGAGTTGGCGGCTTGACAAGTGCAGACGAGGGGCCTTTTAGTATTTGATTCAAGCTCGGATTAAATGGAGCCATGAGACGGTGACGCGGCCGAGAGGCCCCGACATGAACTCGCTAGAGGCGAGGCAGGGGGTGGCACGGAGGTCGGAGGAGGAAGATGAATGGCATCCGTTGGATTTGAATCCAGTGGCAAATTTGACTGAACGGCAAAATATATCAGGCATGGTGACGGATAGCCGCGCCCAATAAACACCATCATATGGTGACAAATTCTTTCCAGATCGTTACATCGCTCTCTTTCTGGTTATAATAAGAGAATCTACACATAAGTGATAAGCCCACACAATTCCATCATATAGTACACGTCGATAACCCATGGATAAATTTGCAGACAAAATCATGCGCAGCGGAGATGAGAACTTGGAATACAGACAATGCGCAGCGGAGATGAGAACTTGGAATACAGACAGATGCATGAGACGGCAATCTGAATTCTTAACAGGGCATTTGAACCGGTCACTCTTGGCGTCTTCAGGACGTCACTCGGATATTCTCCGCTTATCCCATCAGTGAAAATGTCATGGACGATGACGTGTTTAGAAAGGTCTAATCCGCCTGCACTCCCCAGGGAAAGAAACAAATAACTGCCGAAACAGCACATGTTTGCCCAAAACTTGTCTCCTCTGTAGCTTCCAGTCGGCCTTCTGGGCTGCATCTCGAAAAACTAGCTAAAAAACATACGCGCTTTCGCCCTCAAAATCCGAGAACAAACCGCCCAGCTGCCGTGCCGAAAGCCCGCACAATGCGGTACGGCGCAGCTGTTAGCTTTGGCCAAAATTTGATGAGAAATGAGCACATGAGTTCTGATAGCACATGAGTTTGCATTCTATCTCTTTGGACGCTCCTTCTTGGACACAAGTGCATCAGCAAACTGGTGCAGGTGCAAACAAACGCCCCGAGCTGGTTGCGGACAGTCTAGACATCGACAACCTCGAGTTTTTATCTGCAGTCCGAAAAGGCATATGCTCGAATTATGCCCCAGTTATTCCAAGACACCCGCATTGGTTATGTAAGCACTCATTAACATATTATTATGCACATCAAAATTTTCTTGATCTTAACTACATATTCAACTATTTTGAGGAATCATATCACCTCCAGGATGCCAGAAATATTAGTTAACTGGCAGCTTTGGGGATCTCTCAAGTGAGATCCTGGACATTATTAACGGACCGGGTTGCCAGATACATCTAAGTCAAGGTGAAGGAAATAATTGAGTTGTTTCACACAAAAAACTATGCAAAAGATCATTAATGTATCACATGCTCTCTCTCTATTCCAACAGAACCAACAGCCATATTATTTCGAGCCGTTCATTCTCCAATGAAAAATGAACTTGGCAGCACACTTAACCCTGCCAAAACTAAAGCAAACACTGCCACATAAAAGTGATGTAATATGCTAATGTATACCTTGACCAACTCGGCATATTTTGTTTTCAACCTTGAGAGGACCTACGTTTATTGTTTCACACCATTTTTGGAAACATGTTCGTCAGCACCTACATGTAAACATGCACACAGGTATGCAACACCTACGCCTATAATACCATGCCATCTATGCACCTCCTCTTTCATGGTTCCCTGCTGCAAAAGCGCAACCAAGTCCACCGGAAACAATGGCCACAGCCTATGATGAAGACCACTCCATTTCACCATCTCAGAATGACGATACAGATGATAGGAGGAGCACCATCCCAGCAGCTAGTGCTGATGAGAAGCCATTCCCGTTCTTCGGGCTGCTCTGCTACGCTGATAAGGTGGACTGGCTCCTCATGGCCTTGGGAACCGTCGGGTCTGCCATCCATGGCATGGCATTCCCGATCGGATATCTCCTTCTCGGAAAAGCACTTGATGCCTTCGGAACCAACATAAATAATCAGGAGGCCATGGTCCATGCATTGTACAAGGTAAACATGCATCCACATATTACCCTCCTGAACTTGGGTTGTATTGGTCTACAATTGCTTTTAACACCATTGTTTTTTCCTCCTTGATGCTTGAAGGTGGTTCCGTATGTGTGGTACATGGCGGCAGCTACTTTTCCTGCTGGAATGGTTGGTAAGTCAAGACTCAAGGGACCTTTAGTTTCTTCGATGTTGCATGTTGCATGTTTGGTAAAAAGAAATGATAACAAGCCACACACTATTTGCATTCTCCTGTAGTGGTTCAAAGAGGAACTAATATGGAGAGACAAGAATGGAAAATATAGACTCCACAACTTCTTTAAATATTTTCCATTGATTTATGGTCTGATTTTATACACTTGCTCCTGGATTGCTCAAAAGAGAACTTTTTTTATGGTCGCACGTTTGCCCAATCCCTAGTGCTTCAAAATCCATGATTTTTTAAAGGACATAAAAGCACATCCTAAAATCTAACAGAAGTACACTAATGTGCAGGATGAATGATATATTAGAAACATAATACTCCCTCCATTCCATAATAAGTGTCATGGTTTTAGTTCAAATTTGAACTAAAACCACAACACTTATTATGAAATGGAGGGAGTACTTGGTTATGTTCGAAAAAAAATGAGAATTAAGGAGATCTAATGGTAGCAATATTGGCTGGCAAAACATTGCTTACATTTCCCCTGATAAACTGGCTGCAGAGATCTCCTGCTGGATATACTCGAGTGAGAGGCAGTTAGCATGCATGCGGCTGGAATATCTGAGATCAGTTCTCAATCAAGAGGTTGGTGCCTTCGACACAGACTTGACCACTGCAAACATCATCACCGGGGTAACCAACCACATGAATGTCATACAAGATGCAATTGGTGAGAAGGTAATGCATTTCACAATCATATTGAACAATAACTGTATGATTTCTAAAGTCCTGTGGAGAAGTTGCATCTGAGCTCAATTTTCTGCAGCTTGGTCATTTCGTCGCAAGCTTCTCCACTTTCTTTGCTGGTATAATAATTGCATTTGCCAGCTGCTGGGAAGTCGCGATGCTCTCCTTCCTGGTTATTCCTCTGATCCTCGCTATTGGAGCCACATATACGAAAAAGATGAATGTCATATCATTGTCACGTAATGCTATTGTCTCACAAGCAACATCTGTCGTAGAACAGGTAACCACGTAGATGAGTCAACTCTCCGTACCTGAAGCTAGGTTATTTGAATAAACAGAAATATAAAAAATAAAAATGTTATCAGAATTTTTTTTAACTTTGTAATCCTTGTTTGCATTTGTGGGCAGACTTTGTCACATATCAAGACTGTCTTCTCCTTTGTCGGAGAGAACTGGGCCATGGAATCCTTTGTGCAGTGCACAGACAATCAATACAAACTAAGCAAGAAGGAGGCGGTGATAAAGGGAATAGGGCTGGGCTTGTTCCAAACAGTGACCTTTTGTTCATGGGCACTGATGGTTTGGATTGGGGCAGTTGCAGTAAGCAACAGGGCAGCAACAGGAGGTGGCACGATAGCTGCCATCATGAGCATCCTCTTTGGCGCAATGTAATAAAACTACACCCTATCTGATTGCTTCAATCGCCAAAACTATTTTCATTCAAATATGATTTTTTGCAAGGTACATAGGTAGTATACATGCATATTCTTTCCTTTTCCATGAATTATAATCAATAGACTTGACTGATTTCACCACATGGAGTGCAGATCAATTACCTACGCTGCACCAGATCTTCAGACCTTTAATCAAGCAAAGGCTGCAGGAAAAGAGGTCTTCAAGGTGATCAGAAGGAATCCATCCATAAGTTACGGAAAAGGTGGAGCGATATTAGAAAAGGTTTATGGAGAGATCAAACTGCATGGGGTGCATTTCGCCTATCCCTCCCGCCAGGATAAGCCAATTCTCCAAGGATTCTCACTGTCAATCCCCGCAGGAAAAGTCGTTGCTCTGGTAGGAAGCAGCGGCTGTGGGAAGAGCACAGTTATTTCACTACTTCAAAGGTTCTATGATCCAACCTCAGGTAGGCAACTGTATGTGTGATCTAAGTCAATAAGTATATATTATTAAAGTTCTATGTCAGAATTAAAGTTAGAATTTGGCTGTTATCAATTAAAATGCCTATGTACTTGCAAGCTAAACTAGTCATAATATTTCAGTCAGTGATGAGACATAATGTTGCAGGTGACATATTCATTGATGGCCACAGTATTAAGAAACTAGATCTGAAATCCCTGCGGAGAAATATAGCTTCAGTATCTCAGGAGCCATCGCTGTTTTCTGGTACTATCAAGGACAACTTAAGGATTGGTAAAATGGATGCAACTGATGAAGAGATAATTGAAGCAGCAACAACAGCTAATGTGCATTCATTCATATCTAAACTTCCCAATGAATACTTGACAGAGGTACGTATGTGTTCAGCAAGGAATGCAAGAAAAGGGTAATTCTGTATATTTGACTTAAGGCTAGCTACTTTCTGCACTTAAACATGAATTGTCTTCCTTTATGGTTTTTATTAGGACACGAAAAGGTTAAGACCATTGAAAGTTAGAACAAAAACATTGTGATACTATTACAATGACAATATTTTTTTTTTCATCAGACTTGTAATTGGCGCTTTGACAATGACGTGGCACTATTATGATCATGCCAATTGCATTGCCTTTTATCAGACTCATAGTTGGCACTTTGTCAACAACGTTCTGTTAATAATTTTACTCCCTCCGATCCATATCAATTGTTGCTGACTTTGTACTAAATCAGTTAAGTCAGCGACAATTAATATGGATCGGATGGAGTATATTACAATGGAATTGGCTGGTAAAGTAAATACTCCCTCTGTCCCAAAATTCTTGTCTTAGATTTGTCTAAATACGGATGTATCTAGTTACGTTTTAGTGTTAGATACATCCATATCTAGACAAATCTAAGACAAGAATTTTGGGACGGAGGGAGTAGATAATAATGAGTAGTATGCAAATGACCTTCCAATAGTAATACAGCATATGAATTTCCAAATTTAAACATGAAAGACACACAGAGCTTTGGCTGAAAATCAAATGTGCATACAACTTGCAATGGAAGCCAGAACAACAGAAGTAGAGGTTAGTAGAAAAAAAATCACAATAAATCCATTTTAGTTGTACAGTTAATAAACCAAGCACAATGAATGCCTATTCCAAGGAACCATTTGAAAGTTCAAGATAAATCATAGAACTCCTGTTATCTTATGATCAAGAAAATTCCAAGAATAAAGTACAATGAGTAGTCGATATATCCGCCTATGTCTTCTAGGCTGGTAGGAACTGGATCCCTACCAGGGCATGGTCTCAGGTTGTAGGGGTGGAAGGAGGGATGGCGTGAAGGAAGGCGTGGTCGCCGGCGCTGGGGCGCCGTCGTTGCGTGCGCGCACGAGAGAGAGAGAGGGCGCAGGGGCGGCGGCTAGGGTTAGGTCTCTCGGCTCCCTAAGGAAGCCGAGCAAATATGATTGCTTCTTCCTTAATCCCAAACGGGTCCTTACATGAGTTTATATAATCCTCCTAATAAGATAATTGGGCTAAGCCCCTACTAATGATAAGATAAACTGGGCCACAACTAACTGGGCTAAGCCCCTAATATGCCGGTCATAAAATCTCTCCCCGCCTGCACAAACAGCTCGTCCTCGAGCTGGAAGGCGGGAAAGATCAACGGTCGCCAAACACCTCCGCGTCAACTGGGGTGGGCTGGTCGCCGAGCACGGCGGCGGCGGGGTCCTCCTCAATGTAGTCTGCAGCCTCCAGGTAGAAGAGTCATGGGCAGACGTGGTCCGATACGTAGGGCTCGTCGCAGTTGAAGCACAGCCCTTGACGGCGACGCTCGAGTTGCTTGGCCGGGGTGAGCCGGCGGAATGGGCGTGCCGCAACCGCGGTGAGGGGCGCCGCGGAAGCCTGGGCAGGCCGACCCTGCGCGGAAACTTCCGGCCAGGGTGGTGGCCCAGCGGCCCGGGGCGGTGGCGCCTGCTGGATGGCCACCGCGCGACGCTCGAACGCGCGGGCATAGTACATGGACGTCTGGAGGTCTTGTGGCCCGCGCATCTCCACGTCCACGCGGATGGTGTCTGGTAGGCCGCCGACGAAGAGCTCAGCCCGCTGACGAGTCGAAACGCCGGGGGTGTGGCACGCCAGTGCCTCGAAGCAGTCGGCGATGTCTTGCACCGAGGTGAGGAACGGAAGACGCCCAAGCTCTGCCAGACGGCTCCCGCGTATAGGCGGATCGAAGCGCAAGAGGCACAAATTGCGGAAGCGCTCCCATGGTGGCATGCCGCCCTCGTCCTGTTCGAGGGCATAGCACCACGTCTGCGCGGCTCCTCGGAGATTATACGAGGCGATCCAGGTGCGGTCGGACGCGAGCATGCGCTGTCCCATGAAAAATTGGTCGCATTGGTTGAGCCAATTCAGGGGGTCGACGGTGCCGTCGTAGGTCGCGAACTCCAGCTTGGAAAATCTCAGCGGCGTCTGGACGTGGACGACGGGCGGGTGCGCCTCGTCAGCACGGAGCAGCGAGGATGACGGGGCCGAGTAGGCGGGCATCAGGGTGCCGCCCTGGAACAGGGGCCCATCGACGCCGGCGAAGGGCTCGGCGGAGCCCGAGGACCCGCCAAACGGCATGGCTGGGTGCGTCGCCGGCGGGGGCAGCACGTGCGGCCCGACTGAGGCCGTCGTGTAGACCGGCTTAAGGGACCCAGCAAGCCAGGCCGGTAACGGGGACGACGACGGGGGAAACGGGATCTAGTGGATGGGCACCCCCGGGCCAGTCGTCGGGATGCTCAGGGCCACGGTCGCCGGTGGCGGCGGCTGCAACTGTTGCCCCTACTGCATGGTGGAGGCGCCGGGGTTCGTCGCTAGTGGCGGCTGCCACGGCAGCTACTGCATGGCGGTGGCGATGGGGGTTGCCGAGGATGGCGGCTGCCACGGCGGCGGGACGGTGGCGAAGGGCACAGGCGGCTGCGGCCCATAGGATCTCGTGAGGAACGTGTAGATGCCTGTGACCGCCTGGGTGATATCCCATATGGCAGCCGTCATCTCCTCCGGGGTGAAGACGACGGGGACGGGCGGGGGCGGAGGTGACTGGCACCGGCAAGAGCGGGGCACTGGCCATGGTGGCCATCGGGGCGGTCGTCGCGGTTGGCAGCGGGAGGGTCGGGGTGGGCGGCGGCAAGGACATGATCACACCGAAGCTATCTGATACCAAATTGGTAGGAACCGGATCCCTACCAAGGCATGGTCTCAGGTTGTAGGGGTGGAAAGAGGGATGGCGTGGAGGAAGGCGTGGTCGCTGGCGCTGGGGAGCCGTCATTGCGTGCGCGTGCACGAGAGAGATGGCGTAGGGGCGACGGCTAGGGTTAGGTCTCCCGGCTCCCTAAGGAAGCCGAGCAAATATGATTGCTTCTTGCTTAATCCCAAAACAGGTCCCTACACGAGTTTATATAATCCTACTAATAAGATAATTGGGCTAAGCCCCTAATAACGATAAGATAAACTGGGCCACAACTAACTGGGCTAAGCCCCTAATATGCCGGTCAGAACATAGGCATAGCCGGTCCCAAGCCCGGGTAAAGGAGGAGGGTTGTGATAGGCTTGGCGAGCCAACGTAAAAACTAGCCAGTCCCATAGGTATGAAACCCATTTGAGCGAGAGTGGTACTAGGATGGGTGACCTCCTGGGAAGTCCTCGTGAAAGGGTTTCATATCTAAGGGTTGTGATAGGCTTGGCGAGCCAACGTAAAAACTAGCCAGTCTTTTGGGTATGAAACCCATTTGGGCGAGAGTAGTACTAGGATGGGTGACCTCCTGGGAAGTCCTCGTGAAAGGGTTTCATATCTAGCCTACCCCAACTTGTTTGGGATAAAAGGCTTCGTAAGTAGGTAAGTAAGTAAGAAGTTCAAAAATATATGTGACAGAACTTGATCTTGTTGGAGAATCATGGGTGGTTCTGTAATAGTTCATTATGTATATCAAGTTTTTTTTAAAGAACTCCCCTTGTGCCTTACAACATCTTGGTTCATCAGGTAGGAGAAAGAGGTGTGCAGTTGTCAGGAGGCCAGAAACAAAGAGTAGCTATTGCAAGGGCAATGCTGAAGGATCCACCAATTCTCCTTCTGGATGAAGCGACAAGTGCCCTTGATTCAGAGTCAGAAAAGCTAGTGCAGGATGCACTTGAGAGAGCCATGCATGGAAGGACAGTTATACTGATAGCCCACAGGATGTCCACAATTGTAAATGCTGACACCATTGTTGTCGTAGAGAATGGAAGTGTGGCACAGACCGGGACACATCAAGAGTTGCTCGAGAAAAGCACATTCTACTCAAACGTATGCAGCATGCAAAATATTGAGAAGGAATCTGGAAAGATGGTAGCAAGGTAACTTAACTTTAGCCAAGGGAAAGCTTTGCTTCACCAACGTTTTATTCTTGCTGAAAAAACAGTATATGCATGTTAGGTATTTCATGATGTGCTCTGCTAAGTAGTGCACATTTACCCCATAAGAAACTAGTAAACGGTGCAGTTGATACCGTTGATGTGTTTTCTAGTTCAGTTGATTCAACTGCATTTTTTTGCGTAGTTGACTTGATGCAGTTGATTCACGTGTCTCAACTGTACCACTTACAAGTTAAGACATTGGTAAACGTTTACTCCGGAGTTGTGCCCTTAATGATTACTAGCTAAAGATTTTCCAAAATGTAACTGAACTCACTTTTACCAAGATGCTGATAACAAGAATTTGTATACCATTTTTAAGGGTTAGGTGATGCTCACAAAATCTACGGCACAGAAGTTAAGTGATAATATAGCAAGTAGGATTACTCCATAAGAATTTACTAATCTGTTTACGTTGATTTATGAAACAGCCCTTCTGATAAAGTAATAGAAGAACAAACTGATGAAGCATACAACAGACAGCCCTCCATGAAGCAAGGACAACAGAACAAACTAGAACCAATAAACTCAAAGCAATCAAAGCAAGAGGTCAGAACGGAAATACCTCCTTTCTTCAGAATTTGGTATGGGCTACGTAGAGACGACATTGCAAAACTTCTATTAGGATCCTCAGCAGCGGCCATCTCTGGAATCTCAAAGCCCTTGTTTGGTTACTTCATCATGACAATTGGCGTGGCATACTATGATCAAGATGCAAAAAGAAAAGTCAGCAAATATTCTTTGATTTTCTTCGGGGCTGGGATGGTCACACTGGCCAGTAGCATCTTGCAGCACTACATTTATGGCGTTATTGGAGAAACGGCAATGAAAAACCTAAGAGAGGCCCTCTTTTCATGTATGCCATATGAAAACTTTCTTCACTGGTCTTGTCAATATCTTGCACGAGTTTTCATTGTTCACAATATGACAAGTTTTTTTTGTTTTAATACACTGCAGCTGTGCTCCGAAATGAGCTTGGTTGGTTTGAAAAGCCAAAGAATGGTGTAGGATCTCTTACCTCACGCATTGTCAGTGACACATCAACAGTAAAGAGCATCATATCTGATAGGATGGCAGTCATTGTGCAATGCATCTCTTCAATCCTGATAGCAACAACGGTAAGCATGTTCGTCAACTGGAGGATGGGTTTAGTATCATGGGCAGTCATGCCATGCCATTTCATCGGCGGCCTTATCCAAGCCAAGTCAGCCAAGGGATTTTACGGCGACGCTGCTATCGGTCACCAGGAGCTCGTGTCCCTTGCTTCGGAGGCTGCTAGCAACATCCGGACCGTGGCATCCTTTGTTTATGAAGATGAAATCATGAAGAAAGCAGAACTGTCGCTGCAAGAACCCATGAGAATCACCAAGATTGAGAGCATGAAGTATGGGATAATCCAAGGGATCTCGCTCTGCCTGTGGAACATCGCACATGCAGTGGCACTCTGGTACACCACAGTTCTGGTCCAGAGAAAGCAAGCATCATTTGAGAACAGCATACGGTCATACCAGATATTCTCGCTCACGGTGCCTTCCATCACAGAGTTATGGACCCTGATTCCCATGGTCATGTCAGCCATAACAATACTGAATCCTGCATTTGACATACTTGACAGAGAGACGCAGATCGTGCCAGATGAACCAAAAGCGACAAGTGACCGCTGGCTCGTGGGGAGAATTGAGTTTCAGGGTGTGAACTTCAACTATCCATCACGCCCAGAGATCACCATTCTGGATGGCTTCAATCTAGTCATCGAGCCTGGCCAAAGGGTAGCATTGGTTGGCCCAAGCGGTGCAGGAAAATCCTCTGTCCTGGCTCTCATACTGAGATTCTACGATCCGCACAGAGGTACAGTGCTAGTTGACAACAAAGACATAAGGGACTACAACCTCAGATGGCTCAGGAGGCAAATTGGATTAGTTCAACAGGAACCAATTCTGTTCAACACATCCATCAGAGATAACATTAGTTATGGAAGTGACGAATCTTCAGAAACTGAAATCATCCAGGCTGCCATGGACGCAAACATTCACGAGTTCATCAGCGGTTTGCCAGAAGGGTACGGCACAGTCGTTGGAGACAAAGGAGGTCAGCTTTCAGGAGGGCAGAAACAGCGCATAGCTATCGCAAGAACTCTACTAAAGAAGCCAGACATTCTGCTTCTTGACGAGGCAACTAGCGCACTCGATGGTGAGTCTGAGAGGGTGGTGATGACTTCTTTAGGGGCCAAGGAGTGGAACAACAGAGGTGAGCGATCAAGCAATATTACAAGCATCGCAGTGGCGCATAGATTGTCCACAGTCATAAATGCAGACATGATTGTTGTGATGGAGAAAGGGAAGGTGGCTGAAATCGGTGACCACCAAACACTGATATCTGCAGATGATGGTGTTTACTCAAGGCTGTTTCACTTGCAAAGCAACATGAAGGATTGATAGCTCTATCAAGCCCCATTGTAGCCACGAGACCTGATCTAAATATATTTAGGTGCTTTGCCAGCATTTGCAGTATTGCTCAGATGCATTTACTGTCAGTTGACAGATTGTAATAACATAGCTATCTCTTCATATGTTCAAGATGCTTCATCCATGAGTTAAAAAAATGGGTCATATTGTCCTCCATCCAACTTATATTTGCCACATTTGGAGTATCATACCGAAGTACTCTTTTCTATCAATTAGGTCATTCCTCTATGATTTTTTTTTTGAAAAGAGGGGACATCCCTCGGCCTCTGCATCGAGTGATGCACACAACCTTTTATTATCATATCAAAGTTCATCATCCGACCATAATACAGTTCAACAAATAAATTGTCGCACATGACTGCCCCGAGGGCAAATTAAAAAAAATCGTAGAGAAATGAGCCTCATGCATCACAAATCCTACTAGTAGGCCGCCAACCAAATGAGCCTCTATGATATGTACTCCCTCCGATCAATAATAAGTGCCGTATTACTCCTATAGGCAATAGAAAACAAAACTGGCAAACCGAGGCATGCCAGATCACCAGATTTGGTGAGTACAAGGAGCATAATCTAAAGTAAATAGATATGCCACAAGAACATGGTTGTACAAAATGACTTGGTATCTTTTGTGGACATATCACCTAAGAGGTGGACTTGAGCAGAAACTACCGCCTATTACTAAAACTATAGGATCAGGAAGCGAATGGACAGACTACCACCCAAGTTCAAGTCTTCTTCAAGTTGAATTTGGGGTGCCTATTCTTCTTGTTAAACTGATAACTAGTTCCTCCAAGGTATCCATCATTTTGATTTACTGGACAACTCCATATGGTGACCTAATCTGTAAAATACTTTGCAACAGAAACTGGAAAAATGTTTTAGCAAAGCATCGTGTATTTATGCAACGAGGCTAGACAGTTTGTTTAATCAAATCTGGAAGGAAACAAGAAACCTGCAAAGAAATATCAAAGTATGCTAGAGCGCTAGAGTAGCTTTCACCAAGTGTCATAGCACTGGTCATGGCCAATCTGGACTAGTCTGCAGCTGGCCTAACTCTATGCAAGTCGTGGATGAAAACAAGGTTGCCCTCGTGTCCCTCAATTTGGTTACAACAACAACAAAAGATTCATGCGTAGCATTTTACACAACAACAAAAGATTCATGCTTAGTATTTCACAATGATGTGACATCAAGCAAATAATTGAGTTTCACCCGTCACCAAAAACAAATAATTTATTTCTTGTGAATTTTCACAAGAGGTTGATCTGTTCATGCCAGCAGCCTAGTTTAAATTTAAAACGTCAACCGCTAGGATCGATTCAATAACTATTGGTATTTGATTCCATGCTGATGTAGTGCATACATAATATAAACCTTGGGAGTAACAATTGTTTGTCCTATCTTGTAACTATAAAGTTACTCCTGTTACTCTACATATTTGCTCAGTGCTCTTTGCTACTCTCCTGCAAATTATCTCAATGCTCACAAATACAATGCCATCCATCCAAGAGAATGACTTCCCCGTCGAATCATGTACACCCGACAGTGCTGTTGACAAGAAAAACACATCACCGCCGGCACCATCAACGCCAGAAAAGGTGGCCATGGACGAGCCGTTCCCGTTCTTTGGCTTGCTTTGCTACGCTGATGCACTAGATTGGATGTTCATGGTGTTGGGGACCATGGGCTCCCTTGTGCATGGCATGGCGCCTTCGATGTCCTATTACATACTCGGGAAAACTGTTGATGCGTTCGGGAACAACATAAACGATCTGAACGCCATGGTCCATGAATTTTCTAAGGTTACCTTCTACCCACAATAGTTTCAAGCTATTATATATATAATTATTATTTGGTTTGGTTAAATGCTTTTCTTCCATTTTATTGGAGGAAAAATTATTTGTCATGTTATTGACAGTGTATTTGTTTTGCTGTTGCAGTTAGTTCCATATATGTGGTTCTTGGCACTTATTACACTCCCTGCTGGAATAATTGGTGAGTACAAGCTTCTACCTTTGCTATTTTTAAGAAGAAAAAAGTCCATTTTACTACCCTGAATAAAGTGTGTGGTTCACTTTACCCCCCGATCTATTTTTTCGCTTCTTTTACCCCCAAACAAACCCAAACCGGACAAAACACACCCCCCCCCCCCCCGGCTGGTTTTTCTCCACCCACTGCTGATGTGGCACTAGTCAACGGCGGTTTTGACCTGGGTGGGGCCCCCTTGTCAGGTTTTTTTTCCCTCTCTCTTTCTCTCTCTCTCCAACCGAAGGCGACTGCGAGCGGCGGGGAGCGCCTCCTCGCGACGGCGACAGCCCCGGCCACGCCGAGCTCCCGCAGCGCGAGCGCCTGCTGGGCCCCGCCGAGGCAGACGGCGCAGGAGGACGGCCCGAGGAGGCCGTCGGCGAGGTGCCGCCCAAGCACCTCGGCGTGGAACTCCACCGCCTCACGCCACTCGTGGCTGCGCCACGCCTCCGGCGACCCCGCGGCCGCCGCGGCCTAGGCGTGGGTCCTCCTCCCGACGACCGCAGTGACAGGGAGCTCGGCTCCACACCCCTCCCTGGCCATGCCTCTCCGTCGCCCTCGCGTGCATGTCACCGCGCCCGCCTGCTGCCGCTACTGTCACTGACCGCTGTCGCGCCGCTGCCGACTCTGCTCTAGCGCTGCTGTTGACTCCCGCTGCGGCCGCTCGCCATTGCCAACCGCGACCTGCTCGCACCCTTCCATGGCCTCGCCTCCCCATGCCGCTGCTCTCGAATGACCGCGCCGGCTGCTACTCGGGGCTGCGCTGGCGCTTGCTGAACTTGCCCAGCGCTACTCTTCCCTCGCATGTGCCCGGGCCGCCTGCGTTGCTCTGCTGCCGCAGCGCCCCGCCCGCGCAGCCCTGCTCCGGCACCAGCCCTCGTGGCCCCGTTCCGGCGGCCCTGCTGCGCCCACTGAGCCTCCCCTTCCGCTCGCGCTCACCCCGGTACCCGCCCGTGCCTAACTGCGTCGGCCCGCGCCCGCCACTGCCTGGCCTTGACTGCTTCGCCCAGCTCACCCCCCCCCCCTCTCGCCACTCCTCCAGCCGGTCGGCCTCGCCACGCCCTGGCCAGAGGCTGCGTGCGGGCTGAGTGGCCGCCGGCCCAGCCTCAATTAGAGAGAGAGAGAGAAAAAAACCTGACAAGGGGGCCCCACCCAGGTCAAAACCGCCGTTGACTAGTGCCACATCAGCAGCAGGTGGAGAAAAACCAGCCGGGGGGTGTTTTGTCCGGTTTGGGTTTGTTTGGGGGGTAAAAGAAGCGGAAAAATAGATCAGGGGGTAAACTGAACCACCCACTTTATTCAGGGTAGTAAAATGGACTTTTTTCTTTTAAGAATGTAAAACAAAAGATGCAAGTTATTAGTTCTTATGCCCTGAAATGGAGCATGGTGCAGGTCTATAGAAATCTATGAAAATTTGAAAATCACAGTGAACTAAAGTAGTATTTAAAAAGCACGAGAGTATGTGAAGAACAATAGAATATTTCAAGTATTCAGGCTGGAGAAAATGAGAACAACAGCACTAGTAAAACCTGACGGCATACATTCAGCAGAAAAAACTTCTAACAACTGTTCGTAAAAAAAGCTGCATACAATCATGGTCAATCAAGTTAGATATAACCTAAAGTAACTTCAACTACCTTCTGCCTGACATTCTTCGCGAGTTGCATGTAAACCAGAGTTCGAGTAAGTTCACAGAAACTAAAGGCTGGTGTACCAAGTGAATTTGGGTTGAGCTTGTGGAAAAGTGTGGATCGGGGGCTCATTGATATATCAGTGAAGTTACAAAGAGAATGGTTCAAGGTGGCTAGAATTTTATCTTTCTGTCGAATTCCTTAACCAAACATCATCTAGTAGACACCTGAAGATATGCTATGATGGTGACAGATTTCATAATAATACCAGTCCTCATTTGGTTACTTGTCCTCATGTACAGTAACAAGAGAACACCGCATGATGGGAGCACTAGCAATATGAATAGCATTAGAGTTATTCCAATAAACAGTCTTACCTTGTCACAATGATCCTGCCGCAGAAATCGCATGCTGGATGTATACAAGTCAAAGACAAATGACACGCATGCAGATGGCATATCTGACATCAGTGCTCAGTCAAGATATCGGAGCTTTTGACACTGACTTAACCACCGCGACTATCATGGCTGGAGCAACCAACCACATGAGTATCATAAAAGAGGCAATTGGAGAGAAGGTATTGCATGTTTCAGCAAGTGAAGCACTAATATGTCTTTTTATGATAACAAACCGCAATCATGCCTTACTTTTTTC